>NC_059328.1:56676607-56982142 GCF_018350155.1 Leopardus geoffroyi
AAAATCTTTCCTTTTTCCTCTTTTTGAATGTGAAGACACTGAGGTAAGGAATATTTAAGTTAAATGATCTTATTTTATTTCCTTAATTTAAAGATGATTGTGATTTTACCATTACTAGTCAAATAAGAGTTCACTAAAATCAATGGACTCATTCATTTGGTATTTTATGGGCACTAAACTCCATATACCAGAGATATGCTTCCTAAGGGCCAAGTTAGAAGAAGTGCTTAAAGTCCCATATAAAATCATTCCAATCTGTCTTTCCAGTCTCTCTGCCCCATGCCCATCTCCTCTATGCTCCGAATGTATCAGCTCCACCAACTTCTTTATACTTCTGTATCAAGTTTTGCTTTTTTAATCCCTCCCTGCCTTTGTAGAAGCTCATTTACTCCACCTCAACCTTCTCTTCTTTTCTCATTCTTCATAGAGCTTACAAGCTTGCTTAAGAGCAATAGTGTCTAGTTCTAAACTGGGTTTATTTCCCAGTACATCTGATCTAAGCTTTGAGTACAGTGTTTTACATTCCATATAGCTGTCTTACCCAGTGTGTGTCCATGTATCTATTGTGAAAATTATATTTTTCTTGATTTTGACTGGTATTCTATCACACTAACATTTCTTGATGTTAATCTAATATTCTAAAAGAGAGCCACTGAATACAAGGAAGGAAAAGCAGAGATGAAAAGATGACTGCCAAAGGCTATTAATGGTGTTTATCCTGTGGCGGTATCTTCAGATGGTTTGCAGAAAACCAAAATAATGGGCCGATTTCCCTACAGGGGTACTTTTTTAAGCTTCATTGCTTTAGAATTTCAAATTATTTGAATTAAATTATTTATACTATTGACAAAGGATCCTAGGCATCAGTGGTCTGCACTATTCACTGAGAAAAAATATTTTTAAAGGATTTTGCAAATGAAAGAACAGATTTAGAATCAAAACCTGGTTTTCATTTTGGCTCTGCTGCCATTGGCTTTTGCTAAGTCATGTCACTCTTTGGAGCTTCAGTTTCCTCATTTGTTAAATGAGGGGAGTTGAATTAGTATATTTTTAAAGTTCCTTCCAGCTCTAAAATTTCAAGATTTTATGTATAAACATAAGGCAGGAGAACAAATCCTGAGAGAGATGAAACATTCTGGTTATATCTGAAATCTGTGTAGAGGGTGGTTACCTTGTCAATATTCAGAGGAAGTACGTATCTCCTGACTTCAGGCTGGGGAGCCTTTCTGGCATTTTTTTTCACTTCTTCCCAGTTCTCACGTAAATTGGCTAAATATAGGTAATTATAAACAAATTCAAATCTGCAAAAGTAAGAAGTCAGACATGAGCGCAGACAATTGCAAATGATTTCGGAGAGACAATCCATGCCTTTTAGAAGAACAAGTGCCTGCCTGTCCTTCATTCTCCAACTCAGAACCTGCTAATGACCCAGGTATATTACAGCCATAAGCTGCTGCCCATGCTCATGCTGCATGAAAAGCAAGCAAGCAAACAAACAAACCTGCCTCATGGATATGTTTAAATAACAGCAGACTTATATGATACTTTCTGTTCTGCTTCTCCATCATCATTCCATCTGTGTCTTTAGAGGCTACTGTCTTTTTGGTGACTCGGTATTCTGAAGAAAGCATGCCTTTTTCTTTCAAATCCAGAGTGGGTGGAGTTCAAGCCCCCCCCCCCCCCCCCCCCCCCCCACACACACACACACCCGCCAAGGGATCTTGTCAAGTTGCAGTGAAGTTAAGTTTAAATTTACTTATCAGGTCGTAGCACTTTTTAGTTTCAGGTCAGGTTCATAGACCTGATCGGTTTTCAGTCATTAACCGTGGTTTTAATATTCAGTTTGTGAGTGCTTCTGATTACCTAGCCTTCCTACTGCTTTCTCAATTATATTCTGCGACTTAAGCATACTTTATTTTTCTAGATGTAATTCAGATTAAATGTTGAGAGCATCGCTGAAAAATGTCCCTAATTTCTAGGAGTGACTGGAGACATAATATTATCCAATGTCCTTTCTTACCCTTTCCAGCAACAGAGATCCACAATCAGAAACTCACTGTCTTCGTAAGTATTGATGTGATGGAAAAGATTAAAAGAAGAGGTCCTGTATTTATTATTGAGATACTTTCTTCTCTTCTTGTCAGCAATATGAAGCCAAACCTTGAAAAGTGAGGAAAATATTTTGATGGATTTAAAAAGGAAAACAGCATACATTATGAAACACCTTCTTCAGAAGCATGAATCTGGCAAGTAAATGTAAGTCTTACCCCCATGGTTTCATTGGACTCAAAACAATCCATGTAGTTGGCTCCCCAAAGACTCCATGAAGAAAGGAACTTGAACAGGTTAATTTTGACTGGCGTCTCCACAAAAACAATATAGTTGGGAGTCAAACCAAAACTGTTTAGAAACACAAATAAACTTGTGAATGGGAAGGACTGATTTTCAAACCACAAAGAAATACGTGCACATGAGGTATGCTCAGTTATATGAATCAACAGTGCCTACGTGAAATTAATTACATTTAAATTTAGGTTTCTGCAAGAAAATGTCATGATCAGGATTGGTATCAAAGGTAGGCAAAACAGATCTTTAAACTTGGTTTTCCTGAAGATTCATAGCAGGCCTTCAAGTTACCTATGGACGTAAGATGGCTTGAATCGGTCACTGCAGGGGAATTGTACAACGACCTCTGACTTGCTTATTGGATCTTCCTTGTCTGAAATAAAGCGGTTTTAAAAGGCTTTGGAAAAAGCCTCTCTTTTCTCTTTTAATACAAAGCATTTAGAACAGCTCATGCAAGTAAAGAAATACATTTCCAGATCTTGATTGTTTTGTTTTGTTTTGTTTTAGAGCTTATTTTCATTTTCTCAGTCATTGGTGTTTCTTAGGGAAATTTCATGAGAAGCTGCAGTCACCCAGGAAAATCCAAATAGCAGCAGATTTGGAAAAGTGCACTCAAATAGTGATGTGCAGGCAGAGTACAGGGGAGTCACATAGTACAACTGGAGGTGGTAGGTGCTAAGTCAGGGAGTAAAGGAAAACTTTTGTATGGTCAAAATGCCTTTTATAATCTCTTAAGTTTCCTACAAAGTACAGTATATGTGGGTTTGTGTCATTAGCTCTGTACAGTAATTCTTAAGCACATAAAAGTTTGTTTACTGCTAGGTCAGTGGTCTTCAAACCTTAGTGTGCTTCAGGATGACATAAAGAGCTTCTTAAAAATCCTCACTGCGGGCCCACACCCAGAATTCCTCATTTAGTCAACCACGGGTGGGGATCTGGATTTCTAGCCGCTTCCCAAATAATGCTGCTGATTCAGGAACTATATCTTCAGAACCATGCTACCCAATACTAAACAAAAATCCATTTTTATTCAAATAGTTCTGTCACCAAGATGGTTATCAAATTTCTGGCAATGAATGGAGGATGAATGGAGAATTCTAAAGAGTACTCTCTTTCTGTTTTAATATTCTTTCTCTATAATATTAACATGAGTTAATAGATTTGTTTGGAGTTTGGGGAATTAAACACACACAAAATACTTAGTACACTTTCATATATGTGTACATGCAATTATGCATACATATAGGTTGGTTTAAAAATTTAATCTTGCCTGGCACATGAATAAGTGCTCAATAAACATTTCCCGAATTTTAATCTAACTCTTATATGATCAAATACACATATGCACAATATTTTTGAAACATTGTAGAAAACAACTTGGCCACTTGCTTTCTATATTTTCAAGTTGTCATTTTCTGCTATGGTGCCCTTAACCATCGGTCCCTGGTAGGATAGGGGCAAGGGCAATCTGAGAATAATTTCACCATGCATATATAGTGCTATCCTGGTATTCTGATCTGGTATTCTGTATTTCTGGTAGCTTTCTCATAATATAGATACTTATTTTAGGAAGAGTCAAATTGGTAAACTGACCTGCTTGTAGTGGAGGGATCTTTACAATATTGTAGGCAATTGAAAAATTTTTCCCAAAGCAATTACCAATGTTGTACACAGTTCCATCACTTTCAATATGGGGGTGAGCAGTGGCTCCATTGACAGAGACATAGTTGCAAAGATCAACCTATGGAAAGAGAGCAGAGGTCATCCATGTAAAGAGAAAGATTGTATTACCCCTTTGGTCTCTAGGTCTGACCTCACTGCTACCACTTGCAGCCTCACCCTAAGTGCATTTTCTCTTTCTTTGCATCTTTCTGGGTTCTACCCTCTTTCAGGTCTGCCTGAATGCCCGTTTTCAGTGCAGAGCTCTCCTCTGACCCCCATGCTGACTCCCCAACACCTCTGAAATCTTGGAGATGTCCCTGGATGTGCTCTTCAGTGTATACCAGATGCTACTCTAGTTAGCTACTTTCCTTTTGCGCATGCAGGGTGTCCTCAAAGTGGGAATTTGAATCTTGGGGTTTCTTTATATCCCCCTTATTTTATTAGGTAAATTGTGTGAAACTGCTTATGTGCAGTAATTTTATTTTACAAAAATGGCAAATTTGTATAGTATAATCTAAATACCAAACCTGTTGTCTTGCGGAGAGTATAAATTTGGAACTGAAAGAAACCCCAAGATTCTATTTAGTATAGAGTCTTAACCTAAATAGACTTCAGGAGAACCATGAAACTCCTGGAATTAAATTAAATGCAAATGTTTTTGGAGAGAAGATTTAGCGCTTTAATTCAATTTGGAGTCTCATAAGAAATTCAGAATCACAAATCTAGCATAAACCTCTCTGTTTATAGAAAGAACAACTGAGGTCCCAGACAGGTCAAGTGACTTTTTCAAGGATATAGAGCCACATGCTGGCAAAATCAGCACTAGAATTTCTACGTGGGACTGGCTCAACACAGATTTATCGAATGAATAATTGATGAGGTATATATTTATTTAACCACAATTCTTTCTATTTGATTAGGAGAATGTGTTTTAAAGGGAGTTTTTAGCATTCTTATATAAATAATAGGCAAGACATTCATTCATTTATCAAGTACTCATTGAGCTAATATTACTGTGCCAGGGTCTAGGAAAACAGAGATGGTCTTTGCTTTCAACAACTGTAGTCTAGACTTGTGCTGTCCAATATGGTAGCCACATGTAGTAATTAAAATGTGGATTAATTATGATTAGATAAAACTTTAAATTCAGTTCCTCAGTCATAGTAGTCACATTTCAAGTGCTCAATAGCACTTGGACAATGATGTATAGAATACTGCCATCATTACAGGAAGTTCTATTTGATAGCGCTGTGTATAAAATATAGTACATTGCTGGTAAATGCAAAATGGTATCTGTAGAGAAGGGTCATCTAACCCAGACTGGGAGATTAGGCAGGGCTTCTCAAGGGCAATGACTCCAACTAATGCTTGAAAGACAAGTAAAAGTTAATCAGGTGGAGAAGGATGACAGTGTGTTCTAGGGAGTGGGAACACTGATGTACAGGCATTGAATTGTGAAATAGCACGTGCTGTTTGGGGATTACTAGTCATCGAACATGGCTGCTGTCAAAGGCATGCATGCAGGAGGAGAAAGAAGAATCTGGCAGCCGCAAAGCCCTGTTTGGACTTTATTTTAGAAACTGTGGATGCCGCCGATACCGTAACACATTTATGCCTGAATTTTAGAAACATTGCTTCTACTGAATTAAGGAAGTTGTATTTAAGAGAATCAGGCTAGAGGCAAAGGCACTGGTTAGGAAGCTATTTTAGTAATAGTAATAAAAAAGTTTCAGATTTTTAAAACTATATTTTTATATGAAGTCAAGGTACAGTGCTGTTGACAATGGAACCTGACCCCTAATAAAGGCTGTTTTGAAGCCATACATGAACATTATATTTGCAATTATATTCCCATAGCAATTTGAGTACAGGTTTACTTATCAGAGTTAAATGAATGGTTTAGACCTCAGCTCCATGGTGCCTGGGTGGTTTAGTCGGTTAAGCGGCTGGCTCTTGATTTTGGCCCAGGTCATGATCTCATGGTTTGTGAGATCGAGCCCTGTCACACATGATGGGCTCTGCGCTGACAGCAGGGAGCTTGCTTGGGATTCTCTTTCTCCCTCTCTCTCTGCCCCTCCCCTGTTCACTCTCACATGCTTTTTCTCTTAAAATAAATAAATAAACTTAAAAAAACAAAAGAACTCAGCTTAAGTTCTTCTCTAAATGATCTAACACATACTCTTATATGATTACAAACATACATTAAAAACAAGAATGAGCTATTGAGAGTGTATGTTAAGCCTTAGTAAATAGTCTGCTGAGAATGATAAATCAGCTATTGATATAGAGACTTAGTGTTGGGACTATTATTCCTTTCTATTTACACTACACTGAATTTCTAGTTTTGGTCTTAAATTCCCCTAACTGGTCTCCTAACCATCTCTTATCTCTTCTTTTTTCCCACACAGCTTCCAGATTAAATATCCTAAAGCACAGCTCTGCTTATACCATTTCTCTGAGCAAAAACTTTCAATAGCTTCCCATTAACTCAATAACTTATTCCAGATTTTTGTCTTACCCATGTTGTCTTACCTACTGATGTGTCCTTTGCATCTAGTGTAAGTTTTCATACATGGAAGGGACCGAATAAATAATTTGTGTCACAAATGAATGAATGAATATGTTAAGCATTTTTAAAGATTTTCCTTCAACCCGTATTATAAGTGTTTAAAATTTCATAGATGAGGAAACAAAGTTTGCCCTGTCACATTAGGTAGTAGTTGATGACAAAGCAAGGAGGTGAAACTTAATCTATCTGGCTCTCGTGTTCTTTCCCCCAAACTGCACAATTAATGGTAGGGTGCAAATTCTAAATTCTTGAGCAATGTTGCCTGAGCACTGTGTCCTACCTGTTTAATTGTCTCCAAAGTCTCAGGATTAATCTTTGTAATGAAGTTGGTCTCTGTGCAGGCATAGTAATCTTCCCCTACTGGGTAGATGTTAACAAGGGCATTGTCAGTGACCTCCACCCCTCGAAAGTAAGAAAAAAACCTGCAGAAACAAATGGAGTTTTCAGTCCAGTAACTTCCAAGCCATGAGAGAGAAGGGCTAATGTAAAATGTCTTTAATAATATGCCGTTGAGTTTCAGTAACCTGGAAAATATATTCTTGCAGGGATCTGGGAAAGCACAAGTGCCAAATTCCGTTATGACGATCCTTTTCTCAGTCATTGCCCGAACGTAAGCATCAGTGCGGATGAACCTGAAGGACACAGAGACATGGCAAAGGGTCATAGGCAGGGCCAGTCAGTATGTCCATATGGAGCTGAGAATGGTCAGAGAGAATGTGGAATCCTAAATCCACTACATCAAGAATAAAGAGTATTGTCAGGTCACTTTCTCAGGGTGACTAAGAAAGAAAGAGACAATGCTGTGAGCTTGAATTTATGCCTTACAAACCTCCCAGTGACAGATGAGGAAATTGAGGCTCGTGGCTTGGACTTGCTATGTCCAAGCATGGAAATTAAGCGGTTGGCGTCTGTAATGAAGCTAGGTTAGAACTCAAGTCGACCCAAGCCAGGAAACACGCATTTCTCCATATCACACTATGCAGTGGGTAGTTCACATAGGACCTCCAACTTCCTGTAACTATAACCCATCAACTACACTGAGTGGAGAAATACAGAACATGGTGTGTCGAATTATATTCTTTTCAGTCTCTCTTTGTCACTCTTGTTTTTTCTTCAATCGTAAAATTTGTTTTGCTAGTTTTAAAAGTAGGGTATTCTTGAATCCAGTATCTTGTACAGGCAGAACTCCCAAAGCATATCCCATACATTGCCTAGGATTTCTCACATGGAAAATCAATTAAAATCTGATTTTGCACTTCCTGCAATCTGTATAATAAGTGTTTAAAGTTTCATAGATGAAGAAACAAAGTTATGAAGAGGAAAAAGTACCAAGGTCTTTAGTGAGCATATGAAAGCTTTCTCTGACTTCTTAGCTAAATTTTTGCTTGATCTGATCGAATTCTCTTCTATTACCGTCTGAGGTATCCTGACCACTTCAAGTCTCCATTTGCTCTTCAGAATTCCTGATACCTGTGGTGATCAACAAAGTGTCTAACAGGTCTGAATATTAAAGCATAAGACTATTTATTGTGGTGTTAATGGGTGCTTCCTGGAGTGATGGCTTAAGCCTTCAAGCCTTTTAGCAACAACCCCCTGTTTTTAGAAAACTTCTCTTTCTTGTATTATTATGACATAATCTGGTCCTTCCCTCTTTGTGCCACCACTCCCTCCTTCCCAGGGGCCTTTCTGATTATTAAAAAAGAAAAGGAGTCAAGAAAACCAATGGTCTAATAACTATAACAGTAACTATAATAATAACAACTTGTTATTACTGAATGCTTCCCAGGTGCTTCATTTAATTCTTGTAATGAACCCTGAAGTAGACTCTATTATTTCTCATTTTAGAGATGACAAAACCAAGAATTAGAGAGTAACATCTTGCCAAACGTTGCCCACCTAGACAAATAGTGTCTGGTAGATATAGAATTTGAAGTCAGGCATGTTGGACCCCAAAGCTCTAGTTCTTAGGTTCTTTATCATGGCACACCTCCCAGGTACATATGCAAATGCACTGGCCCAGTGGATTCTGAGAGTAAGCAAATATATAGGTCTCCTCTTGGGTTCAAGAGGTTCAGAAGCACGTAGGAGGAAGAGCTGAGCTAGGTCTCACCCCTAGGAGGAGTAGGACCTAGCATTCTTTACCTTCTATGATATGTGACATGTCCTTCTTTAAAGTCAAACTTGTGCAGGAGGGCTTGCCCATCAAACAGGTGGTAAAATGGTTCAGATCCAACTTCAAAGAGTCCTGGCCCACATCGAAGGAGACTGCCAGTGAGCCAGAGGGGGATCCTGCCTGTGATGAAGGCGAGACATAGAACATTGCTTCTTACTCCTGCCCTTTGCTGTGCTCATCCCTGGTAAGGCGTGGTGATTATATTAGCAGCTCAATTGGGCAGCCTCTTCGTAAAGCTGGCAGTGATTTTCATTCCCAGTTCTCATGCTGGGCAGCCCTGACAAAAATGCCTGTTGACTTGACTCTCCTTTCACTAGGAGACCAAGTGGCGGGAAATGTCACAATGCCTGAGTTTGGATAAAGGGTTGGAAGGAGACAAGGAAAAGGCCCTTGAGGAAATGGATTCTCTACCTAACAGATTTCCCCAGGTATCAATACATTTGCCTTTTAAGAAAAAATTCAAATTTCTTGATATATTTTGATGGAGTGAGGAGTAGGAGAGGTAGATTAGGAGCAGAGATCAAAACACTATAAAAAGATATTTCAATAGAGAAGAGCATTTAAATGGAACAATAATACTGGCTTTTTGAAATCTAGAGTCCATTGAGGGTATGGACTACTGCCCAGATGAAGGTTAACCTGCTGTAGCAGGAATTGCACAGGGCTGGGTGTCAGAGACCTGGATTCTGGTTCAGGATTTGCCATGTGACATCTCTAGGGCTCAGTGTCCTCATCTGCAAAATGAGGGGTACACAACAAAGGCCTAAGACTTTTAGCTTAAGCAGTAAGGTCTGTGCCCTTTTATCCATTGAAAAGTGCAGTGTTTGCATAATCCTTACCAACTTTTTTTAAACAAATGGATTATTCCCAACAGTTCAGTTTCAGCAGCCTGCTTCCTAAGAATTTGTATTTCTGATAAGAACTTTAAGAGAGCATGACTTAACTGAAGGCATAACATTAATTTCATTGCTAGAACCTAAATTGTTAGAATCTAGCTGAGAAAGAGCATTTGGCTCATCTCTTCCATTTTACAGAAGAGGAAATGGGGGGTGGGGGAAAGACTTGCCATATCCAAGCAAGGATGCTGTACGGGTCATATGAGGTCTTTGAATGATGCTAACAATAGTAATAATAACTGCTTATTGATTGCTTTGTGTTGAATACTAGGTGAATCTTTCAATTAGTCTTAATCTTCACAACATCCCCATGAGGGAAAGTTTGGTTTTTGATAGGTAAGGGAACTGAGGCTCAGCAAGTTTAAGTAACTTGTGAGATTCACAGCCAGTAAAATAATGGAGCTGCAATTAGCACCTACATCTGTCTGACTCCAGAAGCAATGTAACAGGCACGAAACCTACCACCCTTTATTGTAATGTTTCCAGATGCTTGTCACCCAGTCCTCACTTATCCGGACACCAATGGAACAGACATTTATAGGAAATTTACTATGTGCCAGACACTGAGTTAGGCACTGACTAGTTTAAAGATGACAAAGGTATAGTCTCAGTCCCCAAGGGATTCCAATTAGGTAGGATTTTTCTACATTAGGGAAATAAAGGGTAAATGAGAGGAAAAAGGTTTCTGATACAAAAAGGCCACACCTCCAGATTCCCCTGTCTGTAGCCCGCAGTGGGAAACACTACTGAGAGATGCCAGTGAACAAAAGCCAGGGAAGCGGGATCTCGACAAAAAAGAGAAGATGGTTTCAAGACCGGTGAGACCAACCTGTAACATGAGCTGTGAGTGGTGAGGACAGTTCCTCCACAGTTTCAAACAGTTTCTTGTAACCACCAGCAGGATGTTCAACTCTGAAAAGGTGGAATAATGGGGAAGAAGCCCATGTTGATACTCAAAAAAGCCCACTGAGACAGAGGCACAGCTTCAGGAGAGAAGGCAGTCTCTGGATCAATGACAATGCACCACTGCCAGTCTAGCCTTTGCTGGGAGCACATGGTATTTGGGGTCTGGAAAAGTCACCAGGTTTGCAAGGCAGGGCCCCTGGGTCAGTCCTCCACCTTTGATGTGAAGGGAAATGACCTCCCGTTTAATGTCATGATGGACTTAATTCTGCCTTCTGCAGTTTTCCCATATTTCTGAAATCAACTAATCCTGTTGCTATCTCTTGACTTCCCAACAGAGTCCTTCCCACAGAATTACCCTGCCCTGTTGCACCGCTTTGTTGATTCTCTTGCTTCATAAAGAATCTCCAAGAGTAGGGAGATAACAGCTTTTTGGGTTAGTAACTCATTCTCTGTTACTCACCTATATTATACTATCATCTCTTCCTATCATCTCATTTCTTCAACAGTCTCCAAGAGTTATGGTGCCCTTTAAAAATAGTCTGACTAGGAGATTCGGGTAATATTCTTGCTTATTTTCTGCCTCCTCACTTTGGCTCCATTTTAGAACTTCTTAGAGTGGGAACTCTGATCAGACTCCCTCATTATGATAGCCATCTTTTATTAAGCACTTACTATGTGCCGCACACCATAAAAAGAACTATGTATGCTATTAGCTCATTTATGTCACAACACCACAATGGGTAAATACTTGTATGCTCATTCTATATATGGGAAAACATAGACTACACAAAGTTAGGTAATTTGTCCAAAATCACATAGCTAGGAAATGGCTGGAACCTGGACCTGCCTCATTACAACCTTCATGCTCACCACTGCTTTCAAGGCCCAGTCACAAAAATCCAACAGTAATTTAGACCTAAGTGCTAGATATATGCCTCAATATATAAATAGGAAGAAATTTTCCCTGTCAAAACAGGAGGCCTCCCAGAAACAGGCCATCAATCCTCTTCAGGACCCCTTGAAATAGCCCATTTACTATCGACCCACTAAGGCATTTAAAAACATCTCTCAGAGATACTTACTGGATGGACATTTTCTCTCAGTGAAGGATTGAGAGTTCTGGCACGAAGTGCAGAATGAGGAAGCAAGTCCTCAACCAGGGGGCCTTTATATGCCTTCTAAGTCTCTCTAAAAGGAGTTAGGGCTTTCCAAACCCTTTCCCACCCCCTCAGCTGAGAGAAGGGGAACAGAAGTGGCTTTCAGCACTTAGATCCTCCTGATGCTTGAGCATTATTTGGGCTTGCCGTTCCCATAACAGTTTTTTGGCTGTTTTCCAGAGACCTCAATCCTTCCCAAAGAGAATGACAAGTGGATTGGAAAGAAAGAAGCTGTGTGGGAGTGGCTAGCATCAGGCCTGAGCTGATCCGGGTCACCCCACTGGAAACTGGCACTATTCTCTGGCACTCACCTCCCTCTACCACCTCTGTGACCTCATCTTCACCCTCATTTATTCATTCACTTACATCTTTTTAAAACATCTATTACATACCGTCTATGGGTCAGACAGGGATGGGCATTGTCCCCATCATCACAGATGGTGTAATTCTGCAAGGAAAACAAGAAACTAACAAACTATTGAATAAAATTTTTTCAGTGCCATGATTGGAATAATCATGATATGGAGTGTTATGGAAGCATATTGCAGCACCTCCAACACTCTCTGGCTGCTTCACTGGCCCCATTCAGCACCCCAGTTACAATGAGACTGAGGACTTTATGTCCTTCCAGTTTGCTAAGGATGAGCCCTTTTCATGTCCTTGCCTGTCACTAATGCTTGCTTGCTCTCCACCTCACCTTCCTGTTCATTGGTATGTGGGGAGACCTCAGAGAGTAGATGGCCTTATTTCCTTCACATTTCCATAAGCCTCAGTTTGCCAGAACAGACACGGTACTGCCTACTGGAAATGGACAAAATATATACTATACAAACTGATAACTTTAACATTTTTTGAGAAACTCATTATCCATTTTGAAATTAAGAAGTAGTTATGGCTATTCACCCCAGAGCTCTTAAACAAAATGATTAACCTGGGCATCCCAAGACAGAAGGCAAGAGCTTATTTTTCCAGCTTTCCTTGCAGTGAGGGCACAGACTTGTGACCTGGGCTCCACCAATCAGAGGAAGGGGCAGGGGTACTCATGGTAGTACCCAGTGCCCAGCACCAGCTGTGTCTCTGCTCATCCAAGGCAGTCATAGTGCCTCCATGGAGCCATTCGACAGTGGGGCCTGGTGCATTATCACTGGCCTGGTATTATCCAAGCCCCATCCTTTAGCCATCTCAGGGATTCTATTAGCTACCTAATATTTAAAATATTTGTGTGCTGTTTGATTAACTGAAGTCGGTTTCATTGTTTAGAACTAAGAGCTCTGTCTCTGTAAAATGTTGATAATATAGGATACTGTGGTATCACATCGGATGAATATCTATATTGGTATATGGAGGTCCCAGAGGATTTTTGAGGAAGTCTCTAAGCTGAGATAAGAAGAATATGTAAAAGTTAGCCAGTCAAAGGGCAGGGAGAAGAGTGTTCAGGTGTGGCTGGTAGCATTTACAAAAGTCTAGAAGTGAGTGTGATTTGGGGAAATGGTGAAAGATGAAACTAGATTAGAGATAAGCATAGGCCAGATTATGTAGAGTTTTGTAAACTATGTAAAGAAATTGAGACCCATATCTTGAGAACACAAGGAATCACCAAAATGTGTTATTCAGAAGATGACACAATCTGATTTGCATTACTAAGACTACTTTACTTACATTCTATATATTGGAAAGGGAGATTTGGGCAAGATAAATTACAGACCAAACAAGTAAAGGTAACTGATGTAGGGGGATGTGTTGGGGTTGGAGATGAATGATCAGATTCAAGAGATATTCCAGAGATGGACTGATCAAATTTTATGATGGGTAAATGCATTGGAGAAATAAAAGGTAGAAAAAAGGATAAGGATAGATTTCTGGATTGAAATATGGTACAAATACTTGAAGTACATACTGTGTGTGTGTGTGTGTGTGTGTGTGTGTTAGAGAGAGAGATGTTTTAGCAATGCAGAGAGAATGAATTCTGATTTTTATATATTTATTAAAGAAAGAGATCACTGGGGGCTGTAATAGTTGGAAGACTTCATAGGGAAGTAGAGTGAGTTGGAATCTAAGTGACACACAGGGTATGGGCACAGAGAAGATAAAAAGAATATCTGGTAAAGGGAGCAGAGCGAGAGTAGGCAGTGTAGGAAGCAATGTTAAAAGGAATTTCTATCTCTTGCACCACTTCTGTTGGCTCAGAAGTGTCTCTTCTTGAGTAGAGTTATGGGCCATGTTGTGATACCTGTCCATTATCCACTGTCATTCCACTGAGGAGAAATTCCAGGAATGCTATAACCCAGCTGCTTTTCTTCATTTTCACCTCCTATTGCAAGGGGCCAAAGTAGAAGGCTTTGTGGCAGCCAGATGCTAGAAAACCTATACCAGCTGAGTGACGAAGCACTGACAAACTGCATTTTCTATTGAAGAGCATTTTCTGGGAGATGAACACCAATCTGATGAGTGCCCATGACAGTACCAAATGCCTTTCATAGGTATTCCTGTGTTGACTTTGGTATTCTGGGACCATAGCCATGTTGTTTAAGAACAGGAATTAATTTTGGTGATTTTTGAATTTAGTTTTGCATCTTTGGTAGCCTTTATTTCTCAACTTGTTTCAATCCTAGAAATCAGTGGCTTGAGGGTCATTTAAAAAAATATAAGTCAAAGTTCATTCCTGGAAGACTTATAGACTCATGGATCATGTGAGTCATCAAGTTAGCATGCTTTATTAAAGTCAAAATGAAAACTAATTACTGTGCACTGAACCTCACGGAACCCGGAGTTCTTCAGGTATAAAACAAAGGAAGTATGCAAAAGCATTTTTTAGCTCAAGGTACTCTGTACAAATATTAAGTGATATTCAGCAATGCTCATGCTTAGGGAGTGGGAGTTCATGTCTAATCTTCCAGCTAATACCTTTTACCTCAGAAATAACCCATTTCTCCATATTCTCTCTTGGGTGAAGTCAGAAAACAGCTAGGCTCTATCCTTCCCAAAGCATTGTTTTGACCTCTTGGCTTCTAAAGCCCCAAATGTGGATCTCTTTTTCATCCGACCGTACCCTTCTGTTGTTTCGGTGTTATACACTGGATCACCAATGTGTTGTTCCTTTTTCTTTCTTCCTCTCCTCTTATTCTCCACCTTAATTTTTTGTTGTTTAGAAAAATCAGATCTTCAGTTTCTGTGTCTGCCAAACAAACTATTTCATTTTGATATATTTTGGTACATTTACCAAAATAATATTCCTTTCTTCATGCAGAGCTTTCTTTACATTTAGTTATTTTTGAGAGACAGAGTGACAGAGCACAAGTGGGGGAGGGGCAGAGAGAGAATGAGACACAGATTCCGAAGCAGGCTCCAGGCTCCGAGGTGTCAGCACAGAGCCGATGCAGGGCTCAAACTCACGAGCCGTGAGATCATGACCTGAGCCGAAGTCAGAAGCTTAACCGACTGAGCCACCCAGGCACCTCTACATGCAGAGATTTCTTTCTTTTTTTTTTCAACGTTTATTTATTTTTGGGACAGAGAGAGACAGAGCATGAACGGGGGAGGGGCAGAGAGAGAGGGAGACACAGAATCGGAAACAGGCTCCAGGCTCTGAGCCATCAGCCCAGAGCCTGACGCGGGGCTCGAACTCATGGACCGCGAGATCGTGACCTGGCTGAAGTTGGACGCTTAACCGAATGTGCCACCCAGGCGCCCCAGAGATTTCTTAATAGGAACTGATTTCACATTTCTTTGAAGAAACCATTTTTGAGAGGATAATCCCAGCCATGTGGCAGACTATGCTGGGCTTAGAGGCCATGGTGAGGAACTTGAATTAGATTGTATTCTTAGAGCAGTAAGAAGAAATTAAAGCGTTTTGAACAGGGTAATGACTGAGGTGATCTGATTTACATCAGTCTCCCGGATATTTGAAGAACAGATTATAAGCATCTAGAGTGGAAGCAGAGAAAGCAATAGTAGTAGTTCAGGTGAGCTGGTAACGATTTTTAGTCTAGAGTAGAGCAATGCAGATGGATTTGAGATCTGTTTGGTAGGTAGGAGTTTAGGGCTTTGTGTGATGTAACTGATATGCCTGGAATGTAAGAAAATGCAGTCACGGGGACTATCATTTATCTCTTGTAGCATAAAAATTAATCATCAAACCTGAGTGCCCTACAACAGTAAGTGCCTGGAGTGGCTAGCTAGGTAGATTTGCTGATATTGGCTGGACTTGCTGTCATGATTGGATTTGCCTGGCTGTTGGTTAATCTCTAGGTCTCAGCTGGGATGAGTGGGGTAAACTGGCTTTACCATGCACATTTGTCCAGCAGGATAACCTGGGCACATTCTGCCTGTGGCAGAAATGAAAGTGAGCAAGTAGAAATACAAAAAGTCGCTTAAGGGCTAGGCTCAGAACTGATAACCACCTCCACAATTTTCTGTTAGCCAAAACAAGTCCTGGGACCAGCCCATACCTCAAGGGGTATGAAAATAGCCTCTGCCTTTAGTGAGAACTACAGTGTCACACAGCAAGGTCATGGATACAGGGAGAGATGAAGAATTAGGGCCATTTTGTAGCCAGATGCATGAAGAACTAAGTACGATTTTTAGCAACTGAATGTCATACTGTTCTTTAAGACTAGGGGAGGAATAGTTGAGTGGAAATGGATGTAGCAAGAGTTCCTGATGAAATTTTAGATTCTGCAAGATATTCATCTTCTCCGTAAGACTTGTCCACTCTTCTTCCCTCCTATAGCACCTTGGATCCTCCTTAGCCTGAAGGAACTTGTTCAGTGGAGGTGGGATTCAAACCAAAGCAGTCTGATTCCAGACTGATTCCAGTCTGTATTCTTATAAGTACTATTTCTAACCCCACACTTAAGTTCTGATAAATATTATCTTCTCGATTTTATTATGTGCTTAATAAGATTTTAGTACTCCTTGTAGACAGATGCTCCTGGAAGCCTCCCAGTTAACTTGTCCCTAATCTGCGTCTTCAACCATTCCCCAATAATACTGTCAGAGTGATTCTTCTTAAAGGAAAATTAGACCATGTCCCTTCTATTCTTAGAGGCTTTCAAGAGGTCTGCATTACTTACTAGATAAAGTCTAAGCACTTTAGCATGACTATAGGATCCCCCATACCCTGATCCCTGCCTATGTCATTTGTGTCTTTGTGTCCTCATCTGCCATTCTCTTTCATTTGTGCTCCAGCAGTACCAAGCTGCTCATTGCTTCTCATCAATTGTGTACCATTTTATGCTTCCCTTTGTTCATAGAGTCTAGCTAACTTTTCTTGGAAAAAGTTTTCTTTTTCTTCTCATCCTTCCCTTGTCCATCTGATATATGCCTAGTTTCTATCACCACCCTGATAGAGCATCACCTTCCTGTGATGCCTCAGACAGAATGCTCTCTTTAATACTTTTTTTGGAAACGTTTATGTAAGTCCATTTTTATATGTATCACGTTACATTGTTTTATTGTTAGCATGTCTATCTTCCACTTTAGTTTGTGAGCTTCTTGATGATTGCTGAGTGATAGAATTAAATCACCCAGCACAATGACATTTGGCTAAACCATTCAACACCTGTCAGGATGGAAACTGGCAGCCACCCCAGCTGCTCCCCCAAGGTGAAAACCAATAGACTAGCAAAATCTCTGCACTCACTTCTGCTGCACCTCCATAAATCACGCAAGGCAAATATCCTGCCCCTCTTATCTCCCCACCACTGCCAAAATTAGTCTGCCCTGGCATCATTGAAAAATGTCATGGGGAAGGAGATAGATATATATATAGTCCCCTGACTATGTACACTCTATCTTCTGTCTTCTCTAGTAGATACCAGAGTGCTCTCTCTCTTTTTTTTAAATTTAATTTTATTTCATTAAAAAAATTTTTTTTAATACTTATTTATTTTTAAGAGAGACAGAGACAGAATGCAAGTGGGTTAGGGGCAGAGAGAGAGGGAGGCACAGAATCCAAAGTAGGCTCCGGGCTCCGAGCTGTCAGTACAGAGCCCAATGTGGGGCTCGAACTCACGAGCTCTGAGATCATGACCTGAGCTGAAGTCAGACGCTCAACTGACTGAGCCACCCAAGCACCCCCAGAGTGCTCTCTTATTGGTGGGTCTTGCCCCTCAGGAAATCCCCTTGCTTTGCACATGGCTATGTGAGTAATAGTTTACTTTGTGGTCTCTGGCTTGGGTGTGATATGTTTTGACATATCCTTAAAAAGGTAGAGCCTATGCATCATTATGTTCAGGGCATCAGTATAAGAACTCAATAAAATTTGTTTGTTCAACCGAGTTAATATAGGTCACTAAAATAACTGCCTTAGTGAATTGAGCACGAGAATAATCTTAGAATTGTGTTTATAAAATGAGTGGAATTTGGGTTTGTTTTCTCTGAAGAATTTAAAATATTTTACTTAAAATGTTGATTACAGTCTTATTTTAATTAATTAGCTCTTGCTTCACACAGACACACAAAGCACAAAAGAGGATTCTGGGCCAGCCCTAGTGGATTAATGGTGCCTCGGCTATTTAAGGCCTTAGTACACTTTTAAGTTCTCTGGTTCTGCAAGTTGGTACAAATGCAAAGAAGAATGCGCAGCTGAAATCTTTCAGAACAGACTTTTTTCACCCTCTCTGGACCAGAGAACTGATTAGACAAAAGAACCTCAAATGTGGATTAGGAATAACTTATCCTCTTAACTTTAGGCACATGAATATCAGAAAAAGAACTATTCTAATAGCATTAGGAATCCTGGTTGTGCTAATCCAGTTTATGAAATTTTAGATTAATTATGGGTCATTCTCAGACAATGGGAAAATAGGTTTACTAATAAAAGAAATTTGTTAATAACAATTGACTGAATGTCCACATATATCTTTATTCCTTTACTTATTGGAGTATATTATCTGTTTTTGTTCTTGTTTCCCTACTTAGAGAGTTTCTTGAGACAGTGCCCTTGTTTATTTGTCACTGTGTGGTAAAGCCCAGCACTTAGTAAGTAGTTATTAAATATTTTATTCCAATGTAAATCGTAGTTATTTAAATTTGAATTTCTGCTTGTTAGATGCTAGCTTATGGAAATATATTTTTGTAAATTGATGTTGTATCCTGCATTCTTCCTAAACTCATTTATTCTGGCAGTTTTTTAAGTAGATTTCCATCATATTTTCTAATAGAAGATCATGTTGCTGTAAATAAAGACAGTTTTACTTTTTCTATTCTAATCTAGATGGTTTTTCTTTCTTTTCTCACCTTATTTTACTGACTAGAACCTCCAGGACAGTGTTAAATAGAAGTGGTAAAAGAGGACATCCTTGTCTAATTCCTGATCTTAAGTAGAAAATACTGAGTCTATCACCATAAAGTGTGATGTCAGCTACAGCTTTTTTCATAGATGTCCTTTATCAGGTTGAGGAAATTTTCTACATACTGAGGGTTTTTTTTTTTTCAACGTTTATTTATTTTTGGGACAGAGAGAGACAGAGCATGAACGGGGGAGGGGCAGAGAGAGAGGGAGACACAAAATCGGAAACAGGCTCCAGGCTCTGAGCCATCAGCCCAGAGCCCGACGCGGGGCTCGAACTCATGGACCGCGAGATCGTGACCTGGCTGAAGTCGGACGCTTAACCGACTGCGCCACCCAGGCGCCCCTATACTGAGGGTTTTGAATCAGGAATGGATATTAGATTATGGCAAATGCTTTTTGTTGTTGTTGTTTTCATTAAGATTATCATATAAATATTATTTATTAGTTGGTTAATATGGTGAATTATATTTATTTTCTTAGAATATTAAACCAACTTTGCATTTCTGGGATAAACCAGAAACATATATTATCATTTTAATCAACTTTTAGATTCTGTTTAAGACTTTTACATCTATGTTCATGTAGGATATTAGTCTATAGTGTATTGTTTCTTGTAATGTTTTTGGTTAGTTTATGATGGCTTTAAAGAATGAGTTGGAAATTGTTATCAGCTCTTAACTTGTCTGGAAGACTCTGTACAGATGACTATTATTTCTCCCTTCAGTGTTTGATGGACTTCATCAGTGAAGCCGTTTAAGACTGAAACTTTTGTTTTTTGACAGGGTTTTAATGACAAATTCTATTTCTTTAGTAGAGACGGGACTCTAGATTATCTATTTCATTTAAGATATCTATTTCATAAGATTTGTTAGTTTGTGTCTTTCAAAGAATTTATCCATTTCACCTAAGCTAGTGAATATATTGGTATAATGTTGTCTATAATAATTCCATATTATTTTTTTAATATCTGTGGAATCTGTAGTTATGTTGCATTTCTCATTCCTGATATTGGTAACTATACCTTTTTCATTTTTTTTCACTGATAAATCTGGCTAGGGGTTTATCAGTGTTATTGATCTCAAAGAACCATCTTTTTTAATTTAATTTTTTTATTAATTTTGTTTCACGTTTATTTATTTTGAGAGACAGTGTGTGCAAGCAGGGTATGGCAGAGAGAGAGAGAGAGAGAGAGAATCCCAGGCAGGCTCTGTGCTGTCAGTGCAGAGCCCAACGCAGGGCTTGATCCCATAAACCATGAGATCATGACTTGAGCTGAAATCAAGAGTCAGACTCTAAACTGACTGAGTCAATCAGGTGCTCCAAAGACCCATCTCTTTAAACATATATATATGTGTGTGTTTGTGTTTAAAACTGAATTTCTTGTTGGCTGAATATAGTTTGGTCTTTTTTTATCAATCTGATAATGTGTGTCTTTTAGTTGGGATATATAGACCATTCATATTTAATGTGACTATTGATATGGTTAAATTTGAGCCTACCATCTTACTGTTTTCTGTTCATTTCTTCTATTCTTTGTCCCTCCCCTTTTTTCTGCCTTCTTTTGGATTAATCAATTCTGTTGTTGTTAATACCATCTAGTGTATTTTCATATCAGACGTTGTAGTTTTCATCTTTAGAATTTCTATTTGGGTTTTTTTTTTAATATTTCCTGTATCTCTACTTAAATTTTTGAATATTTTAATATACCTGTCTGGTAACTATAACATATGTGTCAGTGTCAATTGACTGATTTTTGTCTTAATTATGGGTTATATTTTTCTGCTTCTTTGCATGCCTGGTAATTTTTATTGGATACCAGGCATTTACATTTTTACTTCATTGGTTGGTAGGTTTATTTATATTTCTTTAAACATTTTTGTGCTTTGTTCTGGGACTCATTGTTTTTGGAAACAGGTCCTTTTGAGTTTTGTTATTAAGATTTCTCAAGTGGGATTGAAATGCTCAGCGTAAGGCCAATTTTCCAGTACTGTCCGAATACTAAGGCAGAATTTTTCTGTGTGTTGTACTAAATTCTCCATGAATCATGAGATTCTAGTCTGGATGGTAGTAATAGATAGGTCCTACTCTCAGTTCAATGCAGGTGACTATAATTTCCTCTAATCCAGACAGATTCCTCTTAGCCTTGGGTAATTTGGTTACATAAAAGCACTGATAAATATTTCAGCAGAATACTTAAGGGGGAAATTACACAGAGCTTCAGAATTCTCTCTGTAGGTTTTCCCCTCTGTGGGACTCCTTCTTGTGAATTTTAAGTCACTGCATTCTCCTCAGATTCTCAGCTTCATCTCCGCAACTAGAATCTTCTAGGTTCTATCTAGGTTCATTTTCTGGGCATCACAGCCCAGAAACATTTCATAGCACTAAGCTGGTACATTTTGATGACTTACCTTGTTTAGTGATCATCATTTTTTATCGTATGATGTTGAGTATCTCAGACACTGTTGTTTTAATTTTTAATATTTCAGGCAAGAGGATAAATCTAGTCTTTAAGAGCTTAATTTTGGTTGGGAGCTGAAGTTCACCAATTGATAAAATTTTTGACATAAATTTCAGAGACCTGCTTAAACTTCATATAGAACAACTTGGGGGGTGTGTGTTACATATCTTTGGAAGTGGGAAAGTGAGATTATAGTATTTTAGGACTAAAGGCATTAGGCATAATATGCTAATGCAGGCTGGATAATGCAGGAGGCAAGAAATTTTAAAAAGACTGTTAAGACTTACAAATAGTGTGTACACTATGTATATGGTAGTGAATCAAAAGAGAAACTCCCTATTCTAAAGTTTTTTAATCTACACCCGATATGGAGCTCAAACTCCAAGATCAAGAGTTGTGTGCTCTTCCGACTGAGCCAACCCGGTGCCCCAAAGTCCCTTTCTTCATCAGACTTCATTAGAGTTTGCATGAGCACAAGTGTTTGCCTAATTTATTATTTTTTTCACTCATTGAGATGTTTTATTTAATTAGGATAGACAATATAACCCCAAGAATATACAACATATGACATGCATTACCTCACAGCTTTGTATTTCCCCATTGTAACACCTGTATTGTATTATAATTGGCAATTTATTTGCTTCCCCAACCAATCTGTCAGCTTCTCTACATCAAGATTAGGGTGTTTTTATTTAGTCTTTTATCCCCATTGTCTAGCACAATGCAGAACACAGCCGGTATAAGTGAGTGAACAAATGAATGGATGATTAGATGAATGAATGGTATAAATTTTCAGTATTAGGGTTGACTGTCAAGGAAGTTATTTTGGATAAATGGGTCTTTTGGTTACTTTTAACCAAAAGGTCAGGTTAGGTCTGACACCTAACAGTCAAAATAGCCAACACATTTATTCTCAAGCCCAAATGAGGTTGGTGTGTAATAATAATAGGGTTATGTGCTCAGTATGTTTTTTTTTTTTTTTTTTTTTTTGTGAGTCAGCTTCACACCCAGTGTGGAGCCCAGTGTGGGGCTTGAAGTCACGACCCTGAGATCAAACCCTGAGCTGAGATCAAGATTCAGATTCTTAACCAACTGAGCTACCCAGGGGCCCCTCAGTATATGTTTTTTTAAAGTTTTTTTTTTTTTTTTTAACGTTTATTTATTTTTGAGACAGAGAGAGACACAGCATGAATGGGGAAGGGGCAGAGAGAGAGGGAGACACAGAATCGGAAGCAGGCTCCAGGCTCTGAGCCATCAGCCCAGAGCCCGACGTGGGGCTCGAACTCACGGACCGCGAGATCGTGACCTGGCTGAAGTCGGTCACTTAACGACTGCGCCACCCAGGCGCCCCTGTTTTTTTAAAGTTTTAATACTAATCTCTGTGACAACATCAAGCTTTTTATTGCCTTCAAATTTAAACAAATAAACAGCAGTACTTCCTAAACTCAAACAAGTGAGAAACTAATTATATGTCCACTTGAGCAATATCCAGTACTTACTTCATGATATGGCAAAGGCAGCTCTATATTCTTCCAATATGGAGAATAAATTGATAGATAAAATTTTTAAAAGGCAGCAGTTAATTGTGGATCATGGCCTTGGCAGCAGGATCCACGTATGGGTCTCTAGGACCAAGAACAATGCCTAGAAGGGGTGCCTGGGCGGCTCAGTCTGTTGGACGACCGACTCAGCTCAGGTCATGATCTCATGGTCTGTGGGTTCTAGCCCTGTGTCTGTCTCTGTGCTGACAGCTCAGAGACTGGAGCATACTTCAGATGCTGTATCTCTCTCTTCTCTTTCTCACCTTGTGTTCTATAGAAAATAAACATTAAAAAAATTTTTTTTTAAAAATAACAATGCCTAAAAATGAAGAGGTGAATGAACAACACTTCATCCTTCTATAGGTTAATTCACTATCTCAAAATGACTCCGGGAGCATAACTCAAAAAAAGGAAAAGGTAAACCCATTTAGCAAGGTGACATCTATATTTGATGAGGATGCTATTATTATGGTTTATGAAGAGAATACCCATTTTTTAAAAAAATGTATATCCAATAAAGCATATATTTTATAATCAAATGGCCTTGGGCCACTGTAGAAAATGGGCAGGAAGATTGTTTTTTAGGATATTTGTGAAATATAATGCTGTAGCTTAGCTCAAACTATTCAAGCCATGATTCAATACCCTGAATTCCAATCAAGTTTGTAAAATGAGGTGTCACATTGAAAACCTCTGCCAGAATTAAGTTGCTTCTCAGAAGGTCAGAATAGTACAAGGGCACACAGGGGAAGAGAAGGAGAGAAGCCACACATAAAAGAAAACATGGTAAAGTTCTGCATAAGTTATGGGGCTTTAATGATATTTTATAATTCAACATCTGGCCAGATATTTGATAGGACATCAAATATAATTATGAAGAAGTGAAATATCAGAAAAGAATTCATTAAAGATGCTCAAGTCAGACTTGTCAAATTGACTTATTTCCAAACTCTGCTTATGTTACATATAAAAAAAAACGGTCAGGGGCGCCTGGGTGGCTCAGTCGGTTAAGCGTCCGACTTCGGCTCAGGTCATGATCTCACGGTCTGTGAGTTCGAGCCCCGCGTCGGGCTCTGCGCTGACTGCTCAGAGCCTGGAGCCTGTTTCAGATTCTGTGTCTCCCTCTCTCTCTGACCCTCCCCCATTCATGCTCTGTCTCTCTCTGTCTCAAAAATAAATAAACGTTAAAAAAATTTAAAAAAAGAAAAAAAAGGTCAAGGGGGGGGCGGAAATTAAATTAGATTCTAATAGCTTACCATGCAAACTTTGTTTTGTTTTGTTTTTTGTTGTTGTTTCATTTTGTTTTTACCATGCAAGCTTTGAGGATTAGTTTGCAACTGCTGATAATGGCACAAAAATGTGCATTCGAGCTGTGAGATATTCCGTGAAACTGCTACAATGACTTTTTCTGGCATCAATCATAAATGCAGAAATTCACATTCAGTCCGATTTGCTAGCTTTTTTTTTTCCCACTATAAATCTCTCATGATCTTTCTTTAGCTAAGTTCATCATAACTGCCTGGTCGTATACAGTTGAGGCAATTATTCGAAGAAACTACATCTTAAAAATCACTTTCATTTTTAGTGTTCACGCTTCTGAGTGGACACTATAGATTTTTTTGTTTGAATCATCTACTGTTGAGCTAAATTGCTTTTTTATATATTTTTGTATGAGGACACATTTCTGAGTGGGTAATGTGTGATTATTTATATTCATTAATTAGGAATTTCTTTTAACAACTGATTTAGAAAGGCTCCAATTGCACTGAAATTACATTTTAATTGTTACATTGAGAAGATCTATTTTAGATTGTTATGGCTGTGAAGCTTCTAACTAGTAGAACATAGATTTGAAAGAATCAGTATAAAGTTCACATTTGAAATAGGGTAGAAGAGACAGTGGTGCCATCTCTTCTATGAAGGGCATTAAATGAATTTCTCTACTATGGAATGGAGGAAAACTATTTAATCAGTCATTGGACCACTGGATTCTTTCAGAGCTTCTGGGAATGTAAGAGGCGAAGAGAAAAGGAAGTGACAAGGAGTTCCTTCTTCCTCCCTGCCCGATGTCCAAACTTGGATTAAGTTGGAAACATTAGCTGGGTTTACAGAAATAAATAGATTTGTTGGTCTTTATTGAATTAACAGTCAGATTAATATAGTAAAACTACCAGCAATTCAATAAACATTTCAGTCATACCAATGACTAGTTATATTTTCTTTGACTAGACCAACGCAGAATCCAAGATTAGTACAAAGGAGCTTAGAGATTATCTAGTACAAACCTCCCATTTACATGTTAGGATATTAAAGTTTGAAAAGTGTATCTAACTTATTAGTAAAAGTCTCATTGCTTTTACTCTCAACTTAGAATTGAAATGGCCTTCAATGGAGTACTACGTGGCAATGAGAAAGAATGAAATATGGCCCTTTGTAGCAACGTGGATGGAACTGGAGAGTGTGATGCTAAGTGAAATAAGCCATACAGAGAAAGACAGATACCATATGTATTCACTCTTATGTGGATCCTGAGAAACTTAACAGGAACCCATGGGCGAGGGGAAGGAAAAAAAAAAAAAAGAGGTTAGAGTGGGAGAGAGCCAAAGCATAAGAGACTCTTAAAAACTGAGAACAAACTGAGGGTTGATGGGGGGTGGGAGGGAGGGGAGGGTGGGTGATGGGTATTGAAGAGGGCATCTTTTGGGATGAGCACTGGGTGTTGTATGGAAACCAATTTGACAATAAATTTCATATATTGAAAAAAAATAGAATGAAAAAAAAGAATTAAAATGGCCTTGGTGTGGAGTATAGCAACTAGATTTGGGGTATGTCAAAGCATATTTTCATATTTGTCAATTTTAATCTCTCTCCACCAGAGAACATTTACTTCTGACAGCCCATGTGTGGCCCATATGGATGCCAGAGAGCACTTTTCTTTTTCTTTTTCTTTTTTTCTAACATTTATTCATTATTGAGAGACAGAGACAGAGCACAAACATGGGAGGGGCAGAGAGAGGGGGAGACACAGAATCTGAAGTAAGCCCTAGGCTCTGAGCTGTCAGCACAGAGCCCAACGCAGGGCTCGAACCCACGAGCAGTGAGATCATGACATGAGCCGAAGTCAGACACCTAACTGACTGAGCCACCCAGGTGCCCCCAGAGAGCACTTTTCTATTTCACTTTTGATTATCAGGGGTGGGGCTCTAGGTCTTGTCTCTCAATTGGGCTATACCCAATATGAATATCCAGACTGAGTTCCCTGGCAAAATTTACTTCCCACCATGGAAACCAATTTTCATGAACCCAGCTTGTAGGAGTCTGTCAAGCCAATAAGAATTAAGCTGTGATCTTTCTAGATTCAAACAGTCATGTTAGTTAAAATCATGCTACATGAGAGATAAAGCAGCGTTTACCAAATCTACATTGTCATAAGAATCACCTGGGATACTTTTTAGAAATACAGATTCTCTCTCTGAAGATTCAGGCT
Source organism: Leopardus geoffroyi (assembly GCF_018350155.1). Taxonomy (NCBI): domain Eukaryota; kingdom Metazoa; phylum Chordata; class Mammalia; order Carnivora; family Felidae; genus Leopardus; species Leopardus geoffroyi. The sequence goes on from NC_059328.1 coordinate 56,703,097, forward strand.
CATTAGATCTAAGTTGGTAGTTAAGACAAGATGGAGAAACACTACAATAGGGCATGCAGGCTGGCTAAAGCAAGGCAGGCACAATAGAACTTAGATGCCTGTTATCAGGGTAGGAAAAGCTTAAAAGGCAAGATCAGAGGTAGATCAGACAGAGAGGCAAGGGACCTTGTTCTTATTGGTTAGAGCATGCTTCAAAGTTGAGGCCAGTCAGGGTCATTTTTGGCTCTAAGGAAAGACTCAATTCTCTGGAACTACCTCGTTGGTTCTTCTTCTAGTATTGTCTCATTAATTCCAGTTTACTTTGCTATGTCAAATTGTAAGTTCCTATGATTCCTGATGTTCCCAGTGTCCGGCATCATTGTCACTTGATTCAGATTGCTGGAATTAAAACAAAACGGATTCTGTAGGGATGGTGAAGAAAACTTACACAGAGGAATTCTTCCCGTTAAAGATGATTTAAAACTTTGCCTTTTAAAAATCATTGCCTGAGACTGTAAATGTACAACTCTCTCTTTAACAATGGTGGGACAGCTTCACTCTCTTGAGTGCTTTAGCGTCTGAATCTTGTGGAAAAGGAATGCCTTTTGTTGTGACCGGAGTCTATGGAAAAGTGTTCATGCCTTCAGATGATTTGGAGAGCTGTTCAATTCTGTCTTAATTCTCAGCAGCATCACATGGCTCCTTTGAGATCTTTTTTTTTTCCTGGTGGAGAGGATCTCTTAAATTATTTTACCTCCTTGTGCCTTTGTTTCCTTTTTTAATATGCCAGTAATAATTATACCTACCTCAAAGAGTTCTTCTGAGAATAAAATAAATTATTAATGCAAAGTACTTAGAATACTGCCTGGCAACAAGTGCTCAATAAATGTCAGTTATTATTATTTCTGTCACTTCAGAAGGAGAGTAGTTATGATGCTGAGGTAAGATAGAAAAGAATCATTGGGTCATGTGGAAGATTGATGACAAATGGTGGCCCTTATTCATGCCCTCTGCAATCTGTCTTTATAACTCTTTCTATCAAGAGATGGAACCTGTTTTCCCACTCCTCGAAACTGGGCTGGTCTGTGACTTCCTTAGACCAATGGAATGTGGTAGAAGAGATGCTGTGCCAGTTCCAGGCCTAATCCTCTAGAGGTATTGCCCAAGTCCACTCTGTGTCTTAGGACTTTTGACTCTGCCATGAAAAAAAGCTTAGGCTAGCCTGCTTAGAAGGTGAGAGACCACATGAAATGAAGATGATTCATCTCAGCTGAGGACATTCCAGGTCAGGCAAGACCAGAAAAACTATCCTGAGCCCAGCTGAAATTGCTTAACTGCAGAAGTGTGAGTTACATAAATAGTCATGGTAAGCTTTTACATTTTGGGGGTGGTTGATAAAGGGGTAGAGGGCTTTTGGGAAGAAAGGTAAGTTGTGGGAAGGTGGCCAGAAAACGTATAGTAAGCAACAGTGTAATAAGGTTTAATAAGGTTTGTTAACCAGATTTGTCAGTGCCTTCTCCATTGGTGAGTTGTTGAGTTCTCCTTTTCCTGTTATAGGAAAGGGGGACATCTTTACAAATGGAAATTTCCTCCATAAATGTGAATTTCTTTTACAAAAGGGAAACGTGTGCCCTGATTTTAGATCTTTTTCTGGGTGTTCTGGTTCTCAGTAGCCTTTAGCTCAAAATAACCCACATGCCAAAGAGGCATATTTTGGGGTGGTGTATTCTGGTACTGTTTAAGATACAGAAGAAAAAAACCCCAAAATTTCTGGTCTTCAGGAGTTGTATTAATTTCCTATTATTACCACACACTTAGTGACCAAAACAACACAAATTTATTATCTTATGGTTCTAGAGGTCAGAAGTCTAAATTGGCTGGACAAGGTCACTTTCCTTCTGGAGCCTCTAGGGGAGAATCTATTTCCTTGACTTTTCCGGCTTCTAGAGGCTGCTTCTATTCTTTGACTTGTGGCCCCTTCCTGTTTTGAAGCCAGCTGCGCAGCATTTTCTCTTCTGTTTTTTGCTTCCATCTCTTCACATCTGTCTTCCGTATTCCTCCTGTCTTTCTTCTATAAGGACCCTTGTGATTATATTGGGTCTACCCAGATAATCTGGGATGATCGCTCTATCTCAGGATCTTTATTTTCATCACATTTGCAATGGTTTTTTTGTTTGGTTGGTTTTTGTTATTGTTTTTTTTTTTAAGTTTTATCAGATAATCAGGGGGTTTTGGCATGAGGACATGAACTTGTTTGGGGGCCTGTTATTCAAGCAGACACAGGAGGATGCATTTTAGTAAAGCTCATCTTTATAGGATAAAGCCCAAATTTTTGAATATGAGTCAGATAAATTTTTATGTTCTTTCTTCCCAGCTGTGTCTCCAGTAACTCCCTGCCTCAAATACGTAGTTCATCACTTCTGCTTCTATTATTCCTCCCTAACAGAACAGATCTGTATCTCATCCCTATGATTTGCCCTTTTCCTTCATACCCCTCCTCAATATCCCAGCACCCACTGCCTGGAAAAACACTCAGCTAGGGGCTTCGCCTTATCTGAGAAATAGCATCCCTCTTATTTACTCCCAAAGGCCCCTTTGCCTGCCTCCACCACTGACTGTATTATACTATATTAGAACTGTTTATGTGTTGGCTGTCTTGCTCCATTACTCAAAAGCTCCTTGAGAGTAGGGAGTGTGTCATTCATTTTTTAAGGCTCATCACTTAGCATGGTATCTGGCACACAATAAGGGCTTAAGAAATGAAATTATTTATCTATTACTAATTATATGAGGAAGAAAGATGGGAAAAGTTGAAGGAGTTTTTATCTTGAATTGTTAAGAAAGTTTTTGGTAAAGAACAGATTTCTCGCAGAGCCTGGAGAAGGAACAGCAGACAGGGGAAAGATGAGATGAGATACACATGACTCACAGGCAGTGATGATAACAAGAGCCAGAGGCGCTGAAGCTTGAGGGCTGCTCCTCTCGGTTGGGGTGTTTTTGATGTGTGCCTGCTTTGATCCCTGCTGTGTAGCTATGGCCCAGGATGTTCTGGAATGAAAAAAACTACTTACTGTTTCCTGTTCCCAAGATCCAGGGTGTGTTACAGAAGAAACACATGGTGAGGGGGTTGGTGGCAAAAGAATATCATTTCCCAAAGGTAAATAGTCTCTCCAACATGGCTTCAGAGCTGAAGCAAAAGCAAGGAGGATGTACGGAGAGGCCATTTCAGTGTGCAGGAGAAAAGCAGAATGCAGCATAAAAGCAGAGACAAGAGGAAAACACTGAAGGGTGAGGTCAGCAAAGCTGTATTGGTAATGGCAGCAGTGGCACACTGAGCCATGCGTGGAGGGATTTTGTCAGCCTCTTGGACAACACATGGGTACACAGATAGTGACATCTCAAGTGCTCTTATACTAAGGAACAGGACAACACAGTTGAGATCATGATGGGGGGGGACACACAGAAATACACTGCTGCCCCTCCCTGTATGGGAGACCAAGTGGAACTCCCACTGTGAGTTTATTTTTAGAAGCATGAATTCTGTCATGAATTATGTCCAAGTCATTCTTATTAAATTTATCTGAGGTGCGGATTCAATTATTCTCAAAAATTCCTTTTTGAAATAGAGCTTCCAATTTAGAAGTATGCTAAATCTGTACAACAGTCAGATCCTATTGACCATCTCAGGCTAGACTCTCATAAATGTACTGGTAGTTTAATCTCCCGGCTTGGTAGAGAGAGAGCAGAATATGAATTTTTGAAAGAAGAAGTACGTAGAACACCTTTGGGAGGTCATTGTGGGAAAGTCAAGCACTATCATGCCACACATATTAAACAGTTTAAAAGGCAAACAGCTGGGACTGTACCTAAGCAAATATCTGATGGGACTTGATTAAAAAGAAGCTCTTTCTAAAACAGGCTACTTTTTAGAGTTAATTGTCCCAGCTCCCATATCCTGGTATTTGATGGGGTATATAAGCCGAGGTCAAAGTCACTGTAGTTCCACAAAGGTCTAAATCACATGATTTAGCACATCAGAAAAGAGAACTGGAAAAGTTCTTGCACATTTGGACACTAAAAAAATAGTTGACAGAACGAACACAAGTGGAGAGAAGCTGAAGCACCCAATCTATAAAACTTGTGCTTGTGAATGGGGTTAGCAATTGGGATGAAACATGAATGACCTAAGTCCTGTGAGCCTCTGAGGCTTGCTTGGGCCTCCGCAATTTGGTCCCAGCAGAAAGCTAGTAATATTAATAGCTGTGTTTTAATTGAGGGTGCGTTGTGTACTACATTGTGAGCTGGATATTTTAGATATATTGTTTCTAACTCTCAAAATAACTCCCCAAGGTACATAGTATCATCCCTGTTTTACACACGGGGAAACAGCTGTGAAAAGTTAAATAACTTTTCCAAAGTTACATGGCTAGTGAATGACAGAACAGTAACTCAAACCCAGATCTGACTGCTAAATCAGTGTTTTGTACTCATCATACCACACTATCTCCAACAATATATATATTCCGAAAAATATTATCCTTGTAATAAAATTAGTACGTTTGTAATAAATACAGGAAATATAGAAATGTATAGGGGAAAAATCAGTAATGACACCTCCACTGCTTTGTAAACATATGGCAATGCAAATAACTGATTCTCATTATTTGTAATAATGTTCTATAAAGTCACCATGGATACCGAGTTAGCAAATACTGAAAACTTGCTTCTAGGATAATTACAAGTTTAGGTTCCTGTGAGATTCTGGTCATATTTTCATCAATCCATTAATTCATAACCTTGTTTTGTGTGTGTTTGTTTAAAGACATATTATTTAATATATGTTGTTGATGCATTAACGTTAACTCATAGCCGACAGTGCTATAACTCATGCCTGAATGAAGCTTATCTAACACATGCATTTTCTCTGTAAGACACATTCCAGTTTTGGTATGCCTAGGGACATTAGATGGCACTTTAGCTCTATGCTTGGGGTTAATTTTAAACAGTGAAGCCACAGACCAAAAGCACAATAATGCAAAAAAACATAGCACCACATAGACTGCAAAAAAAGGACGATTACTTAGAGTATGAGAGCTGAAACAAGAAGGCAGAATGTCACCTTGTTCAACCTTAGTTGGAAACATGCGAGTTGGTGATTCAAATATTATGCCGCTCTGGGTATGTCCAGGGATGACCATGAAGGTGCTGCAAGTGTCAGTTTGAGGGTTAAAGCAGACGAGTTCACAAATATGAAGTTGTGAATAATGAGGATCAAAAACTGATTGGTTCTGTGAAAATCATAGACACTGTACAAGAGAGCTTTTCAGAAACATTTATTCTATAAAATCTCATTTAGAGACTTCGGTGCCCCATGCCCAAGACAGATCCATGCAGCTAGCTATTTATTTCATTTAACATCTCTTGAATCTCTCCTAAGTATGTGCTAGGCACTGATAGGTATTGGAGATAATAATGAACAAGACAGTTCCTAGCCTCTAGAAGCTCATGGTTTAATGGAAGGAGACAGACAGGTAAGCAAATTATTTTAACAAATTGTGGTAAGCTCAGTACTGGACATAGGCATGGGGTCTTTTGGGAGCACACACAAGAGAGCCACTTCATAGAGGAGGGGTTGCCTCAGCTAAGTACTAAGGACACAGTCTGATTCAGTCAGGTGAAGATGAGAGGGACTGGTGACTGTTACTGCCAATAACACACAATAACATAGTAGATGTTAACAAAGGCCAATTAATGTGATTCGGAAGTCTTTGGAAACCAGTAGTAAAATGATTAATTACTAATTATTCTGGCCTGTGTTTTCCAGATAGCACAGGTTTTACTATATTTCTTTTAGCTCAGCCTGGACTTTATGGATCATCATAGCATAATTCATGCTTCCAACATGTCTTAAATGCTGGATAAGCAAAGGATCTTGTCTTGGTGTAGTATTTACCAAGGTAACTGTATTTGTGTCAGCTTTCTACATAGATGATAAAATCCCCCAAGGCAAAGATTTTTCTGAGTTCTTGGTAGAAAAGTCTGCAAAGAGAAATAATTGTCTACTACATAATTCGGGTTCCCTTGAGAGTATATATTAAGAATTTAGAAAGTTTATCCCAAATCTGAATTGTTCAGTTAAGCCTTCTCCTTTTCTGTCTTGTTCCATGTAGAAGCAAAGACTTGAAGGGTGGAGAGAAGGAATTATCATTTTTTTAATGTTTAAAAAAATTTTTTTTTAATGTTTATTCATTTTTTGATAGAGAGAGTGTGAGCGGGGGAGATGCAGAGAGAGAGAGAGGGAGACACAGTATCTGATCCGAAGCAGGATCCAGGCTCTGAGCTGTCAGCACAGAGCCGGACGGGGGGTGGGGGTGGGGGGGGGCTTCAACTCACAGACTGTGAGATCACGACCTGAGCCGAAGTTGAACGCTTAACCGACTGAGCCACCTGGGCGCCCCTTTAATGTTTATTTTTGAGAGAGAGAGAGCACAAGCAAGGGAGGGAGGACAGCAAGAGAGGGAGACACAGAATCTGAAGCAGGCTCCAGGCTCTGAGCTGTCAACACAAGCCAACAATGGGGCTCGAACTCAAACAGTTCATGACCTGAGCTGAAGTGGGATGCTTAGCCGACTGAGCCACCCAGACACCCCTCACTTATTTTTTATATAAGGATAATCTCATATATTTTCCTTTCCCAGATATTTATATTTATTTGTTTTCACTTGAAAAAAAATGATAGAATTTAGAACAGTTACAAGGATATACACATTAAAAAATAAGCCTTCATATCCCCCCAATTCAGCATGTACTGTTTATCAATTGCTTGTAATTATCTTGAGGAAATGTTCTTTGCAGTTATCTACATATATTTAAACTGTAAAAGGCATAAAAATGAAAACAGAGGGCACAGTGGATAGTAAGTATCCTAAGAAGACAGTTCCTTCAAACTCCATTTTCCCCCAAAAGGTAATGGTATATTTTACAACTCTTAAACAGACTGGGTACAAAGGCAATAAATAGTCTTTAGATTTTCTTACGTGTTTGTTTTAATTTTAAGGGAAAGGGAACTATTGTTCATTGGGACACATTGTATGCATATTCTATGCCAGGCACTTTATACATGTTATCTCATTTGGGCTCTCAAAGATGTCAAGAAGGAAGTATCATTCTCATTTTATAAATATGGAAACTGCATGTCAGAAAGATTAAAAATGTTAATGTAATGGAGCCACAATTAGAACCCAGTCCTGCATGATCCCAATATTTATGCTCATTCCATATATATTGAAGGTCCGATACATTATGCTTATTATTTTGTCTATAATTATACATACGACAATTGATATTAGCTCAGTGGGTTAAAAAATCCCTAACAGGGATTTGTAACTGTAAATTTATGGTTCTTAAATTTGTGCTTCATATCACTTTGTATTTGACATTATAAAGCCATAAATATTCAGTAGAGTCGAATCCCTTTTAAGAAGACAATTCAGGACTAATCAGAGCTGCATCAGAGGAGACCTGCAGATGGCCCTGCTGCCCATGAGTCACCAAAATCAAACTTCCTAATAGTTTAAATAAACAAAACAAAAGATAGTCATTGTAGAAATTATCCAACAATGATTCCAAAAGTTAAATTCAACCAACATTTGGGTGATTCCTTCCAATCTATTGTTTGATGTTAAAATTTGATTTTCAGTTTAATGAACAATGAGTATCGTGCTTGATAATTTCTAGCCTAGCAATAGGTGGCATGAGTCTTAGTGGAGGGGACACAAGGGTATCAATTAAGCTGGGGAAGAGAAAGAAATTTGGACTCTTTGCTTGAGCATAAGGTGCTGCCTGACAAATCAGATCATGAGAATCATGAGACAGAATGCAGTCTTCAGAACTTCCAAGTAACCTGAAAGCTGATGAAAGCCCACAAATGTAAAAATCTGAGACATTGTACATAATGAACAAGAATGGCAGGTCTTGATCATTGTATTTTTAGCTTCGGCATGAAGTTTTGGGAAATTTATTACCAATCTTAAATCCTAACCAGCCATAGAAGTTTTAGAAGACAAAAAAAGAGCTACTTTCTCTTGAATCATTAAAAGACATAAAGTCCTGGAGAAAGAACTTCAAGATTTTCATAGGGCTGTATCTGGTTGGTAAGATTATGGGTGATTTAAACTTTTGTTTCCAAATCATCTACAATAAATGGAAATAACTTTTTAACAAGAGAAATTAAAATTAGTAAATGCTAAAGTAAAAACTAAATGAAAACTGATTCTCACAACCTCTCCTCCCTCCATCCCCCTTTCTCTCTGGTCTCATATTAACAGAAATCCTCCCCACCAACCCCTCGCCGCTTTTTGTTCTTTTTAATGCTAGGGATCCTCTGTGGTGAGGATGAGGTGTTCCACGCAGACCTCCATTCACTGCTATGTCATGAATTCCCCCAGCTGCCAGGACTATTGGCTGCAGTCCTCTTTAGGAACTGTATGCTTGGCAGAAGGGAGTTGTCTCACTCAAGGTTACACCTCCTCTTCAGAATCAACCCATATTCAGTGACTGGTTTACATAAAGGTACAAAGGCCTAACACTTTCTCTGTTTGGGACAATTCTGAAGAGCCATCTCAGCTTCAGAGCCCCTCATGGGATCAGCTGAGGCCTCTGTTGCAATTGCACTGTAGTTCAACTTTTTCTTTTGCCCAATCCCAACTCCATCACTTTCTTACAAGTGTTCCCGAGAGTACTTTCCAGTAATATTCCATGCAAATATTTGTCTCAAAATATGGGGAACATGACCTATAATAGAACTAAGACTAGTTCCAGGAAGATGACTAAAATTGAGTTTTAGAGTCAGATCAGCCAATGGCTGGCTCATAATGAGGGGGCTATCACTGGTGGCTGGTAAGGTACTAATAGTCCCTGCCCAGACTTTTATTGGTGAACTGCCAACAGCTCCCAGCCAGAATAGCAAATCTAAAATAGTATCATTCAATTGTTCTCTGGGATTGCTTTTTTACAAGTCTACTGTTATTTTTATTTTCCTGTATAAATTATGTTTTTCTCTGGATTTTTAAAAAAATGTTTATTTGAGAGAAAGAGAGTGCGTGTGCATGCAGGGGAGGGGCAGAGAGGAGGAGAGAGCAAATCCCAAGCAGGCTCTGAGATGTCAGTGTGGAGCCCTACACAGGGCTTTCACGACCTGAGCTGAAATCAAGAGTCAGAAGCTTAACCGACTGAGCCACCCAGATGATCCTCTCTGGATACTTTTAAGATTTCTCTATCAATAGTTCTCAGCAACCTGATTGTAGTATGTGCCTTGGTGTGGTTTTCTTTCTTTTGCTGGGGGTTACCTGAGTTTCTGTGGATTTGTGGTCTTCATCACATTTAGAGGAAATGCCATTACTTTTGACCAATAATTTTTATGTCTTCCTTTTTTCTTCTCTCATTCCTAGGCTCCTGTTGTACACATACTCAGTTTCATAGTTTCACACACTTCACTGAGGCTCTGTGCTTTTTTCTCATTTTGTTTTCTCTTTATCTTGGGTAGTGCCTATTGCTGTTTTCAAGTTCACAGATCTTTTTTTCTGCTGTGTCTAATTTGCTCTTAATTTCATTATATATATCTTTCATTTTGGGTATTGTATTTTTAATATTTACAATTTCTATTTGGATCTTTTTAAATATCTTCTATTACTGTGTTCCCTATTTCATTCATATCCTACAATATATTTATAATAATTGTTAAAGTGTCTGTTAATTCCATTATATCTGTCATTCCAGGGTAAGTGTCTGTTGACTGATTTTTTTCCCCCCCGGTTATGGGTTATGTATATTTTTTCTGTTTCTTTGCATGTCTAATAATTTTTTTCTTTTTATTACTACTATTATTTTTCTATTGAAGTATGTTGGCATACAACATATTAGTTTTGGGTGTACAACATAATGATATAACATTGTATATATTATGAAATGATCACATAGTAAGTCATGTCTGGTAATTTTTTATTAGATCCTGGACATTGTGATTTTTACATTGTTGAATGCTGGGTTTTGTTTTATTTTTAAAAGTGTGGAACTTATGGTGGCACACAGGAAGTTACTTGATCAATTTGAACATTTTGAGGCTTGTTTTTAAGATTTGTTAGGGTTAATCCAAAGCAGTTTTTATTCTAGGGCTAATTTGGTCCCACTAGTAAAGCATAACTCTCTTGAAGATGCTATCCAATGCCCCATGTATTAGAAGCTCTATTCTGGCTGGTAACATGAAATATTCCCAGCTCAGTGAGGTCCAGGGATTATTTGATTTACTGCTTATGTTATTCTTTTGTTGGTTTTGTTGAATAGTACTCAAATGATTTCCTTCACCCAGCCCCAATTATTACTCAGAAAAAACCTTTAGACTATTCTGCAGATCTCTAGAGCTTTTTGTTGTTTTGCAGCTCTTCAGTCATCCTGAACTCTGGCCTCCAGCTACTAAATGTAGTGAGACACTGGGCTTTGTTTTGGTTCTCTCTCCCTGTACTGTGGCCTGGCAGTTGCCTCCAGGTAGTAATCTAGGGATAATCATAAGTCTCACCACCTTTGTTTCCCCTTTTCTCAGTTATCACAGTCCCATATTACCTACAGCCCATTGTCTAAAAACAGTTGTTTCATATAATTTGGTCTCCTAGTTGCATATGGAAGAACAATTCAGAGATCAACCAGTGTATATGAATCTATGCTTTGATTCAAAAATTGTTTTTATAATGAGGAAAAAATCATCACTACTTTCATTTGTTTTATACATTCTGCATTTCCTCCATGCACATTCTGAAGTTTTCAGGAGATAACAGCTAATCTGTACATCCCCCACCCCTAGTTCTTAGAAAATAAGAAATAAGATTCTGAGTTAATAAAAGAGCTATTTTTGAGTAATAAGAGATTGTTAGTTGCTGTACTTTATTGTATTTAGAACTGTTAGGTTTATTTTAGTGAAACTGACTTTATTTCTTTCAGTTAAGAGTTTAATATTAAAACTAGCCATCCTTCATTTTCTCTCCTAGAAAGGCTTCAATGCCACACACACACACACACACACACACACACACACACACTCTTTACCTTCAAAATCAAAGGCAGGTATATCTGTTGGAGAAGTACACAGGTTGCCAGGATATAAAATTTCAGAACTATCTCTAATTCCACCAAATATGAGGTCAAATTATTGCCAATGATAGAATAGAAACATATGGTGAAAACTGCATCCCAGGTTTTCACATACTCAAGAATATTGGTTCCGAAGGTATTTGCACTTTCCTTCCTTATCAAATTTTCCCTTTATATTAGGTTAAAATTTTTTAGCCAGTGTGTACAATCAGAACCCTAATCTCGTAACTAAACAATAGTTTAATAAGACTCACCAATTGTTCACTATTTTGTTTGGTTCATGTGTGCCCAAAGCAACTGAAAGAATACAGGACTATGTTTTTGCTAAGATCTCTTCTAAGTGCTATAATTCTAGGTAATTCTAATAATAATTGTTAATATTTATAGAATGCTTCTTCTAGGCTAGATACTGCTAAGCACTACATATGCATTATTCAGTTTAATTCTCACAATAATCCTAAAAGAGAGATACTATTATAATCTTTATCATATGGATAAGGAAAGTAGAACTTAGAGCAGTTAAGTAATTTGTCTGAGGTTACATAGTAAATAGCATGGTAAAATTCAAACCTGACTTCAAATTCATGTCATTAAAATTTTTTTAAGTTTGTTTGTTTATTTATTTACTTATTTATAGCAAGCAAGAGCAAGCAAGAACATGAGTGGGGTAGGGGCAGAGAAAGAGGGAGAGGGAGTGAGAGAGAATTCCAGGCAGGCTCCACACTATCAGTGCAGAGCCAGATGCAGGGGTTGAACTCAGGAATAGTGGGATCATGACCTGAGCCAAAATCAAGAGTGAGACACTTAACCGAATGAGCCACCCAGGCACCCCATATTACTAAATTGTTACACCAATTTTATAATCTCAATTGCATGCACACTAGCTCAGATGAAAAATTACTCTGTCTTTATAGTATTTATATATTTAATATCAATAAATACAAAAACAAAATTAAATTGTTACAAAACCCACAATAATTTTTATCTCAATATGCATAGAATTCACATTATTATACATCTTTAAACAGGAAGTTTTAGCATATAAACACCTTAGAAAAAGCTCTAATTTGGTCCTATAATCTTATAGCTAAGGTTTCTGGGCAAAAGATATGTAGTTGCCATTTTCTATTCAAGTTTTTAATAAAAAATCTCAAATGAAACACTGTCATTTTAGAGTACAACATTACATTGATAAATCAAAAGTCATTGAACAATAAGTGTTTATGACATCCCAGATACTCTATACATTTTTACACTTCAATGGATATTAAATAATCTTAGAGTAAAATATGGAAGAAAAACTGCCTCGTTTGTGTTAAGTCACTAAAGCAGAAATATGGATAACCCTGTATTAAGATGAAAAGCATTTATAATCTGCATTTTCTTCCAGTGAAATAATAAAGCCAATGTGCCACCAGCTTGGTATTTACTTGTTTATAAAAAGTGTTTAGGGACTGATTCTCAAAGTTGGGTAAATATTGGTATCATCTAGAGAGTTTGAAAATACTGATGCCTATATATCATCCCTTAAAATTTGGATGTAACTGATATAAGGTAGAGCCTGAGCATGTATTATTTTAAAACTTTCCAGGTGATTCTAATATGTAACAGTTTGAAAAACACTAGCTGAGAGAACTGTTACATAACTAAAGAGCTCAGTATTCAGCTGAAGGACTCCTTCAGAGTGTGTATTGTTATTTTAAGTATCTGATAGGTGTCTCCCTTGATTAGAAAATAAATACTTTCAAGAAAGACATTTTGTTTTATTCATCTTAGTCTCTCCATAACTGGAATAATAAAAGGCACATAGTAGTTGCTAAATAAATATATTTTGAATGAATACATGATTGCTTTATACTTCTTTTACACCACTATCTTCCAGTAGATACATGAACATAAGAATGCAAGAGATATTTATTGAAAAATTGAATGACCGAAGCACTCGGGATAAATGTTTAAAGCTAACTGAAGACTTACATGTACATATTTTAAAAACACACATATATAAATAGATCAAAAGTAGAAAAAGAGTATACAAAAGAGTGCAGCATTTAACAGTAGAGAATTCACTGAGTTTTCCAATATTCTTCACATTCTTATTCTTAGAAATAAGAGTATCCCTAAATAACTTGTACTTTAACTAATATTCATAAGCACATGTGCAGATAAGTTAATTTCTTTTAAAGACAGAATTATAGCTTAATCTTGATAAACATGTCAGGTTTCAAAATTCAAGTAAATAAAATTTTAGCACACACTGTAATAGCTTTTCCACATGTTGTGTCAAAAAAAAAAATGTTTCTGGTTAAAGTATCTGGTATTGCTTTTGTTATTTGCTCACAGTTGAGACTCACTACTTTCTTAGCAGTCTTACACTGATAAAAAATTACTTTGGTACCTCCATACATGTGTTTTATTTAGAAAAAACCTTATTAATAAATAGACTTCCTTTTTTAGTAGCTAAATTCTTAAGTATGGCTTCATTCACCAAAGTTCTACAAGTATTACATAATTTTTAATACAGTTAGTATCTTAGACTACGAAACTTTGTTTTTTTTAAAATTAGCATTGGTTGTTTGATTGTAGGTTTGTCACCAAAAAGTACTGCTTCGCTCTCCGTGGTTGGAAATCTTTTCTGATATATCAAGGGATATTCCTTCTGAAACTTAAAAATGAGGTGAGGAATTAGAGAGTATTTAACATTATTATCCTAGCTGAAGCCAAGTTCAACATTTTATAAGAATTCAGTGACTCTCTCAAAGATGTATTTCAGAAATGAGTATCTTTTCAATTTATCCTTGCCTCTCCCTCTGCTTTCTCATATATGAAAGGTATAAGGTAAAATTTCTTAGATCCCAGTTAACATTAATATACTAGGATTCTCTTCTGATGTGTTTTCCGCCTAAATTCTAGATGTTCTTCCTTTCCATTGGTAACCTATGAAGGCCAGAATGATCTAGTATATTTCATATTTGAGTATCTCAGACCTGGAATTAAACTTGCCAGAATCATGTTACTACTGGATTTTGGTAGAGATAAAAATTGTAAATGGTAATAATGAGTCACCAAAAGCTATGTATTACAATCAAATTTTATTTGTTTGTAATACAACAAATTTGTAATAAAACAAATTTTATTTTGTTTTTTCAGGGCAATCTAAGTTATAATCATTGGAAGTAAAGGAAGAGTTATCTGTTATTATTGTTATTATTTAAATTTAGTAAGAGTATATTTATATTTATAAAGAGTAAAACCAGGAATGTAGGTTACATTTACATACACACCTATATATACAATATCTAAAATCCAAAATAATGAGAAATTAGATTCTAAATGTTACTAAATAACAATCAGCAACAGCATATTTAAAAAGATTTATGTGATTGAGAACTTATGCATTCTCTTACCTGTTTTAGTTTTTTCCTTTTCTCCTTTAGAGGCAAACTCTTGTTTTTAATAATATTCTCTAAAAGTTCTGCAATTGCAGCTTGTGAGGTAGACACTTTTTGTTCATCGAACTCCTGAGCACTAATCTGCTTACAGTATGAATATGTTGGCAAAGGAACAATCAGTCCATCTCCAGGATTTTTAATCTGTTTTGAACAAAATGATATAGTCCAAGTCTATTAATTCTGTTCATGTTCCTGTTTGCTAAGTGTTCTTTTGATGGGATTTAGCATGTATTCATTCGCCACCAAACATTCAACATTAAAAAAAAAAAAACTGTTATGCAATAGAGTAGTGATAAATCCCAGGATCTACATCCCAGACCCACAACCTACTAGCTTTGTAACCTTCAGCAAGTTATTTAACTTCTCTTGGTCTGTTTCCCCACCTGTAAAATGGGGATTACATGAGAGAATGTATATAGAGGGCTTAGAACTGAATAAGTATTAAATAAGGCAGCCATCCATCATCATTGCTATTAACCATGTATTTTATTCTTTTAACTACAAAACAATAAAAATCAAAGTAATATTTGAAAAGTTTTATTTATTTTGTGAGACAGGGAGGGAGGGAGAGAGAGAGTGTGTGTGGGCAGGGAGGTGCAGAGAGAGAGAGATGGAGAGAGGGAGAGAGGTGGGGTGTGGGGAGAGAGAGAGAGAGAGCGAGAGAGGGAGAATTCCAAGCAGGCTCTATACTGTCAGCGGAGAGCCCCACACGGGGCTTGAACTCATGAACCACGAGATCATGACCTGAGCTGAAATCAATAGACGCTTAACTGACCGAGCCACCCAGGTGCCCCAAAGTGATGTTTTAATTCACTTTAAAATATTAATGTTTTGATGTAGTAAGAGTATTCATATACTGTTTTTGAGGTGTAGGAGCATGGAAAGATACTATAACATCTGCTCATAAAGGAAGGAAATTATAGGGATAATTATGTTAAGCCAGGGCAATATTAGAATGGTATGTATGGGAAGAAACATGAATATATGTGCTGGGCTGCCAAAGAGTGAATATAATAGACATCTGTTGTTTTGGTTACTCAGTATTCCTTCTCTCCTTCTTTTAATAGTTTCTTCCTATTCCACCTCCACTATCCTCACCTTTTTTGAAGAACAGATTCTCCTCTAATCCATGGAGAGCCAATCAGAGCATGGCCCTGTCTCCAACGCACTCACCCTCAACCACCTAAAAGATGTGTATTTAGCCTGGATGGGGCCAATCAGAGTCCATGTGAAGAACTTTTCAAACTGGTAGGTGAAGGCATAGTTCTTTTTTCCTTTGGATTAAAAATGTTAAGTCTGTGATTTAAGAACTTTAATCACACTTATGGATCCCCCATCATGTGAAGGAGCCTTTTGTCAAATACAGGACCAAAATGGAAATAAGAGATGAAGGAAACAGTTTTATTGCTATTTGAGTCTCCAAATTCTGTCTACATTCCTGACTTTTAGAGGTTATTTACGTGAGCTGATAAAGTCTTCCCCTTTCATTAGGCTAGTTTGAGATGAATTTGCCACTTGGAACTGACTAATGCAGACAATTTTAAGATTTACAATACATACATAGCCCTTTTTTAAGTAGTCAAGATGTTTATCCACTGCAGTCTGTAAGTAAGAGGGTACTTGAAGAATTTCCTGGTGATGATCCATTAAGAAAGAAACTAATCTTGCAGCAAGAAGCTCATCAAGATCCACCTCTTCAGCACAGCATAGCACACACCGAGAAAAAGTGTGTATCATCTAGAAACAAAAGATGTGAATTTAAAAATTTAAGGTATTATATAAATAAGAGTATCAGTAGTTTCTGGGTATCATGCTAAAGTACTGAGATAAAGTGATAAGCAGACTTCAGCTTACAAATGAGGACAATTAATTACATTAGAAAGGTAAGAACTTAAAGTACTTGTTAAGTATTTCCTTAATATAATTCCAAAGGATTATAAAAGGCTTAGTTTTTTCTTTAATTTTGTCACAATTGTATCAGTAAATATCATGGGTTCTATTGGTATCATATAGATATGTTACTTAAAGAATGTTAAAGAATAATGACTTATTACATTAAATTAATCTCATAAAACACAAGCCAGGAGAATACATAATATATAAACTTAGTGGTTATAAAGTTGGTACCATTTAGCTTTTGAAATTCTGGAAAATAGTTTTTAATTATTTTGTCAGACTTTAAAGACAATACATGTATTGTTCAATTCCATCATAAGGAGTCTTCAAATTCTGGGATAAGTTTTGTGTTTCATAACTCATTTACTCTCAATCATATCCATATTACCCACTAAGTATTAGACACACGTAAACAGACACCTCATTCTAAAATAATTACAGTTATAAGAATTCTATTTTAAGAATTTTGTACATAATAGACAATGAACATATTTATTGAATTGAAATATTTTTGGTTTTATTCCTACATGTCAGCAGTCATGTTTTCCTTTCTCCTTCCAAGACTCAGTCCTTAGCTTTTTAGTCTTCTTTCTTAGTTTTGTAGAGTTCATTTACCCTCAAAGCTTCAATTACCACCTCCCCCCAAACAATCTGCCTTCTGCCCTGATCTTCACCAGGCTCACATTTCTAACAGTCTGTTGGATAAATTTCACTTGAATGTCCTGTATAAACTAAAACTCAAAAAGCATAAAACTGAAATTATCTCCTTTCTACTCATGTCTCTCAAAATATATTCCTCTACAAACTTCTCTATGCTTTTTAATGGTGTCACAATTATGCAAGAATAATTCTTCTTCTGTAGTTTGGGTCTATCATTGTTAAAGAACTGTCCTTAATGAGTAGAAGAATAGAGCTCAACTCTAGATTCCTTGCTATAAGAAAATCATTTGAAGTTGCACTGAGGAAGTGGCAGCTCTTGAAGAGAGAGAAAGAGAGAGAAGATACTATTTTAAGAGTTCATTTCCAATCAATAGCTGTATAAAATGCCTCTACCCTCATCCTCTTATGGAGTCTGAGACTGCTTCACAGTAGTTTGTCCCAATTTCTTACCCACAGTGACATGCTATCCTGATTCACATAATTCATCAAATACAACTTTCCCACTGCCATAATATACCCATAATTCTCTAGAGTTATAGTGCCCTTATGCTTTTAACTGTGCCTACTATCTCCTCTTCCTTCCCCACCAAACAGCATTGGCATAAGGCAATGGAATGTGGTCTGATGGTCTAGGTCAATCACTACGAAGTGATATGAATGAAGAGGTAAAGTGCTCAGACAAGATAAAGGTCAGGATATGAAAGTACAACATACTGGGCACAAAGGATTAATGCACCAACATTCTGCTACTAGGAAAGATATTTTTAAGAGCCTTTCTACCCCAAGAATCTAGGATTTTGAGACTAGGACATCATTCAAGTAGTACTTTTAGGTGATTTGCTTTTCTTTTTATAGTTTATGAACCAAGGCTTATTCTTTCCTTAAGAAATCAACTTACCAGTGATCTTGTACCCATTGCATCGTGAAGTTGGGGCATATCAACGTTTTGACTCATTCGAGAAATCATGCGCATTAAAAGTTGAAGCTTTCTACGATTTGGTGGGGGAAGTAACAAACAACATAACTGTAGTGCATCGATGGCAACCCTCTCTAAATGAGGTTGCAGCAAACCTGGAAGGCAAAATTATACCCCACCCCCGAAAAAAATCATCAATGACACTCGTTGCTTTCATACTATGCACATATACAGTTATGTAAAGAATACAGTTATATAAATATTAAAATAATATTTTAGTATCTAATTTCTTATAACTGTCCCTAGAAATTTCCACATTCCTCAAAAGCATGGTAAGATGCTCATTTTCTTCATAACCTATTTGAGTACTAATATCCTTCACTTACTACAAATAAAGTGACTCAGAATAAGTTAAAATGAAGTAAAAGAAAATAAGTGCTTTATATAAGTAGAATAAATCTTGGTTATGCCATGACAAGAGTCTTTTACGATAAAAACTTCTCCTTTTGGAGGAAAAATACAAAGCAGTTTCAGAGAAGAAAAGACAGGTAAGCAAAACAGTTAGTAAGCACTAAAAGTTAATATTACATGCATTGAAAGCATCAACCTTACTTTGTGTGCCAGTCAATACAGAAGAATCTGGAGGTAAAGAATTTTCTGAAAGTTCTATTGTACTTTTGCAGAGTCTTTTATTGATTGTGGTACTAGACTCTCCGAGTTCATTTTCCATAGCTGTTTGTATACTTGTGCTGAGATGTCCAAGATTTGGTTTCATGATAATTTCAGCCACTGGCATATTGATATAACTATTACTTCTTGTACTACTTCTTAAAAGTAAACTCTGAGATCTACAAGGCTGTTTTGACTTGCATTTCCCAATACATAACTCCTCTTGGTCTTGAACAGTCAAAGTAGAGGTTCTCTTAAAACCAACACAGAGTGGTTTTTGAGTACTTTCCTCTGAATGAAGACTCATTAGGGATTCCTGTTTGGTCTTAGACTCTAAAAACTGCTTATTATGTTGTCCTTCTCTATTCACAACAGATTGATGGAAGACATTGGAGACCTCTTTACTTGAACTCCCTGGTAAGTCTACAATTCCTTCTAAAGAATAGCATCTTGATTTGACGTTAGAGGATAGAACATGCATACTACTTAAGCCTATTAAATTATGACAACTTCCTCCCATTATGTCATTAGCACTGGCTCTTCTATTTTTGAAATTAACTAGCTGCATTTTCTTAGCACATTTTTCTTGAAATCCTTGATCACTTATCTGCAGTCTCTTAGTAGTATCTGATTCTTCTTTGTTTTTGTCTTTATGAAGCAGACTGAGAAGAAGACACTCAGTTGATTTGAAGGAATTCAAATTGTTTAAGCGAAGGATTTTTGAAGACTGTGGATCATCTTGGATTTTATGTATCCCACTGGGTCTATCTGAAACTGTGACGTAGCCACAAACAACTACCAGGAAATGAAACAAAAATTAAGATGCAACTGTGTGACAGTGGACAAAAATAAAACAAAAACAATAGTAAAGTTAAAAAAATAAAGCATTACTACAGTATATATTGTTAGTATAGTACAACAGCAGTTGCTTAATTCAGAAGCCACTTAAATAGGACACATGCAACATTCAGTTACAAAGTGCAAGACTGAGTAGAGGTTTTCCAACTTGTGATATAAATCACTTAAAAATCTTTTCAACAATCTAATTAAAGGAATTGAGTCAAATACATTAAAAAATCACTGGCTTCGTCTACAAGTATTAGAAAGCTCTTAATTATAAGACAACTAACTGTACTACAATAAAACTTACACATTTGGTCTTTGTCTCTAGTAACTGGTATAGTGCTCCTAAAACGTTTGGAATTTCCAGAGAGGGCGTCTTTTGTTATCCATAGTACATCTACTGGAGAACATCTGAGTTTATGGTAATGAGGTGACTTAGGGCTGAACTTGCTTAGAAGGTTGGAGCTTTCAACCTACCTCAGACCTCCCTGAACGACAGAAGGATGTGGACTGAAGACTCAGCAAAATCACCAATAACTGATGATTTAATCAATTATGCCTATGTAACTAACCCTCAGTTAAAACTATGAAGTAACAAGGCCAACGGAGCATACAGGTTGGTGAACACATTGACATGATTGGGAGGGTGGAATCCCTGGAGAGGGCATGAAAGCTGTGTACAACACTTCCTTCTTCCACATAGCTGTTTCTGATTTGTATCTTTTATAAAAACTGGTACTCATTAAATAAAACAGTTTCCAGAGTTCTGTGAGTTGTAGTCAATTATTAAACCCAAGGAAGGTTGTAGGGACACCCAAACTGGTAGTTAGGGCAGAAATGCGAGTGAGTAAGCCTGAGGACCTCATCTGCAGGTGGTACCTGAAGTGTGAGGGCAGTCTTGTGGAACTGAGCCCTTAATCTGTGGAGTCTGCATAACTTTGGGTGGTTAAGTATCAGAATTTAAGGAATTTGTCCTTCACTTATAGGGTCTGGTCTAACTCTGGGTAGTCAGTGTCAGAAATGAATTGAATTGTAGTACACCCGATTGATGTGAATAACTGGTGTGAGAATGATATATTTGAATTACTGGAAGACAACATAACGGGAACCATAGTATTCCCAAACTGTAAAATAATTTATAGCTTGCCATCTTCATATTTACCTACACTTTGAGATCTTTTAAATTATGGGAAACTTGAAAATGTTAATAAATTTACATAATAAGTAAAAACTCATACATACCCAAAATGCTTACAAATAATTCATAATATTCAAAGGTAAGCAGAGGTTCAGGGAGATCTAGAAAATAATCTGCTATTGTTCTGAATACATCTCGTTCAAATCCAACATAAGTTGGATTATTCATATTACTTCTTGGCCCTAAAAGATAGAAGGCAAAAAAAAATTGGTAAAATATATTTTATTAAAAAAAATTTTTTTAACATTTATTCTTTTTTTTTTTTTTTCTTTTTTGAGAGTGAGAGAGACAGAGCATGAGTGGGAGAGGGGCAGAGAGAGAGGGAGACACAGAATCCAAAACAAGCTCCAGGCTCTGAGCTGTCAGCACAGGGCCTGACGCGGGGCTTGAACTCATGGACTGCGAGATCATTACCTGAGCTGAAGTTGGACACTCAACTGACGGAACCACCCAGGCACCCCGATATATTTTATTTTAAATAAAAATTTAGATATACTTATAAAAAGTGTCAAAAAGTTCTCCATGATGGAGCAAAGTTTAACAAATTCTGTCACAGTTCAAACATTTCAAAGAATTGTGCACATCACATCTCATTCTTTCTCATTATGTTTTCATTACAAATCACTGCGAATAGGGGCACCTGGGTGGCTCAGTTGGTTGGGCATTCATCCGAGTCTGGATTTCGGCTCGGATTGAGCCTCCTTGTGTGGCTCTGTGCTGACAGGGTAGAGCCTGCTTGGGATTCTCTCTCTCTCTGCTCCTCTGCTGCACCCATGTGCTCTCTCTCTCAAAATAAATAAATAAACTCTAAAAAAAAAATCACTGCAAGTAACTACTAGCATTTTGTCTTAATACTTATTTACCTAAAAACTGTATATAAGGCAACATTTGAAATATATTTTAAAGCAGTAAGGTTATTTAATGAGATTTTATTGCAATTCATTTTACAAAACAAAGAATATGTAGATAATGAAAATAATTCTTCCAAATTATCTTTTGTAAATTTACATTTTCATGAATAAATTTTGTCTGACATGAAGCATACCCTTAATGAGTTTAAATAATATCTTTACATTGCCATTTCATTAGCTTAATGTTCTTTTTTTAAATTTTTATTTTTTATTTTTTTAGAGAGAGCAGGGGAGAGTGGCAGAGGGGAAGAGAGAGAGAATCTTAAGCAGGATCCATGCTCAGTGCAGAGCCCGACGCAGAGCTGATCCCACAACCCTGGGATCCTGAGGTGAGCCAAAATCAAGGGTTGGACACTCAACTGACTGAGCCACCTAGGCACCCCCAGCTTAACGTTCTTCAAAGAATCATGCTTGCTCGCTAGTTTTTTACTCAGAAATAAGATCTGACTTCATATTACAGATGAAGAAACTGAAGGTTAGAGTAACTTGCCTAAGATGAAAAAAACCATTGGTGGCAAAGCTAGAATTAGAACTTAGAGCACGTAAAGCAAGACTCAGAGCTTTGAGGTCTAACAACATTTAAAGTGTGCTCCATGGACTACATAATCAGACTCATTCAATGTGCCTATTAAAAATATGTAAGTTCCTCTGTACAAACCAGAATTTATGGAGGTGAAGCTAAGAATTACTGACTTAGAAATGTTTGCTGCTGGCTCACTAATTTAGTAGTTTCCAAATGCTGAGTGTGGGAATCTTCACTAATAAGAAGCTTTTGAGGCATGTTTAGTCCAACTGGAATGAACCTACCTAATGAATCATCTAAATCAGAATCTTTGGCTAGTCTCCCTAGTGACTGTAATATGCACTCAGGTTTGAGAGTCACTATTTTATCTTTCAAGTTAAAATCTTTCTCTTCCCAAACCCAAATAATTTTACTTTTCTGCCAGCAAATTTTTGTATGGTCATAATGTGAGCACACACACTGAAAAAGGATTGAAGAAAACAATCACACACATTTAACAGCTTAAAGGCTAATATGGGTTTTATGTAGAGCAAAGTAAAAATCTTTTTAAAAATTATTGTTAAAGTTTTAAGTTTATTTATTTGTTTTTGAGAGAGAACGTGAGCAGGGGAGGGACAGAGAGAGAGAATCCTATACAGGCTCCACACTCAGCGTGGAGCCTGACATGGGGCTCGATCTCATGACTGTGAGATCATGACTTGAGCTGAAATCAAGAGTCAGATGCTTAAGGAGGATATAAGATATATTCTTAATATGTAGAATAAAAAAATGTGATAATCATTAGAAAATTTTCTAAGAACATACTCTTATTAGAATTAAAAATAGAAAATTTATAGTTAGTGTATCTAGGTTTGAATACATATATCTTTATGTATCAGTAGAAGACTTTCAAAAGCCTTACTTTCTCTTCTAGAAAAAAACTGGGGATAGTATATTAATCACTCATTCCTATATGTCACAGGATTACTGTAGGGGATTGAATAATAACTAAAAGTCTAAATGCTACCTCTAGCTAGATATATTGGTAAACTGGAATCCAGTAAGTTATATCTTTGCTATCATTTAGGTATAACATGGACTGGTAAGAAAGGGGAAAAAAAAAAACCTCTAAACATGGGATATTTGAGAAATTCCTGAAAACATAAGCATTGGGTTGCTAACCATGAGCCAAAGTATAAGACAGAAGGGCAGTTAGGTGGGGGAAGGCAGAAAGAGAAACTCACAAATCAAGCTTATGATTAAGATCTTTACACCTCAGTTTGATAAAGAAAATCTTTCTATAACTTACATTATTTACTTTATTGCTATTTATTCTGTTATTTTGTCATATTGACACCCAGTGGACAACAAGGGAATATGTACCTATCTTGAACATTATTAATAAAATACTCATTTCATAAGAACTAGAAAAAAATCCTTTTATAAAAAAATTATTAAAATATAATTTAACTTTTAATGATTTAGAAGCACATATTTCTGCATATTTTTAAAACTGATTTTTAGGGGCACCTGTGTGGCTCAGTCGGTTAAGCATCCAACTTCAGCTTAGGTCATGATCTCACGGTTTGTGAGTTTGAGCCCTGCATCGGGCTCTGTGCTGACAGCTCAGAGCCTGGAGCCTGCTTTGGATTGTGTCCCCCCCAACCCCTGCTTGCGCTCGCTCTCTCTTCCAAAAATGAATAAACATTAAAAAAACTTTTTTTTAAATAAAAAAATTGATTTTTAAAGCAATTAGGGCTTTGTACTTGAGCCAGTGTCTCAAATTATAAAAATTAATTATCACTGCTCACTATTGAAAAAGCTTTTTTCCATTTACTGATTAGTGACAGATCATTTTTTTTTACAAACATAAAAGTTCCATTAATGTATCTTATGGAGTACAAGCATGTCATGAAGCAGCTCAGTGTTGATGCTGTGTACAATGGCAAGGGGAATGAAGTAGATTTAATGTGACTTCATTTCTGATTGAACTTTTCCACTTTATAAGAGCTATTACTTCAAAGTTGCTATTTGAACTCTATAGGCCTCACTAAGGCAACTGGTGTAAGTTATACCTAAAAATCCTTTGATATCCACTAACCTGTGATTTTATGATTTATGAAAACTGAGCTACAAATGATGAACTTAAATTATGAAATCACCATCTGCATAGAAAAAGTTATGGACTTTATAATGCATTCCACATGCAAGGAAATGCAATCAGATCTACTAGATTGTCATTCAAACATCAAAAGAAATGGCATACTTTATCAGGATTTCTATAAATTGTTTTCAAAATTTCCTTAGCTCTTATTAAATAGTATAAATATATATTTTATATAAATATATTTTATAAATATATATATATACATACACATTTTGTTTGTTTAACTTACAATTTGCCAGGCACTTCATGGCAGATAATACCCAGTGAGGAAGGTCATCTATACAAAAAAAAAATTTATATTGTTCAATAATATCACCTAATTTCCATGATACTATATTTAAAACTTTATGCTTATTATATATAATTACATACACACAAATATACGTATGTATGTATATGTATGTATATTACCAGGATTAAAAATTATTATATGTTTAATAAGACATAAGGTGAAGACAATATTTTAAAATACAAGTTTAAAAGTCATAGAGATCTTGAGTTTGATTCTTTCCAGAATACATAAAACAATTACCCCCAAATTGAGGATATTTTGGTGGAGGGTTCATAAATAGTTAATGTTCATACTTGTCCACTGCCACCATGTTTTCTTTATCTTAATTTCCATTCTGATTATAGGTATGCTATTTGAATATTACTGATTTGAGTGAGACCTATGACTGAAATGATATATCTGAATATTAGGGTGCTTTTAGTGAGGCTTGCTTAAAATCTTTCATTTGCTACTAACTGAAGTATGCTGCATGAAATCGAACTGTTTTTTGACACCAACACAAAAACCACACATACACTTAACTTGAAGAGTTTATGGTTATAAAGAATAGAAAGTTTGAATAAGAGAATATACTGTTAAGTATGTGATTTTAGGTAATTTAAGATGGGAGTGGTACAAGCCATATGCATATGCAACATAACTTAAGTTTTTGCTTTTTGTTCCTACAATTCAAACTTTATTTTTTTATTTTTTATTTTTTTTTTTTTAAATTTTTTTTTTCAACGTTTATTTTTATTTTTGGGACAGAGAGAGACAGAGCATGAATGGGGGAGGGGCAGAGAGAGAGGGAGACACAGAATCGGAAACAGGCTCCAGGCTCTGAGCCATCAGCCCAGAGCCCGACGCGGGGCTCGAACTCACGGACCGCGAGATCGTGACCTGGCTGAAGTCGGACGCTTAACCGACTGCGCCACCCAGGCGCCCCTACAATTCAAACTTTAAAGTTCTTGCCAACACAAATAAACTCAAGTAATACATACCAGTTAATTCTACAGGCAACAATTGATTATAAAAAATGAGTCAACATTTTGAGATTTATTGATACATTTCTTAAAATGTTAAGTTTTAAATGTAATGCAGCTGGCTTGAATATATCATTGATTTTTCCATCTTATATCTAAAATCAATACATTATATATATATATATGTATATATAAATATATATAATAAACCAGTGATCTTTAAAATACTGGTCTTGAGACTTTGGTCTTGAGGGTTTTGCATATGTCTTGACTTGTGTAAATTTATATATAACTGCTCATGTAAGCTCCAAGAAGCCATGGACCATTTTTCTCTTGTTCATCACTAAATCTTTAGTATAATGCCTGGTACATTGTAGGCCCTCAATAAAATGTAGTTAATCAATAGTTTTAATTATATTTTCATACCTTTTGGATGTTTAACCTTGCCATTTAAAAAAAATCATGCATAAATACCATGAGAGGCTAAAATAATAGTACCAATAATATTCACTTAAATGATTACTAAAGAACTTATGATGATAATCTCCCCTTAACACTCTTTCAGTTAAAGTATTCTACTTTCTACATTTTTAGTCTCTCTACACCCCCACAATAGCTGCAACCTATGTTAGCAAGTTTAAAAGAGTCCAACTTCTTTTACTGATACCAACCTGATTTGTCTTGTAGTATAACTATTCCATGTTTACTTGTATTGGCCATGTTGTACATTATGTATTGAGGAACTACTTGATTTGGATTTATGACTTCTTCTAGGGATGACACACCTAAAATGGTTTGCAGGCTAAACAGAAGAAAAAATACAAACTTTTTTCTACATAAAATAAGTGGAATGGGATATAAATATTAAAGAGTATGAATGGCAAACAAAGCCATCAGAATATTTTTCTTAAGCCAAACTGATAAAGGTTATAGTTAGTATCCACTTTCAAATATACTTACCTTAGTAACCTTGTAATGATTCCAATACAGACCCGGAACTATAGCTACATATAACTTTGACTCAAAGAAAAAAACAAATCATACTGAAAACATTCTATTTCAACTGTACTAGAAGTTCAAGAGCACTTATTAAGAAACACAAATACAGGTTAAATTCTAAGCTTTAAGAACTAATCTGTTTTTTTGCATTTGTAGATCTTGATAAAAATGTCAAATTAACATTCTAGAACACCTGTGGAACTTGGTTAGAGCTTAGTTTTAGCTTACTAGATCAGAATAATATATCTCCAAACTTCTTCAATATCTTCTGGGCTTATTTCTCTATTATCAACTGAGTTTTCTTGATCTTCATTGGTTATTACATGGTTCATTTTCTCTATATTTTCCTGGAAAAAAAATTACTTTGGTTTAACATGCTATGCTCAAATTAAGGAAATATTGAACTGACACAATTCCTAATATTTAGTAATTCTACTAATAAACAGTCCACTGTGAAGCTCTAAGTTTAAGTGTCACCTGAAGGAATAAGGTTAACATATGGCAATAAAGCTTTTTGGTTTTGTAGCTGCCCCTACCACTCTCAAATCAATTTAAAACAAAACATGTTTAAGTTATACAAATACTGTTTCAGGTGTGTCTTACTACCATTTTTATAATTGTTCCTATGGGTTCTATTGTTCTACGGTAAAACATATACACATATTTTTGGAATATAATGTAGGTTAAGAGACTTTAGTATTGGCTTCAAATATTAAAGAACTATCTACTTTTAATGTTTTATAATTAAGTACATGGTAATAATATTTAAACTAGTGATTAGTAAAAAGGATGTTTTACCTGAGAGAAATGTAATCCAGGTTTTTTAGGAGTTCTACGAGATAAATTTCGTAATTTAAAAATGCTATCTTTATCTTTGGAAAAGTTCTCTATGCTGTTTTTTCTCAATTCTGGATGCCTTCGTGGAAAACTTTTAAGCGGAGAATTTGCAGGAAATCTGGTTTAAGAATAATATGCAATTAAATAATGTAAGATCAGAAACAAAGTTTTAGTGTCTGTTTATCTTTTAAAAATCACAAAAGTACTGAATTTATTTATATTATTTATATTACCAAGGAAGGAAGATTCTACATAAATTGATTTTCCCATTAAACCTTTAAAAACATTTTAATGGTTTCCTACTTTTTTAGTATATTGTATGTATTTTAAATTTATATCTGGATAAGTAAGAGTTATTATTGGGATCAATTCTGTTGAAGAAAAAAATAGTTCCATTTTCTAAATTTCTTTGACAAGCTATCTAATTTATATATATTTTCTGATCTTTGTCTGACTGTTCTTGTTCTAATTTCCAGAGCTTGGTCTCTGTTATTCCTTTTGACTATAATGCTTTTTCCCCCCTCCAGTATAATAAAAAATATTTCAAAGATACAAGAAAGTACGGAAAATAATGTAAACAACATCCAGATATGTAATCATCAACCATCAAACAATACAATATTTAACATTTTACTCAAGACTTCATTATTAAAAAAAAAGACTTCATGATTATTTTTTTGTTAATCAAATTCTTTGCTTATTCTATTTCTTTCTCTTTCTGAGGGAAGCCATTAACTTGCAGTTAGTGTGTTTCTTTCTTATTCATGTTTTTATACTTTTAATAAGTATACATAAACAACATATGGCTTGGTTTTTTTTCTCTATGGTATTTATATATTAATATATAAGATATATGTATAATGTATAAAATAAAATATGCATAAGTTTTTAGTGACCTCAGAAGTTCTTATTCCATGATCCTAAAAATATTTTCTTATACCAAGTTCCCATGTACAGTTGACCTTTGAACATGGGTTTGAACTGTGCAGCACACTTATACACATTTTTTGTATATACAGTATGGTATTATAAATGTATTCTCTCTTACGATTTTCTTAATAACATTTACTTTTCTCTAGCTTACTTTAATGTAACAATACAGTATATAATACATTTAACATACAAAATGTGTGTTAATTGATTATTTTATTGATAGGGCTTTTGGTCAACAGTAGGCTATCACTAAAGTTTTTGGCGAGTCAAAAGTTGTATGTGGATTTTTGACCATGCAGGGGAGGGGGTTGGTGCCCCTAAGCTGCGTTATTCAAGGATCAACTGTATGTATAGTTTTGTTTTTTCAGTACTTAATTATTTAAATTTAAGCCCAGATATTGGGTAGGGAAATTCTCTCCTCCTTGTTCTTCAAAATTGCCTTGGACTTTTATATTACTAAAAAAACTTTAGAACCTGCTTGTCAAATTCTATAAAAAATTATATAGGGGTTTTGAATGAAATTGCATTTAATTTATATATATATCAATTGGGGAGAAATGACTTATTTATGATACTAAGTCTTCTTTCTTTAAAAATGTTTATTTATCTTTGAGAGAGAGAGCTCATACACGAGTGAGGAGGGGCAGAGAGAGAGGCAGACAGAGAACCCCAAGCAGGCTCTGTGCCATCTGTGCCCTTAGCACAGAGCCCAACATGACTGGAACTCACAAACTGTGAGATCATGACCTTAGGTGAAATCAAGAATCCAACGCTTAACCAACTGAGCCACCCAGGCGCTCTGGATACTAAGTCTTCTGATTCATCAACAGGATATCCTTCTTTACTTACTACCTTTAAAACAATTATATAATTTTCTCCAGTAAAGTCTCACACATTTTTGGTAAAGTTTATTTTTAAGTATACTTTATAAATTTGCTAACATTATAAAACACTTAGAGGCAGAGAGACTAGTTGAAGAGTTATGCAGAATTCTGGGTAAGAGAGAAAAATGGTTTAACAAAATGAACTATCAGAGTGAAGGGAGGAGTAGATCAGAGAACTGCTAAAGTGGTATAACAGAGATGGTCTGTTAATTAAATCATATCAACTACTAAGACACTTCATTTGTAAAGTACTAATTTTGTAGAGAGAAAAAACATGGATATTAGAATCCAAAGACCTAGTTTAATGATATGTAACATAGAACCCTGTACATGAGAGAAAAAGCAATGGTGCTGGCCTAAGAGAGTCAGAAAGGCTCCCAGAGGAGGCTGCAATAGAATTGACAGGAGAGCAAATGTATTTACTAATCTGACAATGTCTACAGTGTTTCAAGGTAGAAGAACATATTTCAGACAGATATAACAAGATTTACTGAAGCATGGTCTCAGCTTCCTCATCTGTAAAAAGAAGTTAATACCTAACCTGCTTAGCTAGTCCAGGGATTAAGTAAGAAAACATGTAAATCATAAAGCAGGTCTTCTGATATATGGTAAATCCTTAAAAAATATTCTCTTTAACCTATAGTATATTTCTTCTGTTATTTATTATATAAAGTTTGCTATTATTTCTTTTATCACATGTATTCTTAGGTTATATGAGATTATGTTACTTGGAGGCAAGGACCTGTGAGAATTTGTCTTCTAATTCTTGAATCTATGAAACTAAAGGTTAATAATGACCTATCCTTGAAATGTTACAGATTTCAGAATATGCAGAAGTGATATCTCATTCTTTCCTCCCAATACTTATTTTATTATATATACTATCTAACATTTAAAAAATTTTAATTGTGTAGCAATTAACTTTAAATTCTAAGTGGTTTTAATTGCACTAAGAGCAGTAACAGTTTTATAAAGAAAACATGTTTTTTTTCTGAAAGCTGCAATTTTAGTAAAAGTATTATAGAAGTGGAGTTAAATTATATTGTTAAGTAATTCAGTTTTGTAGTTATTTATCTGTTCAGTACCTGAATAGCTGACTGTTGTCATCAAGATTTTCTGATCCCCATCTGCCTTTGATATCTTCAATTACATGATTCTTAAGAAATTTTCTTAACAATTGGATTGTCTGTTGCCTTGTAACTTCAGGACCAAAATTATTATTATTTCTTAATAGGTCATAAAGCCAGTCCACTGCTTCTCCTGCTGTAAAACAATTGCCATATTTTTTAAAGTGTTGTCTGTGTTTTCTTAGAGGCATTCCTGCTCGAAAAGATGTTGTAATTTCATTCCACTGCAAAAAGAAAATATTAAAAAAGAAATTAAACATTGTGCTGATTCAAAACAAATTAGACAAAGAACATTATTTTATTCGTATCTGATTACATCATAATTCGTGAAGAAATCATTGATCTTATTTACTATAGAAAATTTTATATATCATACTGATTTCTCTTTATTAATTCTGGCATTGTAATAATATGTCTTTGCAATAGTGTAAAGGCACTTATTGGCTGGTTGGCTTATTTAGGAAACCTAGAAATAATGAAGAACTGTAATGAACTTGCTTCTTAACCTTCAACAGAGAAAGTACCCGTTTTTTTTTTTTTTTTTAATTTTAACTAATATTAGTAAAATGCTGGTAACATTTGTGTCAGACACTGCTCTACATTCATTATTTCACTTTCATTCTCACAATTCTATGAATAGGTACTGTTATTATCCCGTTTTCATATAAGGAATATGAAGCACAGAGAGACTGATAATTTGACCAAGGTTACAGAACTAAGTGATGAACTCAGGCATTGAAACCCAGGTTTGAATATTCTAGAACCTGCAGTAATAACTACCAAGCTGGCCAAACAAAATTGATGGCAGGCCGTAGTTTTACTGGTAAAATACCTTTAATGTTGCAATATCTTCTATATTTATTATAGTATTTTTTAAACGTTTATTTTTGAAAGAGAGAGACACAGAGAGAGAGAGAGAGAGAGAGAGAGAGAGAGAGAGAAAACATGGGTTGGAATGCAGGGGAGGGGCAGAGAGAGAGGGAGACAGAGAATCCCAAGCAGGCCTCCAGCTGTCAGTGCAGAGCCTGAGGAAGCACTCAAACTCAGCAACTGGGAGATTCTGACCTGAGCAGAAATCAAGAGTCCAACGCTTAACCCACTGAGCCACCCAGGCACTCCAATATTTACTATAGTGTTTCTTATGTAAAGATTCCAATAGTGAACACAGAACAGATGAGGCAAATTAAGTAAGCTTTAAGTCCACTATATATTTAATAACACTGATATACCTATGTTTTAAAAAGATACTCATATTTTCTAAATTGTCCTCAACCCAAACTTTCAAGGTTTGTGGCGGCTAGAACAGTGGAGAACTAAGGTGGTGGTGGTGGTGCAAAATGAACACATCATTTTTTAATTGAAAAATCCTCCATTAGAGGCCAAGAAATCTGACTTGTAACCCCAACTGTGTGGCACCACAACACAAAACCTAAGAGTTGAAAACACAGTAACTGTATTCTTTTCTTCCCACCACACCTCCCCATTTCACACATTTATTTACTCAAGAAACACTGAGCTGTAGCCTATCCATAGGATCTATACATCACAACACACGTTCACATGCAGTATCCTCTCAGGATATCCTTAAGGTAGATATGCATCATTAGCCCTACTTTCCCAATGTGGAAACTGAGGCTCACAGCAGTTAAGTCACTCTCCTAATGTCTCCTACCCCGTGGCGCTGTATTCTCTTGGTTTGAAAATTTAAGTGCACAAAGACTCTGTACAAATCCAGTGACTACCAACAGTGGTTCCTGACGAGTATCTTAAACACTCTGGGTTTAGTTTTTAAATGGGCAGCTGTTACCTAGTGCTATTCAGTCGGTAGATCCTGCATTGAATTCTACAGGCCCCGCAAAACGAAGCTGTCACATTCGGACTGTCCCCATTCTGACACTCCAGAGTAATGGAACTCTGAATTTTTTTTTTTTTTGTATCCAGATGGGGGTAGAAAATCAGACGTGGGGAACGGCTAAAATCATAATATTCTCTGATGTTCCAGGGCAAGCTGACAACTGCAGGCACAGTTGTCGCCCAAACAAGGCCAGAGTATGATGCGCCATCCCGGGGACGAGACCCTTTGGACAAACGGCTCACAGGGAGGGATACAGCCCCGACCTCCAGGTAAGGGGGTGAGGCGTGTCCCACAAGGGTTTCCTGATACCGGTTTATTCCCCCGCCCCCCTCCCCCGACGTCTCAGAAAACCAAACCCAAACCAGGTTCTGGGACCCGTCTGTCCGCCCCAGGCAAAACTCCGAACGCTCTCACGTAAAGTCGGTGGCGGCCACGGCTGCGGTTGGCCGGTCTAGTCGTTCTGCGCTGTCTTACCAGCTTGGTGGCCCGATAAGGTCCGGGAGGCACACTCCGACTCTCCATTCCGCCCGCGGGGCCCGGAGGTCTGTCAGCGCTCAGCGCGGTGCATGGCGGCCTTAGGCGACTCTAGGGCTCTGGGGGCCCCGACGGCGGCTGGCTGGGAACAACCGTCCGCCGCGCCGCGGATTTGAATAGCGCAGAGGGCTGCGCTGATTGGTCGCGGCCCTGAGTCACGTGGCCCGCCGCCGGGATCCGGCTGCGGTTGGCTTGCACATTGGAGCCTCTCAGGGCTGGGGCGCTGGCGGTGCGTGGCTGGCACCCGCTAGTCAGCGCGGGGGCCGGGCCCGTGGGACGGGCTCTGGGCTTCACCCGGCTGTCCTGGAGCTGCTTCTCCCTCTTGCGGTTGCAGGCGAGGCGGAGTCTTGTTTCCACACTAAGAACCGGTGAGGCAGTTTAGTCACGGACTGGATGGTTTGGAGACCAGGCTTTGGCTTAAGGGAATTTGAAATTTGAAAAGAAAAAGGAAAACAAAACCCTAAGCCCTTTTAGCCTGGCCCTACAGGATCTCCAGCAGTGGTTGGCATGTAAAACAAAGCATCTCTGGGGCGTAGCTTTCACCTGACAAATCCCTTGGTTTTGCTTCTAAAAAGCTTCCTGGGTGTATGTTGCTGTGCTGTCGTTCTGATACAGCTTAGCAGGGGCCATGATTCTGTTCTCAGTGCAAAAATGTAGGTTATCCACACCCCCTTTAATTTGGAGGTAAAATGGAGCATAAGTAGATTTCCGTTAAGTACACACACCATGAAGGGCTTGGGAAAGGTTGTATAAAACTTGCCAAGTAGCTCCCCTGAAGAAAATCTACCATGTCTTTATAGGAATGCTGGTTATGTTTAAATCACAATCATACACTTAAAAATTCGATGGGATTTTAGAAAATCTGTAACAAACGTTCTTTTTCTTCTTATTTTTAAAAGTTTATTTATTTTGAAAGAGAGAGAGCAGGGGAGGGGAAGGGAGAGAGGGAGAAAGAATCCCAAGCAGGCTCTGCACTGGCACTTGAACCCACAAGCAGTGACATCATGACCTGAGTCGAAATCAAGAGTGGGATTAACCGCCTGAGCCACCCAAGTGCCCCCAAACATTATTTTTTCAAATTATATAAACTAAGTTCAGAACGTTGAAGAGACTTACCCAAAGTTCCAGATCTCCTTGGCGGAGGCCAGAAAATAAACACTCTATCACCAATTTGAAAGTGTTTGATCATAGGAATGCCTTGCACAGCATACTGAGAGGTTGAGTGATTGGTAACTGTAGAATAATTAATTGGAAATTAAACAGCAATTTTAGAGGATAGGACTTAGCAAAAAGACCAGGTAAGGGGAAGTGTTCTAAGGAGGAGTAGTATAATGGTCTGAAGTTTACTTTAGCTATTGAACTTAAGATAATTTAGATGGATATGCATCTGTTTTGTGAACAGGACCAGTGGATAGGAATTTTCAAAAACCACTTGGTGAACAGAAACAACTCCATCTTGCTTTTGTTTTAAGGAAAAGTAGAGTGATAGATGTTATAACATAGTGCTAACTATTGTTTATCTGGCTTTATGATATATTGTCCTTTCTTTTCTCATTTCTTTTGCCTCCTATTTCTCTTCAGAATGAAAGGGAGATGAGAATGTGAAAGCCAAATTCATTTTGCATTTTTGCCTAACTCCTTAGCTGAAAATGATCTCATTACAGCCTTTGATATGAGTAGCAACAGCTTAATATGACCTAAGTTTTTAAGACGTAACCTGACGGAGGATAATATTAATGGCACAAAATTAATTTAAGTTATAAAGTATCAGGGCGTCTGGGTGGCTCAGTCAGTTGAGTGTCCCACTTTGGCTCAGGTCATGATCTCACGGTTTATGAGTTCGAGCTCGGCTAGCTCAGAGCCTGAAGCCTGCTTCAGATTTTGTGTCTCCCCCTCTGTCTGCCCCTGCCTGGCCTGTGTTCTTTCTTTTTCAAAAATAAATAAATAAATAAATATTAAAAAAATTTATAAAGTATCATCTGGCATGTTTTAAAAGGTAACAAGTAAATCCAAACTTTTCATAAGAGAACGGTTGGAGAAGTTCTAAAAGGGTGTGCAACAAGATGTAGGTGTCACATCTTGAGAAAGCCTCTGAGACTCTTTTTTAGGTGCTTTTATTATTTCTGAGGACTTGATTTGCATCATTCAGCTTCACATTGACTGTTTCTGTAGACAAGAAAATATCTAAAAGTTAGGATTTTGTCAAATGTGAGTCGTTTATATTCCTTTAGTTAGCTTTGTGTATTTCTGCTCTTAGCAACTATTTATTGATTTCATAGTTTGATTCTTGCAAGTAATTTTATTTCACTATTTTTTTCCTCATACCCCTACCTCAGGATTTCTTAGGTGGGGAACAAACCACCTCATTAGGATCACCTGGGATACCTCTTAAAATGCTAATTCCTTGGATTCCCCAAATAATTTTGGGAGATCGGGTGTGTGTATGTGTGTGTATATGTGTGTGTGTGTGGTGTGGCCAGGTAGGTACAGGATACATTCTTAGGGATGGAGGAGCCTAGGTCTTTAAAGACTTCATGGAATTGAACTATTAGAGTGCCCACAGGCCACCTAACCTGTGGATTTATATATAAGAGAAATATGAACCTCTGTTAATTTAATTTTAGAGCTGAACGTAATCCTAATTGATAGAACAAATATCACAAAATAAATGTAGTGTCACCTCTGAAATATGATGAAACAAAATACAATGAAATGCAAAGTTTCCTACCTACATAGAGATTATTTATCTCAGCAAGCTTTTTCCACTTTGCCTGCAGTTTCATTTGGTCCTACTAGAATATAAGTTCCATAGCAGAAACTTTATCTCATTTGTTCACTGTTGTATCTCCAGCTGCTAAACAGTTCATAGGAATTTAATAAATATTTGGTGAAAGGATGAGTTTTTCTTATCACTAAAAAGAAAGCTTGTATATGGATAATATAATCCAATCTTTTCTTCCTAGGAAACTTAAAAAAATTTTTTTTTTATTGTTTTGTTTATTTTTGAAAGAGAGAGAGAGACAGAGTGTGAACAGGGGAGGAGCAGTCAGAGAGGGAGACATAGAATCCGAAGCAGGCTCCAGGCTCTGAGCTGCCAGCACAGAACCCGATGAGGGGCTGAACTCACAAACCGAGAGATAATAACCTGAACTAAAGTCAGACGTTTAACTGACTGATCCACCCAGGCGCGCCCACTAGGAAACTTTTTATAAAATATTTCTCCATATTTGTAAGATTTATTTGTTTATTTATTTCTTAGTCTTTCCACCATGCTATGTCTAGTTATGGGTCTGATTTCATAAATCTTGACTACTATTTGGTCTGGTCTGAGAAAATTTCCTCTTTTTCTTTTGAGTCGCTCCAGTCTATTTTTCTCCCTGCTTTTGAAACTGTTATTGGCTATTTGATATCTTGGGTATATCTTATTTTTCTAATGTCCTTCCTTCTGTGATTTTTATTTTATTGTCTTTTTTTTCTGTAAGTTTTGAGATGACTGAGCTTTGAATTCACTGGTCCAGTTTCCTTTACACCTTTATGTTTTATAGTAACTCACTATGAAATTCTCAAAAATGACCTTCTCTGAACTGATTTTTTTATTGTGTGCATTGATTTGCTTTCATTTACATATTCTTATAAGATATATATTTTTAAAATTTGCCACCAGTAAATGAGGTGAGTCCTAGCAAAGACTGGCTAAGTCCATGAAAATATTAAAATAACTATTTTTTATTTTGTAACCATTAATTTCCCAGATCCTGTACGTTCAAGTATGTTGACAGCTGTTATAGTTTAAGGTTAGAAGTAAAGTTGACACTTATTGTTTTGTCTGGCAATTGGCTCTCATTTCTTTTGGGAATAGCATTCCTCCTCCTTTGGACAACTACTTCTTCCACTATAACATGCGTTCTGAAAGGATTTTTCCATGTTCCTTGCTCTCAGGAATGAACACTGTATCCAACTGAGTTATAGCATTCAGTTCCCCTGATTCAGTGAGGTGGTTAACACGCTGGATCAAGGAGAGTCCTTTGAGATTTTTTTTATTTCAAATTGGGTCCAGGGGGAAGAGCCTTCTCTTTCTGGTAACTAAATTGAGAAAATATGAACCAGGGGCCAATGCTGGCTATAGTTACAACTGAATGAAACGTCTAGTCTGTAAAATACATTAATGCCTAAAGAGAAACAGAAACGAAAGCTAGAGAGTAGTAGTTTTAGTGTTTCTGAGGCTAGCTTACATCCCTAGAATTTGATTGTATGGTACAACAATTTTTTTTTTGTTTAGATTTTTGTCACTTATAATTCAAAGATCTCCAGTAAAATAATTTTTTTAGAGTACTAATGATGATATTTCTCAGTGAGAATGCCTTCCAATTCCTTGGTAAGGTTTTATATCATTTCAGTATGTTACAGAGCTGTATATAGAAAACAGAGAAGTCATATAACTGCATTGGGGAGATTATCAGGATTGCTCACAATTAGGTTCTGGCCTTTCTGAGGAGCTTCTCACATGTTTGACAGCTAAGCTAATTTTGGGACCTATGACTTTTTTCTTTAGTAGGGACTCTTACCTCCTGAGACTTCTAGTCTCCTACTTAGTACACAGTATATGAAAGTCCCTAACTTACTTTTCTAAAGCTTCTAGTAAATCCTATAGTCTCAAACACACTATACAAATATACTGAGGCTTGGGAAGAGGAGAGTGACAGGAACCAGTAGTCAGGTTGCCATATTCCATATTTTTCTGTGTTGCGTTTTTGTGTGGTGGGACATTTTATAGTAAAGAAACATTTGGGGTTGAAAAAACTATGAAGAATTCAATTATGTGATTTCTTTTTCTCTATGTGAGATTGTATTAGCCGGCTGCCAGTGATCCATGCTTTTGGTGTTGTGTCATCCCATCACAAACCAAGTAGGGCAAACCTGAGTAACCAATTGGATGTTGCAGAAATGACAGTATGAATCTTGACACTAGGTCATAAAAGGAATTCCTGTTCTTGCCTTGCTAACTCTTGGATCTTTTGCTCTGAGGGAGGTAAGCTGCCATATCATGAGGCTAATTGGAAAGTCTTTTGAAGATGACCATGTGGAGAGGAATTGAAGCTTTCTGTTAATAGTCAGCACTGACTAAGTGTGCCACCTTAGAGTGGATACTTCCAGCCCCACTCAAAGTTTTGGATGACCAATCTTCGACAATATCCTGACTGCAATCTTACGAGAGACCTTGGGCTAGAACCAGTAAGCTGTACCTGGTTTCCTGACCTGCAGAGTCTAAGATTAATAAATGTTTATTGTCTTAAGCTGTTCTTTGGGAGAATTGTTACAGAACAATACATAATATAAAGACCCTCATTGTTCTTAAGAAATCAACCTGATAAATCGTAAAGTTTATTTTGATAAAGAAGATTGGGGGAAGAACAAATTAGAATCAAGAGTTCAGCTTTGGACTTGTTAATTATGAGATGCCTAGTAGAAATTCAAGTGCAGATGTCAAGTTCACAGGTCACTATAAGAGAGGTCAGAGTTACAGAATGAAATTTGAAAGGCAAATGTATATAGATTGTATTTAATACTGTAGGAGAAGATGTAGAAAAGAGAATGGAGCTCACCATTGGGTCACTCCTAAGGTTGAGGGGAAGAAGATGAGTCAGCAAATAAGTTTAAGAAACAGTCATTGAATTAACAGGACAAGAAACTAACTGTGTGTTAAGGGAGCTAAGGGAATAAAATGTCTTTAGAAGAAGGGAGTGACCCACCTTGTCAAATGACCTGAGAGGTTGAGCTGGATAACAGAGAAGTGTCTATGGGCGTTGACAACATGGAGATCCGTAGCACCTTCCTGATAGCAGTCTTAGTGTAGTGGTGATAAAAAAATGAAGCCCAAATGGAGAGAACTTAAAAGAGAATGGGAATGAGGAAGTTAAGACAAATACCACTAACACATTCAAGAAGTTTTACAGTGAAGGGGAGATGAGAAACAGCTTCTTAAAGAAATAGTAACTGGAAGAGGATATGAAGGCAAGACAGGGTTTATTTTTGTTTGCTTTATTTGTATTTAAAAATTTTAAGAGACAGGATACCAGACTATGTAAGCTGATGGCAATAATTAAACTGAAGAGAATAATTGATGATGCAGGAGAGAGGAGATAATTGTGAGAGCAAATCCCATGAAAAACCAGAAGGGATGAAATAGAATTGGAGAGGTTAGTCTTTGATGGAAGCAGGAAATACTTCTTTCTTTGTATTGAGAAGGCAGTTATAGGCCTTTTCTTTAGTAATACAGGGAGTTTGGGAATGGAAAATATGTCAGAGAAACTGTCTTGCCATCTCAAGTCTTATTCTATATAATGAACTGGAGGAATGAATCTCTGATACAATGTTGATTGATCATTCCTTCATTTAACAAGTATATATTGAACTCCAACAAAAGCAAAAGTTGCTTTGGAAAAATAATAGAATGTCTTTCTCTAGGAGATTAAAACTTGCATTGGAAATGGTAATGCAAATAAGGAATTAAAATACGAGAATTTAATGGCAATAATGGAGGTATGTTTAAAATACTGTGGGAGCATAGGAGAAAGAAGGTCCATCCCTGTTCAGGGAAGACAAGGAAGCCTTTGTGGCTGAGGCTTAATGGAAACTGGAAGGAGAAGCAGGAATTTACAGTTCAGCTGGTTAATAAACAACCATGATAATAAAAATAGCAGTGATAATTCTGAGACCCTTCATTCATGTACTAGGGAACACAATAAAAGAGTGAATCCTTTCCTCCCTTCCTCCCTGTGGTTTATGTGAATGCTCTCACATAATTGCACATTAGGTCCTGAGTGGATTATCTTTGGAGTTCTCTGTTTAGTAGCACATCAGGATACTGATATAAGGTTGATTACTTCTAGGCCATACAGATTTAGAAGTCTTCAGAGACAGGGAATTGAACATTTCCTTAAAAACTAATAGCAATATTTAGTAGCTTTTCAACTGGAAATACTACATTTTAGAGTGTAAACTAATCTCTGTGAAAACAGACTAAGTATATCTTGTGTGTACATAAAATTGAAATTCAGGTAAAAAAAAAATACTTGATTTATGTCGGGTATTCTGGCCAATCAGAATTTTTTGTTTAACTAGAATAATTTTTTGTTTAACATCATTGTTGAAAGTTTTTCTAAAATCACTTTTCTTTTATGTCTTGTTGATGCTTAAAAATGTGTATTAGAAATTATGTGGAAAAATTTTTAAT
Source organism: Leopardus geoffroyi (assembly GCF_018350155.1). NCBI lineage: Eukaryota > Metazoa > Chordata > Mammalia > Carnivora > Felidae > Leopardus > Leopardus geoffroyi. The sequence continues at coordinate 56,743,089 of NC_059328.1, forward strand.
TAAGTAATTTTCAATTTCATTTTGGTTAAGATTTTTGTATACTTGAATATTATTGTTTAGGTCCCTCCCCTTGGATTTCTTCTCTTTGAATAATTCTGATTTGTGTTTGTGTGTGTTTAGGGCATGATAGTAACAGTAATAAAATTTTATAAATTATATTCTGCCATTAATGTAGAACTTTAGTTTTTTCCCTAAAGTCATTCATATGAAGTAGTTTCCATTTACATTTTCCTTCATTCTCTCTTTTTTTTTTTCTTACTCTTTTGTCTCTCCTGGTAGAGAGATAGTAGTAAGGGAGGAGGCTGTAGGGAATTCTGGTCTTCATTTGATATGTCATTTTATAGACTTCTACATTTCTTTGAACTTTAACACCAATCCTATCTTCTTCTTTAAACTCTGCTTAGTCAGGACTTATACTATCCTGGAGGGAGTAAAATTCATTAATGAATTTTAGTAAGTATACATAGAAAATGCTAATGAAATAGACAATCATCAAATGTCTGTTTGCCCTTGTTTAATATGATTTCTATGTTTTTCAATTAAAAGTTATCCATTAAAAATTAATTGGTCTGTAGATGTACAGTTATACATGTCTAAGACATATCTTGGTATGTAAGTATAATACATATGTGTTCTCAAATCAGAAAAAATTCCTTTGGTGGACTGCTCTGTAACTACAGTATGTACATGAGAAATCTGGTGAACTCAGGGTATGACAATAACATTGGTAGAAGGGGATTTATAGAGAAGATGGGGCGGTTGGTGAACTTTTTGGTGAGAAAAGACTGCATGAAGTCTGTAAATGACTCTTGCCTTGCAGGATGAAGGAACATTCTCTCCTAGTATAGTGGACATTTACTGATTGATTAAACAACATTGCTTTCCCTTATTCATCTTTCTTATATCCCAGATTGTTCTTACACTTTCCATTCCTTTGATACATGGTGTGTAAGTTCAGCTGTAGGTATAGCCCTGGATTGCCTTAAGCTAATAAGGATATTAAGTTGCCTTGGATGCAATTAATGTTGTTGGGTTTAAGCCATTGACTATGTTGAATCTGCCATATTTTATAAAAGTCCTTCCAGCACCTCTAGGAAGGTTTCGGGCATTTAACCACATTAGTTAGGGTCATTATAATAATGGTACCAAGATACATCTTGATGGGATAATGTATTAGACATAATTTTTTTAAATATGAAATTTATTGTCAAATTGGTTTCCATACAACACCCAGTGCTCATCCCAACAGGTGCCCTCCTCACCCACTTTCCCTTCCCTCCCAGCCCCCATCAACTCTCAGTTTATTCTTAGTTTATAAGAATCTCTTATGGTTTGCCTCCCTCTCTCTAACTTTTTTTTTTCCCTTCCTCTCCCCCATGGTCTTCTGTTAAGTTTCTCAGTATCCACATAAGAGTGAAAACATATGGTATCTGTCTGTATGACTTATTTCACTTAGCATAACACTCTCCAGTTCCATCCACATTGCTACAAAAGGCCATATTGCATTCTTTCTCATTGCCAAGTAGTATTCCATTGTGTATATAAACCACAGTTTCTTTAGCTATTCATCAGTTGATGGACATTTAGGCTCTTTCCATAATTTGGCTATTGTTTGAAAGTCCTGCTATAAATATTGGGGTACAAGTGCCCTTATGCATCAGCACTCCTATGTCCCTTGGGTAAATTCCTAGCAGTGCTATTGCTGGGTCATAGGGTAGGTCTATTTTTAATTTTTTGAGGAATCTCCACACTGTTTTCCAGAGCGGCTGCACCAGTTTGCATTCCCAACAGTGCAAGAGGGTTCCCGTTTCTCCACATCCTTGCCAGCATCTATAGTCTCCTGATTTGTTCATTTTAGCCACTCTGACTGGCGTGAGGTGATATCTGAGTGCAGTTTTGATTTGTATTTCCCTGATGAGGAGCAACGTTGAGCATCTTTTCATGTGCCTGTTTGCCATCTGGATGTCTTCTTTAGAGAAGTGTCTATTCATGTCTTCTGCCCATTTATTCACTGGATTATTTGTTTTCTGGGTATGGAATTTGGTGAGTTCTTCTAAATTTTGGATACTAGCCCTTTGTCCAATATGCCATTTGCAAATATATTTTCCCATTCCGTCCATTGCCTTTTAGTTTTGTTGGCTGTATCCTTTGCAGTGCAGAAGCTTTTTATCTTCATGAGGTCCCAATAGTTCATTTTTGCTTTTAATTCCCTTGCCTTTGGGGATGTGTCAAGTAAGAAATTGCTGCGGCTGAGGTCAGAGAGATTTTTTCCTGCTTTCTCCTCTAGGGTTTTGATGGTTTCCTGTCTCACATTCAGGTCCTTTATCCATTTTGAGTTTATTTTTGTGAATGGTGTAAGAAAGTGGTCTGGTTTCATTCTGCATGTTGCTGTCCAGTTCTCCCCACACCATTTGTTAAAGAGACTGTCTTTTTTCCATTGGATATTCTTTCCTGCTTTGTCAAAGATTAGTTGGCCATACTGTCGTGGGTCCAATTCTGGAGTCTCTATTCTATTCCATTGGTCTATGTGTCTGTTTTTGTGCCAATACTATGCTATCTTGATGATTACAGCTTTGTAGTAGAGGCTAAAGTCTGGGATTGTGATGCTTCCCTCTTTGGTCTTCTTCTTCAATATTACCTTGGCTATTCGGGGTCTTTTGTGGTTCCATACAAATTTTAGGATTGCTTGTTCTAGCTTTGAGAATAATGCTGGTGCAATTTTGATTGGGATTGCATTGAATGTATAGAATGCTTTGGGTAGTATTGACATTTTAACAATATTTATTCTTCCAATCCATGAGCACAGAATGTTTTTCCATTTCTTTGTATCTTCTTCAATTTCCTTCATAAGCTTTCTATAGTTTTCAGCATACAGATCTTTTACATCTTTGGTTAGGTTTATTCCTAGGTATTTTATGCTTCTTGGTGCAGTTGTGAATGGGATCAGTTTCTTTATTTGTCTTTCTGTTGCTTCACTATTAGTGTGTAAGAATGCACCTGATTTCTGTACATTACTTTTGTATCCTGCGACTTTGCTGAATTCATGTATCAGTTCTAGCAGACTTTTGGTGGAGTCTGTTGGGTTTTCCATGTATAATATCATGTCATTTACAAAAAGTGAAAGCTTGACTTCATCTTTGCCAATTTTGATGGCTTTGATTTCCCATTGTTGTCTGATTGCTGATGCTAGCACTTCCAACACAATGTTAAACAACAGTGGTGAGAGTGGACATCCCTGTCGTGTTCCTGATCTCAGGGGGAAAGCTCTCAGTTTTTCCCCATTGAGGATGATGTTAGCTGTGGGCTTTTCATAGATGGCTTTTATGATGTTTAAGTATGTTCCTTCTATCCCGACTTTCTCGAGGGTTTTTATTAAGAAAGGATGCTGAATTTTGTCAGATGCTTTTTCTGCATCAATTGATAGGATCATATAATTCTTATCTTTTATTTTATTAATATGATGTATCACATTGATTGATTTTCCATATTTTATAAAAGTCCTTCCAGCACCGCTTGGAAGGTTTTGAGCATTTAACCACATTAGTTAGGATCATTATAATAATGGTCAAGATACATCTTGATGGGATAATGTATTAGACATAATTTTAAATGCAGTTTTTTACTGGTTCTAAATGAGTTTAAGTCTGTTCATTTATTTTCCAGTTATTCCTGTGATATATTGATTTGAGAGGACTTTTATTTCCCAAAATAATTATTACTGATTTATAATTTTATTATGTTACTCATTTAATAGTATTCATTAGAAATTTTAAGACAAAGAGTTTTTGCATGTAATTAACATTAGATATGTATATAATAATGTGATTAATGTTACATACATTTAATGAATACTACTTATATTGTCAGTCTTTTAGCCTACTTTATGCCAGGTACTCTGATAGGATCTAGGGGTAAAAAATGTACGGCTGTTGGTTGCCAGGAGCTTATGGTCTATGAGTAAATTAATCAGGTAAAATGACAGTTGCATGGCCAGTTAACATATGAAAAGATATACATTCACTAATAATCATGGGAATGATAAATAATTTATTACAGTTTTTGTAGATGAGATGGTTGATAGTATCACATGTACCCTTTGCCAGAGTGTGGCAAAGTGATGCTGTTTTGGATGCTGTCTTTATCCCCTTATCCTGCTTTATTTTTCTTGTTAGACCTTATCAGCATCAACATGGTATATGCTTATATGTATGTCATCTGCTTTTGTGAATTAGAATGTGAACTCCATGGAAGAATGGATTTAGAATGTTTTTGTCCACTGCTAAATTCTTAGTACATATAGTAGTGCCTGGCACACAGTAGGCATTCAATAAATACTTGCCAAATAAATGAATGGCATGGATTTTTGTTATACAGTATATTAGAATTCAAGCAAAACTGAAATTACCTGTGTTATGACTTAGAAATTCCACTTTTTAAGGATGTAACTTATAAATGTAAATTATTTTTATTCACAAAAATGTTCATTGGAACATTCTTTAAGTAGTGAAAAAATTGAAAATGAACTAAATTTTTTAAAAAGTTTATTTATTTTGAGGGGTGGAGTCAGAGAGAGGGAGAGAGAGAGAGAGGATCCCAAGTCAGTCTTGCACTGTCAGGGCCCGATGCAGGGCCCGAACCCACGAACTATGAGATCATGACCTGAACTGAAGTTGTACGCTCAACCAACTGAGCCACCCAGACACCCCCCAAAATAAACTAAATTTTTATCAGAAGGGAAATAGGTTACATAAAGTGTGCCACATCCATGCCTTGAAGTAGATACATGTTTACTGTCATGGACAGATGCCCTGGAAAGGGCATACTTTTTTTTTTTCCCTAGGGCATACTTTTAAGTGAAAAAGAAGTTATAGAACAATACAAATAGTCTTATCCAATTTGTATGTGTGCAGTTATATAAATTAGTAAAAAAACAAAAACAAAAACAAAAAAACCCAGGAGAACACACATCAGTCTAGGAGTAGCAAAAGAGTATGTAATGTTACTTCACATAAAATTTTTATTCTTATCTATGAGGTTTTTATATATATAAATTATATATATAAATTTTAATATATAAATTTTTATATTTATAAATATATATATATTTATTTATTTTCTGTTTGAAATTTTTATTTTGGATATAATATTAGTGTACTATTTAAATACCTAGCTAAATAAACGGATAATATATTTTATTAAGTACCATGACAACCATAATAAATTCTGTGGGATGCATAGGAAAGTCATGAAAATGAACTTTGGGAGGGCCTTTGTGAGAAGAAAATACCTCAGCTTATTTTGATAAATAAATCAGAGTTAGCCAGGTGAAGAAAGGAAAGAAGGAAATCTAATAAGAAAGAATAGTTTTTACTGAGTTATGGAAGCATGTGAATATGGAATATTTGGGAAATTGCAAGTAATTTTTATATGGTAGTACAGGAAAGAAAGATTGAGATGAAGCATGAGTTAAATCACGCGGATTCTTATATGCCATGTAAGGATTTCATATTCCACCTCTCCCCAGTCTATTCCTTATTGATCTTGCTTCTGACTTTAAAAGTCATTTTCCTAAAGTCACACTGCAATTGGAATTCTTACATCTACTTTTGTTTCCCTAGAATTTAGGGAACACTAAATTAGTGTTTAGAATTAGTTTCCCTAGAATTAGGGAACACTAAATTAGTGTTTAGAATTAGTTTCCCTAGAATTAGGGAACACTAAATTTAGGTAAACACTCAGTTACCTTTCCACCTTAGAGTTCCCTTTATTAACCCCTTGTATTGTAATTCCTTTGTGTATTACATTTACATACATTGAAAATCCTACCAAGACAATGTTAAAATGTATACTTTAAAATATCAAACATATTTTCAAGAACTATAGACTGTAGAGGATAAGAATAGTCTATTATATTTTCCTAGATATTTACCTTTTCTGCTGCTCTTCTTTCATTCTCAATGCTGTAGGCATCTTTTGGGTATTATTTCTGTTCTGTTTGAAGAAATTCCTTTAACATTTCTTTTGGGATAGATTGACTGGCAAGAAATTCTGTTGGTTTATCTTCCTTAATCTGAGAATATATATCCCTATTTTACCCTCATTCCTAAAAGATATTTTCTCTGGGTATGGAATTCTGGATTGACAATAATTTTCTTTCCACATTTTGTATATGTTATGAAATGTCCCATTTCTTTCTGGCCTACATGAGACAGAGTAATTTGAATAATTTTTCTCTGTATATAATACATTATTTTTCCTCTGCTACTTTTATGTTATTTCCTTTGTCTAGTTTTTATCAGTTTGATAATGATCATTCAGGGCATGGATTTCTTTGGGTTTATTCTATTTGGGTTTACTAAATTTCTTGAACCTGTAGTTTTATGTCTTTTCTACAAATTTGGATACTTTTCAGCCATTATTTCTTAAAAAAATTTTTTATAAATATACTTTTTCTTGACTTTGTGTGAAACTTGGATGATACCAATATTAGACCTTTTGTTACTGTACTACAGATTCCTGTGGTTCTGTTTAATGTAATTTAATTTTTTCAGTCATTTTCTCTCCATTTTTCAGATTGTACAATCTCTATTACTCTATCTTCAAATTCAGTAATTTCCTTTGTAATCTCTATTCTGCTATGGAGCCCATCTATTCAGTTTCTAAGTTTGTTATTGTATTTTTTTAGTTTTAGAATTTCCATTGGATTCTTTATATATTCTATTTCAAGATTTTTCTACTTTTCCATTTATTTCAAGATTATTTCCTCTTACTTGTTGGACCATTTTTATAATAGCTGCTTTAAATCTCCGTCAGAAAATTACAAAATCCATGTCACTCAGCATTGGCCTCTGTTGATTTTCTTTCCCAATGTGAGGTGAGATTTTTCTGGTTCATCCATCATATGTCAAGTAACTTTGAATTATATCCTGGGCATTTTGAATATTATGTTATCAGACTCTGAGTCTTATTTCAATTTTATGAAAAAAAAATTGATGTTTTTGTTTTAGTTGGCAGTTGGCCTACTTGGGTTCAAGCCATAAACTGCAACCAGCCTTCTGCAGGTTGTGGTTTCAATATCAGTTTTGTTTCTAAAGCTTTTATAGTATAAAGCGTCTTTTTCATGTATGTATCACTCTCAGCGGCCAGTGTGAGATCTGGGCAGTTGTTTACATCATGGTTCACTTCTTAGAGTTGTTGGTCTGCTGTTTAAGTTCAAATATACACATATGCAGCTGGTGGGTGAGCACAGAAGTTAATAAACAATTTATGGTATTACTTTCCCACACTGTTCATTCTGCAATTTTGTCTGTACTTTGCTGCTTCCCTTTCTGGTCCTCTGGCCAGAACCATGGGTCTTTACTCCACTCATACACTTCCTGTGATTCTCTCCATATCTGGTGCAAAAGAGCAGGAGGACAGTGGTGGGAAGGGGGGCAGTTTCCTTATTCTCTTTGGAACACAACTCATATGAGTGAAGATGAAGATTCCCCTCACATAAAGTTTTAGGCTCCTGTTCTTCCATTGTCACGTCTGTTATGGTCACTGAGCCACCAATGGATTGCTTGGGGGCTGGGGCATGAACAAATGGGAAAAAGAAAAAAAAAGAATTTCTTGTTCTCTCTGTGAGTGTTAGGGGACCCCTTTACTTGCCCTGAAGTCCTTGATCCAGAAGTAGAGGGATTCTCTTAGCACTTTCTCTGACCAAATTCTATTTCTAAGTTATCTAATCTAATTACTCAATTTAGAGTACAGCCTAAAGGATTCCAGTTAAAACTCACTGTCAGTTCAGTGGTGCTTTGATTTCTGGTTTTTCTTTCTTGGTATTCTTACTGCTGTTTACTTTTCAGAGTCCTCAAGTAGCTGCCCCATGTATTCTAGGGTTTTATAGCTATATTTGGTGTAGTAGTGAATTATTAATAAATAACTGGTTAAAAAAACAAATAACTGGTTGATTGGTTATGGTGAGAGATTATCCTAGCATTTCAATTTAGGAATTTTTGAATAAAATATTCTTTGGAAATAATTTATTGTTTTTTATGAGAGGAAATTTGTTTCTCTCATGTACAAGTCCTCTTCTAGATATTAAGCGAGTCATTGTTCTTTGTTATCCTGAAAGAAATAATGTTCTTCATGTAATTATAATTGTTTACTCCTCAAAGTATTTGCTGCAGGTGTAGTATGTGATTGATTTTTAAAAAAATCTCTCTTTATGTATCTCTTTAGTCTAGTTTGTCTGTTACTATACTTGCCGCCTTTTTTCTTAAAATGGATAGGTTCATTCTTATAACTTGAAAACCAAATTGAAATTCTTATGTAATTCAACACGAACAATGGAGATCATTCTTTAATCTTATATTAAATGAAGGAACTTATAAGTAGAAAACCTCTATTCAGTATACATGTTAACTATTAAGGAATTGGTGGGTGGGGAAAGAAAGTGTTCATATATACCAAAATAACCTAAACTCTAATTTGTTTCTGAGTTTGTCCCTTTATAAAACATAGATCTTGTGCAGTTACAAGTAATTGTAGGGGGATTATATTGTAGCTGTTACTTTAAAATTCATGAACATTTAGTTATTCTAACTTAATTGTACCTCAGAGACTTTATAGTCTCATTGGGCTTCGGTCGTTACAAGGAATTCTAAATATAGGACATGGTATCATGAACACTGTAAAATTGGACTTTTGAGAATCAGACTATTGCAGGTTGGATGCTTACTTCCTAGAGTCCTATGCTTCTAATGGGCATACATTTCTTAGGCACCATAATGCTTTTAATTGTCACCTTAATGTTAACATTGATCCTCTCTAAGATTTTCCAGGAATACTTATCAGGAAGTTACAGAATTTTTAGACTATATATTCTTGACTCTTTGGTAAGTTATCACTTCTATCTAAGCATTCATTCATTGCTTCAGTAGATATTTATTAACTACCTACTATGTTTTGGAGACTTTGCTAGATCTGCGGCTATATTAGTAAAACAAAGTTTCACTGAAAATTACTTGAAATTTTGCAGGAAATACAAGCCAATAAAATAAGGCTTAATTGGTTTTGTGATAGAAGTATAAGATATTATGATGGTACATAAGATGGACATCTAACTCAAAGAAGATCTAAGATAATACTCAAGGCCAAAAACAAATTAGCCAAATATAAAGATCGTAGAGGCCCTTTCTGACTTATGAGTAACTTCACAAATAGATCTCCCTGAGGACTGTGGTCTGTAAAAATAGTGATGCTTCAATGTTATTTTATCTTTTAAAGAGTGAGTTCCTGGAAAAGTTTACACACTTTTTCCTATGCTAAATGACACTAAGAACCTAATTACTACATGATTTTGATCAGATATATGTTAATGAAATAATTATTTGTCATAAATGTTTTCATGCATAATTTACAATTACTAATAAATAATTTTATATGTATACAGACTCATAAGTAAGGCTTATTATAATTATTCTTGATGGCATCCATAGCAGCTTTCTTCCTTAACTGTTTTCTTATCTGACAGTGGGTCCATGTATCTATTTGCTTGTCTTGAAGTTTTATTTTCGGATCCCTTCTATTTTTCTTATCTGTTATGAATAAGGGAAAAACATGTCAATTTTGAAATGTCCCTTTGAAATTTCAATCCCATTTTTGTTCGATTCATTACCTATTTTATCCTCAATTTTACAGATAGATCACCATGGCTTTCAAGTATAGGATATATCAATTTAATATCTCTACTAGCTTGTTTTTTGATACTTTTTGTTTTCATTTCTCCTCTTGTCACTGGAAGTTTCATTTCTGAGTTTATTCCTTCAAGTTAGTTTCTCAATATTTTCCCAAAGCATAGTGAGAGAAAAACAATCTTGTTTGGCTGGATAGCATGAAAGAATGAGTAAAAGGAGGGAATAGGCTATAAATCTAAAGCCTTCAGGAGAGAGAGAGAGAGAGAGAGCATGACTGAAAGGTGATGGTGGAAATGAATATTTCTGTCTTCATGGACAAGAGAGCTTTGGGACATCATGATAATTTATTTTTAAGTTATTTGCGGGTGGACTCCAGACCTCAAGGAGAGTGACAGCATATGGGGACCTAGGTGCTCTGATGGAGAACTTCGGTATTACAAAATGTATGCATAGATAGGCTTGTACTAAGTTTAGTGCATAGAGAAAAATAACTGAATTTGCTTAGGTTGTGCTTGAATGTCCGTGTTCTCAAGGATGTGGTGAGCTCAAGTGTTATATGCTTATTGGACTGTAAATTGCATGAAGGGGTCGGCTGACATTGTAGCTATTCAGTAAGTGCTGTTGACTGAATCAAAAAATATGGCATAAATTGCAATACTGAGCTCTTCCCAAAAGGCAACCTGTCTGTCTCTTTAGAGAGATCTAGGTTATACTCTCACATGAAATAAAACAAAAGTTGTACTCTGGCGGTTTTTAATGCGTATTTGTGGTTGGGTGGGTGGTTTGGGGCAGTGCTGGAGAGAGAAATACACTTGGATAGGATAGCATTTGTTCCCTATGAACATGGCCAATTTTATAGAACATTATAATCTAAAGAGATTTATTTACTCTGAAATCAAGGGACCTTCAGGAATAACTACACAGAGCCAAATTTATGTTGCCTTTATTACTAAGAAAGTTTCTATTATTAATACAAAGGAGTTAGTAAGAATAATCTGTGATTAATGGTCTAAAACAAAAAATGAGATGGATAGCTTTTCACTTAAAGCTTTTCACTTAAAGTAGTTTCTAATATGCTATCTAGTTACTCAGTTGTTTAGTTTTAAGACTTTATTATCTCTTTAAATCCTAATTAATATAGAAAATATGATGCATTTCTGTCTCCTATTCACTGCTTATCCAAGGACCTACAATCTTTTATAATTCTATTTTGTATTATCATCATATTTTATAAATGAGAAGTATTAAGTTTTCTGTTTTAGTGAGAGAGTCTTACTATGGCACTTGAATAAAGCAAAGTTAAGTCAAAGAGTTAGAATCTAAATACATGTTGATGCTAAGACGTGCACATATTTTTGGAAGATTTAATTACAACAATACCAAAGAAATTTAAGATCATAGAACATTCATTTTTAAAAAGTGCTTAATATTTCCATTTCAAAGATTTTAGGAGTATTTTTGTATTCTGATCATATGAAATATGGCAGGGATATCCTGAGGATTTACAACTTCCCAGAACATTGTTCTTACTTAGTTTAATACAAAAGACATGAACAGATATATAGCTCTGAAAAAAGAATGCTAAGGTCTGGTACCTGTCTTCAAAGAGTTTACAGTCTGACTGGGAAAATTTCAAAACAATGTTTTTATAATTTTCTTATTCAATGATAAAATTGATGATTTCAAAATAATGTCGTGATAGATGCTTTAATAAGGGCATGCACATAAGTGTGCTGTAGGTGCATATAAGAGATATTTAATCTCAGCTAAAATGTGCTGTTTTCTCTAGGAATAGCTTCCTGCATTGTGAAAGAGAGTACAGTTTGTGGTGTCTTGGCCGTATATTCTCTAGAAGCTGGAATAATAATTAGGGATGATTGGTGTACCCTGGGATAAGAGTGCCTGCACTGGAAGTTTGGATGACTTGGAAAGCACTCTGGCAGAGATGCCTTTGTGTCAGAGAAATAACTCAAGGATAAGACACCGTGATTACAATTGAGTGATTGCAATGCTAACCACTTAGTGATTTAGCATCTCTGTACCTGTTGAGGTAGGATCCTCAACTCCACACAGATAGGATCCTTGTGGAAATGGTGGGCTATATATGAGTTTTTCTTCTTCACCTTTTCTCTTACCACACCAGTCACAAAAAAAAAAACAAAGGAAAGTGAATTTGGAACAATGAAATAATGGGAGTAGAAACCCTAGGAAAGACTAGAGACTTAAGCACTTAAGCACAACTAAGTGTTGCTTACACTTTGAAATGTTTATACTCAGTTTTATCTATGCTTGATGAAGAGGTTGTAGATATAAAGTGGAAGAGTTTTGGAGAAAATGAAAGTTGCTTCTGCCACAGCAGTAGAACAAGACCTGCTGATATTGGGCTCTCTAACCTTCAAAGTTTACCTCACTTTGCTGTGAGGCATGTGTGGGGATGGTAGTCAAGTGTCCAGCATGATGTACTTGCAGTTGGTCTGGAATTCTAGGCATGATGGGCTTGTGTGTTGAAAGGTCGTTTGATGGCTCAGCTCCAATCAGGTGTTAGGTAATGTTTGAGAGAAGAACCTACGCTTCTTAGGACCTGAGTGGAGGTATTCCTTCCCATTTCTTCTTTTCATGGGACCTTGTCTGTGGCAAGGATTTTCCTGGAACCGGGAGGTTTTGGTACCCTGTAAACAAATTCAAACTTCCTGGAAATAATGCCATTGTGCATCCTGGAAAATATGATTCTGAAAGTGTTGCTCAGTTGTTGCTAGTGGTGAGAGATGATGTGCAATATTCTAGATGTATAACATTCAATCACGTTATTAGAGAGGTTAACAAATTACTTGGGGCACACATTTGGTTGGTGCTAATTTGGAAGGTGAAAGTTCACTTTGATATTTATCTTAAAACCTTTTCTACTTTTGTGCCTTTAACATGAGTGAAAATTATCATTATAAATAAGCATGTGATAACATAAACCACACAAGAAGGACAGAAGAACTCTAGTGGCAAGGAAATTGCTTGGCAAAATTGGAATTAGAGAAAGTTTTTTAGAGAAGGTGAGTTAGTTCCTTCTTGAAGGAGGTCATAGATGCAGATTGACATCTATGTTATAATCTGCATTGAACAGCTCATTTAACCTTATCAAAGGATTTTCACATTTATCATCTCACTTTATCCAGATAGAAATTCTATAGCAGTTATCATACTAATTGGATTAATAAGGAAACTAAGTCATCAAGAGATCAAATATTATCTAAGGACACATTTTGTTAGCTAAATATCTGAAACTTGAACCCAAAGCCCCTGTGTTGTGATCTGTGTTATATTTTTGGCTATAATCTCTTTTCAACTTTGTCCATCATTATATAAGAAATGCATAATAGAAAAGAAAAACACAGATATTTTAATATTTTTGCTATCAAGTTAAAAGTGCAAAAATGCTAGCACAATAAAACTAAACAAATAGTTAAGCTTTTAAAAGTAAATTATTAAACAAAAAATGGTTATGACATTTCTGAAATATTCCTCCAAAGTTAGAAAAAATGAATTGCCATCAAGTATTAGGTCAGCTTGAAGAGATAAAGTACACTAAACAGTTGATTTTTTTAAGTGCGATGTAATATTAATCTTTTAAAGTTCAATGCATATAGTTTTTTTTTTTTTTTAATTAACTGCTTGCTCTAAGTGAGGTGTCAAGATTTTTACCCTCTATTCTTTTTCCATGCTGTGTCTGGGAATGGAACTGGGTGTGATGTTATGGTCTTGGGTTCTCATTCCTGAGGCCAAGAAGTATTATAGAGGGTTGGGTTGTCAGCATTAGCTCTGATTCCTTTCTCAAAAGCGAGGAGGGAGCTTTGCCACTGATTCTTCAACATGTGGTTATTGTCTCTGATAAGCTACTGGTCATGGGCTAATTACAAATGGCTTGAGTACCCACATTTCATATATTATCATCATTCTGATTGTTTTGTTTGTAGGTCTTTGAAGTCAGAAATCATTTCTTTGATCATAGCCTCCTTGCCTCATTCATATATCCTCCAATATTTTGTTTCTTTCTGGTATTACTGTGATAGGAGAAGATAGGATTCAATGGGCAGAGAGGGAAAGGGTAGGACCTGAGGTCTCTGGGTGGGACAAAACACATATTTTGGAACAATGCTAGGAGTGTCTGACCACAGCACACACCCTCAGGTGTAAGGTTCCTCTTAAGAATGTAATAGACACCACCTACTCCCCTGCAGTTTTCCCTCAGGAATTTGAGAAAAGACATAAATATGGCCATAGACCATCCCTCATACAATGAAAATGAGCCAATCAGGAATGGACAACCCAGCACCTAGAGTTATCAAGCCAATAAGGGTAGAACCTGAGAAAGAACAAGGAGGAAGGGAAGGGGGAAGGCTAACCAAAACCTTATAAAACAAAGACCCTTGCCGATTGTCGCAGGCATTCACTTTCCAATGTCCCCTCTCTGTAAAGAGAACTTTCCTACTATTCTTCCTTTCTAACCTTATACTCTAATAAACTTTTGCCTGCTGCTCATTTTGTGTCCACCTCTTAATTCTGCAAGTGGCGAGACAAGGAATCCCAGGTATTGTAAAAAAATCCTCCAACATTGGTAGATGGGTTCCTGCTTTTAGAAAATGAAGGCAGCAGTTTTAACTCTCAAAGAGCTCACACAGTCTACTATGATAGGCAAAAAAGAAATCACAAAACAGCAATACCATGTGGCAAAAGTTTTGTCAGAGATTGTTATCTATTTTTAGTAGTGTGGTCTTGGTTAACCATATGAAACATAAGCAGTGTTTTGAGACTAAATAGTACAAGCCCTAGTGTATATTGCTATGTAACAAATTACCTCAGAACTTACTGGCTTAAAACAACATTATCTGGAAGCTTCTGTGAGTCAGATGCCTGGGTCTAGCTTAGCAGGTCCTCTGACTCTGGGTCTCACAAGGCTGCCATCATGGTTGGGCTGTAGTCATCATAAGGTTTGTCTCAGGTGGGTCTGCTTCCCGTATACTCTTGTTTGTTGTCAGGGTTTAGTTTCTTATCAGTTGTTGGATTGAGGGACTCAGTACTTGGCTGCTATTGCCTAGAGGCAACCTTTCGTTTCTTACGAAACCTCTCCATAGGGCAGCCCACAGTATGGCAGCTGGCTTCATCAGAGTGGGCAAGTGAGAGGGCAAGAGAGTGTAAGCAAGATAAGAGTTATAGTCTTTTATAACCCAATCTTGGAAGTGACATCTATCACTTTTGCCCTAATCTGTTGGTTAGAAGCAAATCTCTAGGTTCAGCCCACACTCAGGGTAAGAGATTATCCAAGGGCATAAATACCAGGAGGTGATGATCATTGAGGGCCATTTTAGAAAATTTCCGCCACACCCAGAATAAAACATTTGTCAAGAAATCCACGAAGTTTGCCTAGTAGGAGGTAAGAGCATATCCCTCAGGCCATTTCTCTTTAGGTTTGGCATGTACTAGATTAGATATAGCCAAAAGAGCTAAAAGAAACTGAAGCATGACAGGGTAATAGACACTTATCATTTATTGAAAGGCTGTGTGCAAGAAACTGTGTCGAGTGCCCCATACTTTCACTTAACCTTCAAAAGATATTGCATGAAATAAGGAGGCAACCTTAGGTGGCAGGGCTGCTTTACTTTATGAGGTTGTGCCCTGCATAACTCTAGGGTCTTCACCAACAGTGTGAGCAGCACACGTGGGAGTGCGCACATAGCGGCAGTGTTTAGTGGTTACATCTTTGCATATGATGTCAACACTTCCTTACTAGTGGTGTGACCTTGGCAAGTTATTTAAGGTCTCTGAGCTTTAATTTCCTCATCTCCAAAATAAGGAATTGTAAAATTAAGTAATTCAAGATTGCTAGAGGGATTACATGAGATCCTCTTCCTCAGCTTTATCACTATCACTCACTCAATGCTTACTAGGATCTAGGCACTCCTCTAAGTGTTTTGGATATTAACTTTCACAATAACTTTGTGAAGACGGTATCTTTATGATCTCATTTTTACTAATGATGAAAGTATGGCATGGAGAGGTTAAGTAATTTGCCTAAGGTAACAGTGCTAGGAAATGATCCAACTCCACATTTTTTTTTTTTTTTTAACACTTGCACTATACTGCTCATTCTGGAGTCAAGACCATAGCATAGTAGCCAGCACTTAGTACCTACTCATTATTAACTCTTATTTTACCTCCATTTTGCTAATGGGAAAACAAAGACTATGAAGTGGGTAGTAGCTTACCTAAAGAGTGACCTAGCTCCTGAATAGGAGAGCCAAGATTTTAATCCATGTGTAGCCGAATCCAAGGCACATGGTATTCTTTGTTGTGCTTTGTTTTATTCAAGTAATTATGCCTATTCTGAAGTGGTCTTAGTCTAAAGGAAAATGACCTGAATACCTCCTGGAAGTATTGCTAGTTTAGAGTGTACCACAGATTCTCTAATGATATTTATGAGTCTAGACCATCAAGAAAAGGATACATTTTATATAATGTACCTTCTGACTGGAAGTATGTAACATATTTTTAAATGTTTCCATCAAATTAATTAAAGTAGAATCAATTTGATACTACAGTAGGTAAGGTTCAGTTACCCTGGAGAATTTATGTTGCACCTCTCCTTCCTGTGCTGTATCAGTTAAATGAGATGTGGCTATGTAAAGAAAGAAGGATAGTGAATGCAATAGCTTTGGATGTTTTGCTACAAATGGACCTCAGCAATTTTAGTGCAGTTTTCTGCATCTTACTGGAAATATAGAATGTTCTATAACTTACAAAATGAATCATATTAAAAGAATGTAATCCACAAAATATACCACTGTTGTTAAAAAGGTATATATATATATATATATATATATATATATATATATATATATATATATACACACTCATTCACTATCTGTACTTTTTTTTATAAGTATATACATATAAGAGACTTATTAATTATGTACTTTATTCTGTGCTGCTGTTATCAAGGAATAGAGAATGGAACTGATAGGTGAAATGTGATGTCTCAGAGAAAACAAGCATTTTGCTTGTAAAGGCATATCCACCACCAGCAAAGTAGGTGCTATTATAAAGTTATGTTCTTCATTCTAAGTTGGCTCTCAACACTGTTTTGGGAAACAAATCAACCTTTTATATTTCTGTAATGACCTCACTGTCCTCATCTTACAAAATATCTAAATTAACCTTTCCTATTTTTTTATCTATCTTTTCTTCCTTCTTACTTTATCTCTAAATGATAATATCTACTTTCATACTGTTGAAAATCTTCAGAAGGCAGTTTATTGAATTCAATAAAGCAAGTGGCCATTGGAGGAGTCAGAACTACTTTTGTTTAGATACCTGTTCTGTTATTTACCAACTAGGAGACAAGAGCAAGTCCCTTAAATTCTATAAATATCATTTTCCTTCTCTGAAAAATGGGTACAAAATGGAACCTTTGGTATATTAGGATGTCCTAAGGATTGAATTATCTAATCCCTATAAGACTCATAGTATGGTGCCTGGCAATTAGATCAATAAATGTTACTTGTTATTGTTAATATTATTTTATTATATTTTTGTTAATATTATTATTTATTGGTGATATTTTAGGTGCTGAGAGCTTTCAAATCTGTATCTTAGTTCAGATATCTTTTCTGGGATTTGGGCCTGCCTAAATCCCACATCTAGCTTTCAGTGACACATCTGCTTGGTTCCATTTGTATCGCTGTTAGCTTTCCTCATGACTTGAGCCAGACTCTTGGGAGACCAATGCTATTCACTTTGCCTAATGGAATTGTAAATAGACTCTTTAATATTCCAGGCACTTTCAGTTATTAGAACAGTCCTATTCAGCCTTTAACATCCCAGTCTTGTATATTTTAAGACTTCTGTCTCAAACTCTACTCAAAACTCTGTCTTCAGAGCATAACTAGTACTGTCTGGTCTTCAGTAGCTTTGAACACAATTTCCCCATCTGACTTCCTCTTCTAGGGTCTAGCTCCTCTCTCAGGTTCTGGTGGAGAGGAAGGAGATAGAAAAAAAAAAAAAAAAACACCAAACCTCTGCTTATTGAACTGAGAATGGATGCAATTATTTGTTAATTGATGAGAGGTCTCTGGCTGCCATTGGTCATTTCTGTCGTGAGTCAGAATCTGTTCAGATTCCCTGATGACTTCCTCATATGGGAAATCTAGCTCTGTCTTAGAGCTACCTGTACCCTTAGCTCTTTGCTTGCCCCATAGCATCTTACTGTCCACTTGCCTCAGCCTTAACAGTATAAGTGCAGTTTTACTGTTCCCTCTGTTTTAGCCCTATCTTCTTTCTCTCTTTCCAGCTGATGGTTTCCCAGGGGTAGATTAATGAGTCTGTTGGTTCCACAAATATTCAATTGCGAACAAAACGTTTTTCTCCTTTTCTTGTAGAAATCCTACTATTGTATAAGTGATTTTCATGAAGCTCCCCATTTCCAGTGGATTTTGGAAGGAGAACCATTCATTTAGCTGTATTGAGAAAAGAAGAAATTTGTCTTTTTCCTTGGATAGTGCACTTCTGAAAAGGCAATTCACTCTCTTTTCCCCAGTCTTCTATGTGTTGTGACTGTCAAAAATGATGAGCATTGAGTGGAGTAGAAAAGATTTTGGATTCTTGCCCCTCATTTGGCCTTGAAGATAAATGTAAGCCCAACTGTTGATGAATTTCTGAGCTTAGAATGTAGGAACTTTACATGTTTTGCATATAATATCGAGCCTTTGCAGTAATTCCTAGAATGCAGGACCAAATCTCATATGGTCCTTCTGTTATATTCCACTAAAATTTCAATACCAGAGATTTGGGACCATTATTCTTCTGTTCTCAGTTTATGTGTGTGTGTGTGTGTGTGTGTGTGTGTATTTTTAATTGCAGCTTAGTTGACATATATTAGTTTCAGGTGTACAACATAGTAATTCAACAATTATATAATTTTTTTAATGTTTATTTATTTTTGACAGAGAAAGAGAGAGACAGAGCATGAGTGGGGGAGGGGCAGAGAGAGAGGGAAACACAGAATCGGAAGCAGGCTCCAGGCTCTGAGCTGTCAGCACAGAGCCTGACGTGGGGCTTGAACTCACAGACCGCGAGATCATGACCTGAGTGGAAGTCAGATGCTCAACTGACTGAGCCACCCAGGCGCCCCATCAACAATTATATACATTATGAAATGCTCACCATGAGAAGTGTAGTTACCATGTGTTAACCAGACAAAATTATTACAGTACTATTGTCTACATTCCCTATGATACACTTTTTGTCCCTGTGTCTTAGTTATTTCATAACTTGAAGTTTGCACCTCTTAATCCCCTTCACCTATTTTGCCCATCCCCTGACTCCCTCCCCTCTGGCAACTACTAGTTCTCTATGAGTCTGTTTCTCTTTTGTTAGTGTTGTTTGTTCATTTGTTTTGTTTTTAGATTCCAAATATAAGTGAAATCATATGGTATTTGTTTTTCTCTGACTTATTTCACTTAACATAATACTCTCTAGTTCATCCATGTTGTCACAAATGGCAAGATTTCATTCTTTTTTATGGCTGAGTACTATGCCATTATGTATATGTACTACATCTTTTTTATCTACTCATCTATTGATGGACACTTAGGTTGCTTCCATATCTTGGCTATTGTGAATAATGTTGCAATAAACGTAGGGGTGCATTTATTTTTTCAAATTAGTGTTTTCATTTTTTGTTGTTCTCCTTTTATACCTCAAGTGTCTCACATAGCATCTGCAAAATTGTAGGTATTCAGTAAATATTTGTTGAATGGATGAAAAGCCAAACATGATACATAGAAAAGCTGATCCTAAACTCTATGGTACACAATAGGGAGAGAAGACCCTATTCTGGAAATAAACACCCACAGAAATTGCTATCAACATTTTAATACTTTAAAACACCTAAATTTCTTAAATTAGTGCCTTTGATATCTTGTATTTATTATGTGCATTTCTTTTTTTTTTATTGTTTAGTTTTGAGAGAGAGACAGAGACAAAGATAGAGAATAAGTGGGGGAGGAGTAGAGACAGAGGGAGACACAGAATCCAAAGCAGGCTCCAAGCTCTGAGCTGTCAGCACAGACAGGCTGATGCAAGGCTCGAACCCATGAGCCATGAGATCATGACCTGAGCTGAAGTTGGATGCTTAACTGAATGAGCCACCCAGGAACCCTGTATTTTGTGCATTTCTGTTCTTTTATGCTGTGGTTTCACTTTCTACTTACTAGTTAAATAATTACTTTATAAGAATTGTGGGGATATATTTAAAATTTTACTGTGTTTCTACAGTGTTCTGCTATAATGTAAATACCATAAAATTATTTCAAATCTGCTCAGGATTATTAACAGGCATGGTCCAAGAACTGTTTTGATTTTTCTTCGTTCTTTGCCACGTCACATTAAAATGACCCCCTTTGCACTTAAGTAATTTTGTTAAGAGTTTTATGCCCACTTTAGAATGCCAGATTCTTTTTCTAATCTTTAAAATTTCTTTTCTGGAAACTTGATTTCCAAGCAAAGTATTCAAGAGAAAATCTAAATCTAAATTTAGTCTGTCAGATAAATATGAATAAAGTTTTGTGAAAAGTTCTGAATGCTGTCTTTTTATAAAATTTCCTTTAAAAGTTTGGGAATTTTGCTGGGTTCCCAAGTAGATTTACCTGAGAGATTAGCCATGAGCCATCTTAAGGTACATTAGCTTGATCCCTTGATATGAGCGAACTCCTATCTATCTTTGTTAAAAACACAAACAAAAATAATCATAAGGTTCTGTTCCAATACATTGCAATAATGCTTAGAATAGGAAAAAAGATATAACTGTTTTAAGAAGTCCTGTTCAAAAATTTCTTGGACTTTACAGAGATTGTTAAAAAAAATAACTCACACACTCAGTGGTTGCTTGGCTATTTCAGGTACTTATGGGTAAAAGGCTTAGTAAGGCAAGTTACCAGGGAAACCTTTTCCAGAAAAGGATAATTGTGCACTAGGAGTCCATGCATAGCAAGTCTGTAATCTTGCTATGCTTTTATTTCATCTAGGTTAGTCACAGAGGAACAAACATTGTAGAGACTAGATGCTAAGAATGCAGAAGGGTAAAAGCAATTTTTATAACCTTAAGTTGATTATTCAAACTAGTAGTGTGAATAGTAGTACTGATATTATTAATAAAAATAATTATAAGCATTTATAAATCACTCTATAGTTTAAAAATTGCACTCACTTAGGGGTGCCTGGGTGGCTCAGTTGGTTGAGCATCTGACTCTTGATTTCTGCTCAGGTTGTGATCCCAGGGACATGGAATCAGGCTCTGTGCTGGCGTGAAGCCTGCTTAGCAGTCTCTCTCTCTTCCTCTGTCCCTCTCCCCCACTCATACTCTCACTCTCTAAAAGCAAACAAACAAACAAACAAAAGAACAACAACCCTGCATTCACTTAAATATGTGTTTTGTGGAGACATTATTACCCACCAGCCTCATCTTTGATGTGAGGAAACTAAAGTCAAGTGCATGGCCCATGACAAACAGGGCATTAAGTAGGAGCCTCAAAGTTGTACCCAGTCTTCTTGAGTCCAGAGCATTTACCTTTTAAATGTCACCCATTTTTCTAAAATAAAGCCAACTCCTGGTCTGTCTAGTGGGAGGATATAGAGGTAGGTTTAGCATGAATTAAAGACAGCATAGTTTTAGGGCCTCTTACTTGCATGGGTTCATTCCAAAGTCTTGGGAGAGGCCCTATCACTGTTCATATATTTTTATAAGATTTTGTAAGATTTTTTTAAAAATAAGATTTTTTTTCAGTCTGTAATAAATCCTTCTACTGCATCTTTGGCTTGGCACTCAAGTAGCTATGGATAGTTTTGGAATCTGGCTTAGAGGAAATTGATTTGCCAATATACTTTGTTTAATGAGATTTATTTATGTTATTTGTATTCATTCCCCCATAGTGTTAAGTCATTGCTAGCCATGCTGATGCAGAGATGTTTTCTAGGAATATTACGATAGCCTGCTGTGTTGACTCAATCAAGATTGAAGCATAAAAGTGCAGCATAGGCAGTTATTATAATATGAACTCACTACAGCTTCAGGACCTAAAGTATGTGGGAAGAGGAGAACAAACAGAATAGTTCAGAGCCAGAAGCTAATTTGTGGAAAAGTCTTCCAAATATCAGATGAGTAAAATATAAGTAGATAAATAAATTTTTCACTTATCAACACCTAGTCAAAACAGTCCTCTTCTTGATAGTTTTTCCCAAATATGACAATAATTCTAAAATTTTTCATGTCATTACTAATGACAAATTGTGAAGCTGAAAGTTAATTTAGTAAAGGAAGTTAATTAACGGACATATGTCACTTTCTGATTTTATAGTTTTGGTATTGCAACTTAATACAATTTGTAATTTATTGTGGTTTACTTTTTCATTATTTTTATGGAGGATTTTATGTGTATAATTTTATATAATTTTTCTTAAAATTATATAAAATTTTGTGCTAGATTGTGCTAGATTAAAGCCTGTGAAGCCTGGGTCTTCCACTGAAGTATGTGTGCCCAAAAAGTATTTGTTGAATGAATAAAAATCTACAGGAATTGGTTTTGACACGAAGGTGATTTGATATACTGAAGTTCTGACCTTAAGAAATTGTGGGTGGATTCTGTCTTCCAGACTGGGAGATAGCCTGGTACTGTATGAATCTTGTGTAATGTATAGATTTATTATATTTCAACTCTAGTACCTACCCAAAGCTAATGACTTGCATTCTATATTCAGAGATTTTCCCTTCTTTCCCAGTAACTTATCCTCTTGCCCTCACAATATGTCAAACAGAACCTTTAGTTTTGAAAGCTTAGGCTCATCAAAGTGATGCAAATGGATTATTATAGATTGGGAAGGATTCCAATAGAAGTGGTTCATTCTGGGAAAGATGTTAGAGATGTTTGAGTCCTTGAGTTTGGGTATCATAGATGATGGAAGGCTGTTGGGACTAATAAGGATCAGCATCTTGTTCCCCCAAAACTCACGGTTCATGGAAGTGATGGTTCTTCAACAAGGCTTAGAGGTCTAGGTCATGACACTAGAAGTCATGGCTTGAGACACTTGTTAACAGTTTCTGAAGTCCTGATTTATCACACAGTGGGTAGAAACACTAGTGTATTAAGGGGTGCTTGGATGATTGGATGGTTCATATCGCAGCAGGGTCATCTAGATTGAAGACCATAGTTTCTTTTTTCCAATTTGCTGACCTGTGTAATGATACCATATCATCGCTCAACCACCCCATCCCATCACTCGAACCAAAGACTTTTTTGTATACATAATGACCTTAAAGTAGTAATTCTCAAAGTGTGTTCTCCTTTCCACATTTCAGAATCACCTGTAAACATTTTGGAAATACAGATTCTCAGGCCTACTGATCAGAAGCTCTAGGGAGCAGTGCTGTAGAGAAAATAAATATGTATTATATATGGATTAATAGTATTTCACACAAGTGGGGAATAGGAAGGTCAGCTGGGCCTCACAGGATGGGAAACAGAAACAGGAAGCCCATCAGGAGACAAGGTAATGACACAGATTTTTTTCTAGATACAGAATAGCATACTCTATTCTGGCCTTGCTCTGTGAATCTGAACATTTCCTTGTTTAAAGATTTTTTTTCCTGCTTCTCTATAAATATCGCTTAAGACCCCCCCCCCCCACCGCCACTTTTGTTCCACAAACGCTCAAGCAGTTAACAGAGATTGACTATGAATCTGAAACCCCATTTTAGGAGAAAGATTTGATTGCGTCCATTTGGAAGGGTTATGGCTGGGCTAACATGATCATATGGGACAAATAATGCTGTGGGGGGCTCAGCTTGTGTGTAGTATGTCAGTTCCAAGAAAAGGGGTTCATGTATCTTATCTATATAGTGAACAACAGGATTCCTAAGACTGAAGACCACTAACATTATGGGTTACATTTCTAATTTTTATTAAATTTCTTGCCTGCAATTTGATTCTTTTGTACCTTGACTAAGTCCTGTGCTCATTTCCATATGCTTGGGCATATGAAAATAAATCAGGTTTGGCAAGAAAGTTAAATTTCTGCTGGAGTAAGAAGTAGTTGGAAGTCTGAGTTTTATGCTGGGGTTTTTATTGCTTGCTTAACACATAAATTGTATTTCCTCCAAAATTCTGAAATAACAGCTCAATAAATAACTACTAATATTGCAGTTCAAGCATTTTAATTAAACATCTTTAACTTCCACTACTGTAATATTCAAGTAGTGTATGGTGCAGTGAGCCTGCTTGGTTGCAAAACTGGAAGCTTTCTAGTAATTTAAGCAACACTTCAAATGAATTTAATTTTAACTCAGACTCTAGGTAACTAAGAATTATTTTTACTAATATCTAAAAATAATCACAGATTTGTTATACCTTTAATCTTTATTTGGTTTCTTTATTGTTAATAAACACAGTTATTTCCAAGTCTAGGTTTTTATTTATTATTTCCTTATAGCTAATTATGGTGAATTCTCAATTCCATGCAGTAAGATGAGGTTTCAGATCACAATGCCTTCAGGGTATAATCCAGAAATGTTTTCATTTATGGGTCTGAATATAAATATTTTTGGTGTTCTGGGCCACATATAGTCTGTCACATAGTCTCTTCTTCCTCCTCTTCCCCATTTTCTTCCTCTCCTTACTCTTTCTTTTGCTCCTTCCCCTCTTCCTCTTCCTTCTTTGTAACTTACTCTTAGCTCATGGGTCGGTCATGTAAAAACAGGCTGCAGGCTGAGTTTGGCCTGTGAGCTGTAGTTTTCTTACCCATGATTATAATCCAAAAAGGAACTCGAAAGTGATTGAATTTTCCCTCTTCAAACTCATGAATTATCAATCATCCTTTTGTGATCAAATTATATGATCAGATTATGGTGTAGAAAGAGGGCGAAACACGTAGAGCAAGGGAAGGGAGAACAAATTGATAAATTACTTCAGAATTAGTAATAGAGAAGATATTTATAAGCATCTATGTCATTTCAGATACTAAATAAATATATGTTGTTCACTTAATCTTCCAAACCACACTGGTAGGTTTTACAATACCCACTGTATAGATTAGAAAACAGATGTGAAGAGGTAACATTACTAAGTAACTTAAACTATTTGTGAAGGTTCCCTCTCAGCTTTGTATGGCACATAAAACCCATCTTCTTTGTGATATACCACATTGTGATCTTTCATAGGATAGAGTGAGGAATACTATACACCTTACCACAAATTTGTAAACATTAAAAAAACTGCTTTCTAAAAGCATCTTATAAAATTGCTAAGATGTTAAAAGAATTTTACAAGTGCTTATTAGAGTCAGTAAGTGCAAATAAAATCAAACTATTTAGAAATAACATTATCTGTGGGGTGCCTGGGTGGCTCAGTTGTTTAAGCATCTGACTCTTGATCTCGGCTCAGGTCTTGATCTCAGGGTTGTGAGTTCAAGCCCTGTGGTGGGCTCCACATTGGGCTCTGCATTGGGTGTGAAGTCTACTTAAAAAAAAAGAGAGGGAGAAAAATAACATTGTCTTTAATGATAATATATTGTTTTTTCATAATACATATAGTTTGAAAGTTCCAAAGTTTTTTTCCTAATAAATTGAAATGATTTATTCCCTAAAATGTGCATATATCTGTTCCCTTTCTCCATATCAGTACACTTAAAATCACAATGTATTCATGAAATACTCAAGATAAATATGAAACTATTGTTTTACACTGTTTTTCTGAGGCACTGAAACATAAAAGAAGGAGCTGAAATGAACTTGCTTAGTCACTGGTGGAGCTAAGACTGCCATTGGAATTATATACATATTCTTAAGCTAATGGATGCTTTACTAGATTGCCTCTTGTATGTTGCTTTATGTTTTAGGGAGAGCATTTTCCTTATTTCTAATGAATATACAGCTGGACCTACTTTTCTCAAATTAGCTTATCATCAAAGCTATTATTCCATAAAAGTACATCAGATGTTACTTAAATCTAGCTTGATTACAAATATCCCTACAGTTTTATTCAATTGCTTCACTCTAAACATTATGCCATCAAACCATTTAATTTGTCCATCTCTAGAAGTTTTATTTAAATTGTTTAATATTATGGGAATTAAATAACTCATTACCCAAACCATAAAGGGAGGTCATAACACAATAATAATGTTACCATCTGAATATTACTTTTCCTAAATCTCCAATATAGTAATAAAATACTGTATCAACTCTTTTTTTATGTTTATTTTTATTTTTTAGAGAGAGAGAGACAGAGACAGAGACAGAGAGTGAGTCAGAGAAAGAGGGAGACACAGAATCTGAAGTAGGCTCCAGGCTCTGAGCTGTCAGCACAGAGCCCGACATGGGGCTCCAACCCACGAACCATGAGATCATGACTCAAGCTGAAGTCGGACACTCAACCGACTGAGCCACCCAGGTGCCCCTGTATCAACTCTTAATATAGCTTTGTGAGATGTAGTAGCTATCAGTTTATATTTTGACTTTATAGATGAAGAACTCATATGCATTAAGCATAAAAATAATTTCAGAATGTTTCATGGCTTAATGGTCTTTTACAGAACAAGAATGTCTTGATCTGTTTGGGCTTCTATAACAGAATACCATAAACTAGGTGGCTGAAGCAACAAACATGTATGTCTCATTGTTCTGGAGGCTGGGAAATCTGAGATCAAAGCATTGAGAGATTTCTGGTAAGTGCCAGCTTCCTGGTTCATAGACAACCATCTTTCTTCTGTGTCAAATGGCTAGCAAATTGTTACTGTTTATTGGTGGGAGGCCTTAGTGTCTCTCCATATGAACCTCTTCACAGGCTGCTTTATTGTTCTTACAACATGTTGTTGGCTTACCCGCTGGTGAGTGATTTTAAGGTCATAGGACAAAAGCAACAATGCCTTTTATAACCTAGCCTCAAAAGCTACATATTGACTCTTATGTCATATTCTGTTTGTTACAAGTGAGTCAACAAGAGTAACCCATATTTAAAAGAAGGAAAATTAAACTTCAGCTTTTGATGGGATAAGCATCAAAGAATTTTCAAATTTATTTTATTTTTTTTTTAATTTTTTTTTTCAACGATTATTTATTCTTTTTGGGACAGAGAGAGACAGAGCATGAACGGGGGAGGGGCAGAGAGAGAGGGAGACACAGAATCGGAAACAGGCTCCAGGCTCTGAGCCATCAGCCCAGAGCCCGACGCGGGGCTCAAACTCACGGACCGCGAGATCGTGACCTGGCTGAAGTCGGACGCTTAACCGACTGCGCCACCCAGGCGCCCCACAAATTTATTTTAAAATCATCATATTGTTTTTTGAAGATTTTAAATACTTCTTACAATTTAAAAAATACATGAGCTCAGATTAAGAAGAAATTAATGAAAAAAATGACCCCCGGAAATGAAGATCATGTGATTAATATAACAAAAGATAATGGAAGTGATTGAAAACCCAGTAGGAGTGGGAGAAGCAGGCAAAATGAATTGGAAATGAACAAGTAATTAAAAAGGATTTGTGGTAAATTGAATAATGCCCCCAAAGATACCCATATCCTAATCCCTGGAATTTATGAATGTTATCTATATGGCAAGGGTGACTTTGCAGATGTGATTAAGTATCTGGAGATGGAGAGATAATCCTGCTGGCCCTGAATGTAATCACAACTGTCCTTACGGGAAGTAGGTAAAGAGATATTTGACCATGGTGACAGAAAAGGAGAAAGTGATTTAATAAAGCAGAGATGTATTTAAAGATGGAATGTTGTTGACTTTGAAGATGCAGGAAGGGGCTATGGTCCAAGGGATGCAAGGAATGCAGGTCTAGAAGCTGGAAAAGGCAGGAAAACAGATTATCCTCTAGAACTTCCAGAGGGAGCATAGCACCACCCACACCTTGGTTTTTGCCCAGTGAAACCCACTTCACATTCCTGACCTCTAGAGCTGTAAGAGAGTGTTTATTGTTTTAAGCCACTATGTTTGTGGTAATTTATTACAGTGTCTATAGGAAGATAAAAAAGTTTGGAGAGAAATTTGTATGGAAGAGAGACTAAGGAGAATTTCAAGTACCCATAATTATTTTGATTGAAAAATATAATAGAAAGATTGAAAGCTATAGTTCAAGAAGTGTCTTAGAACCAAAATATTTGAATCAAAAATTGAAAAGCAATACTATATCCTAAAAAAATTATCACAGAAAAATCCATAGTCATTCTGATAATCTCTACATTTTTAAACACTTTTTTTTTAATGTTTATTATCTGTCTTTGAGAGAGAGACAGAGCATGAGCAGGGGAGGGCAGAGAGAGAGAGGGTAACACAGAATCTGAAGCAGGCTCCAGGCTCTGAGCTGTCAGCCCAGAGCCCGACGTGGGGCTCGAACCCACAAACTGTGAGACCATGACCTGAGCCGAGTCAGATGCTTAACTGACTGAGCCACCCAGGCACCTCATGACAATCTCTACATTTTTTTTTTAATGTTTATTTTTGAGAGAGAGAGAGAGAGACAGACAGACAGACAGACAGAGTGCTAGCACGCACAGGGAGAGAGAGAGGGAGACACAGAAACTGAAGCAGGCTCCAGGTTCTGAGAGCTATCATCACAGAACCCAATGCAGGGTTTAACCTCACGGACTGTGAGATCATGACCTGAGCTGAAGTCAGACACTTAACCAACTGAACCACCCAGGCACCCCGACAATCTCTACATTTTAATTGGCATGTTTAGACTCTTTATATTTAACGTGATTTTAAGTGTATTTGGATTTAAGTCTAGTATCTGCTGTTTATTTCTTATTTGTGGTGTATATTCTTTTTCCTGATGTTCTGCCTTAATTTATTAAAAAACTTTTTTTTAATGTTTATTTATTTTTGGGAGACAGAGAGACAGAGTGTAAGCAGGGGAGGGGCAGAGAGAGAGAGAGGGAGACACAGAATCTGAAGCAGGCTCCAGGCTCTGAGCTGTCAGCACAGAGCCCGATGTGGGGCTTGAACTCATGAAGTGCAGGATCATGACCTGGGCCAAAGCTGGATGCCTAACTGACTGAGCCACCCAGGCACCCCTCTGCCTTTATTTAGATTGTGTGTTTTAATATTCTATCTTATCTTCATTATTGCCTATTGGCTCTACTTTTTTTGCAGCAGCTCTAAAGTTTAAAATATTTAAGGTATATTTATCACCATTAACCTTCAAGTAATATTAGACCACTGCATAGTGTAAAAACTGTACAATTTTGGGGCGCCTGGGTGGCGCAGTCGGTTAAGCGACCGACTTCAGCCAGGTCACGATCTTGCGGTCCGTGAGTTCAAGCCCCGCGTCGGGCTCTGGGCTGATGGCTCAGAGCCTGGAGCCTGTTTCCGATTCTGTGTCTCCCTCTCTGTCTGCTCCTCCCCCGTTCATGCTCTGTCTCTCTCTGTCCCAAAAAAATAAATAAACGTTGAAAAAAAAATTAAAAAAAAAAAAAACCTGTACAATTTTACACTCAATCACCCTCATTTGTGCCATTTTTGTCATGCGTTTTATGTCAATATGGGTCATAATCCCCACAATATGTTGATATTATTTTTGCTGGCAATATTCAATTATCTTACAGTTTTTTAATGAAGAAAAAGTTTTTTGTATTTTGACATTTACTGTATGCCAGCAATAAAGACAAAATACTTTGTGCGTACAGGCAAAGAGGTTAAGTTATCCAACAACAAAATATATCAAGCTGGCCACAGACTTTCCAGTAACATATAATACTGGAAGATTGTGATCTGAGACTTATATATCAGTCCAAATATTATTTAAATGTAAATGGAACAAATATTTTTGAATTTACCTAAAAAAGAAACTATAAAAATTATCTGATATTTGAAAAAAATCCAGAAAAGTTCTTTAAATGGACAGTTGGATATAAAATGGATGGGTTACTTAGGAGACTGAAAGGTCTGAAGAAATTAAAGACAGTAAAACAAAAAGTAAATAAGTAATGAGAAATAGTAAAGAGAAACTAAGAGATGTGGAAAAATGAGAACATCTAACTACATCTAATTAGAGTTCTAATTTTTAAACCAAAAGAAAAATCTTTAAAGCAGCCAGAGAGAAAAATAAAATGATTATTTACAAAGAAATATAACTATTCTGACAAGTGACTTGTCAACTGCATCAAGGAAAGCCATAAGGCAGTGGGATAAAATCTTCAGAGACTGGAGAGAAAATAATTGTCATCATGGCATTTTAAGGTATATAAAAAGAGAGAAAGAAAACTTTCTATTAACTTCTCACTAAAGAACCTTTAAAAGATACATTTTATTTGGTATTTGTATTTCTCTGACTTATTTTGCTTAGCATTAATACTCTCCAGCTCTATCCATGCCATTGCATATGGCAAGATTTTGTTCTTTTTAATGGCTAAAATTCCATTGTGTATATATATGCCACGTGTTCTCTATCCATCAGTTGGTGAACACTTGGGCAGTTTCCATAATTTGGCTATTGTAGATAGGCTGCTATGAACACCACGGTGCATGTATCCTTTTGAATTAGTATTTTTCTGTTCTTTGTGTAGATACCTAGTGGTGCAATTGCTGGGTCATAGGGTGGTTTTACTTTTAACTTTTTGAGGAACCTCCATACTGTTTTCCGAAGTGGCTGCACCAGTTTGCATTCCCACCAACAGGGTAAAAGTGTTCTCTTTTCTTCATATCCTTGTCAACACCTGTTTCGTGTGTTGTTGATTTTAGCCATTCTGACAGGTGTGAGGTGATATCTCATTGTAGTTTTGATTTGTATTTCACTGATGATGTTGAGCATCTTTTCATGTGTCTGTTGGCCATCTGTATGTCTTTGGAAAAATGTCTATTCATGTCTCCTGTTTCTTAACTAGATTATTCATTTTAGGGTTTTATTAAGTTCTTTATATATTTTATATCCTAATGAAAATAGACTTTTAACCATAGAGAATTGGTGGTTATCAGAGGAGGGGTTGGGAGAAATGGATTAAATAAGTGATGGAGATTAAGGAGTGCACTTGTGATGAGCACTGGGTGTTGTATGGAAGTGTTAAATCACTGTATTGTACACCTGAAACTAACATAAAACTGTATGTTAACTAACTAGAATTTAGATAAAAACTTGAAAGAATAGGTGATGGGGATTAAGGTGTGCACTTGTGATGAGCAACAGGGTGATACATGGAACTGTTGAATTATATTGTATACCTGAAACTAATATAACACTATATTTTAACTGAAATTAAAATAAAAACTTAAAAATAAATAAAAATAGTTTGTGTTATAAAAAAGAAATATAAAAGGTTAATACTTCCTGGGAAAAAATTTAAAAAATAAATGTTTCATTTGAAAAATAATGACAGAAGGTCTGAAGTGAGAGAAGAAAATGGTAAACATTTGAGTAAATATATTATGTCCAATTTGTGAGGTAATAAAAAGATGAAACTACTATAAATTTTAAAAAAAGCCCTGAGCTTCTGGACAATAGAAGTTAAAAGATAGTGATTTTAGTTAAAGTATTTTAAGCTTTTATACTTTTTCTTTCAAGTCTAGATTTCGATGGAAAATTTCTAAAGTTATTAAAATAAAGTGGCATGATTAAATTAACTTTAAAACTATACAAGGAAAAAGCAGAATGAATAAAAGAAAAATTGAAGAAACTACATGCATTCAAAAGAATGCAGGAAGAAGAAAATGAAATCATATAGAAAAAGTAAAAACAAATATAACACAGTAAATGTAAATGTTAGACTCAATTATCCATGTAAAGACAAATTTTCAAACTAGAGTGAAACAAATACTAGAAACAGTTATAGTAGGCAAATGTAACTAAAAGAAAGCTAGTTTAACTCCTTTAATGTAGTGGCTATATTGAGCCATCAGTGTTTATGGAGTATAACTATGAAACCGACTTTACCTTTGTTACCTACTATTTTTTAATACCTACTCAATGCTTTAAAGGTGATTACTACTTTCCTTGCTATTCAGTGACAATTCTAGATCCCATGACTTTTATGTTTACTCTTAGAAAAGAATTCCAATATTACATTATCTTGCAAAACAGATTCCTTTCCAAACATTATTGAACACTTCTACATTCATTGAAGGATTTAGCTGTAATTGGATAGTCTTTGGGAAAGGAGCTATATTGTAGTTGGAAAAGAAGTAAAGGGTATATCCAAATTTTTATTTGACTGATTTAAATTTTTATTTGACTGATTTTTCTCTTGTGGAGTCCTCTCATGGCTTCTCTGAAAACATACGCCCATCAAACTACAACTTTCTTAGTGGGCAATGGCTCTTCTTCAGATGATGCTCTTTTATCAGGTGCCCCGGCAGTACTTTTCACATTGTCTTTTTGTTATGATCATCTTATCCTAGTAATAAGTTGTCTTAAGTAGGGACTTTTAAAAATGATCCCATACTGACATTCCAACTATGAATTTCACATCTGATTTTGGGATTCAAGAACCTTTGTAAGAAACAAGTTATTAGAACTTCTGCAGACTTTTTTAACTTTATCAGACCTGAAGTTCTCAAGCAGTTTGTAAATAGTAGCATGGTGACAGATGCCAGTAGCTTGTCTTCCATAGTTTTGGCTGATCAGAAGACAATGATCCCAAATGGATTTAGAGTTTATTATTTACAGCACAGCAGGCGGCATGAGCTGCAGGTTCACGTCAGTTTTCCTTTTCCTGAAAGTTTTACAAGAAGTGATCTGGAAGTGGCTCCAGGTGGATTCTGTGCTGAGTAGGTCAGTGTCAAAGCTGAGGAACACTGATCTTAGAAAACCTCCAATCTTTTTTTTTTTAATTTTTTAAATGTTTATTTATATTTGAGAGAGAGGGAGAGAGTGGGGGGGGGTGCAGGGGAGGGGCAGAGAGAGACAGAGACAGAATCCAAAGTAGGCTCTAGCCTCTGAACTGTCAGCACAGAGCCTGACACGGGGCTCCAATTTATACGAGCAATGAGATCATGACCTGAGCCGAAGTTGAACGCTTAACCCACTGAGCCACCCAGGCACCCCAGGAAACCTCCAATCTCATGAGAGACTGCTGGCAAACCTACCCATCTTCTCTGGAGAGAGACCTTATCTTTATTACCTGGTCTATAAACAAGTACCTCTGGGAGAAAGGGAGACATCTCTATCATTATTACCTTGTAATGTTTTCAGGAGAAAAGATGTCTCTATCTTTATTATACATAAATGTAAATAAACTTTCTCCAGAGTGAGTCTCTGTTTCTATCCTGCCAGGACCATCTGAAAACCATTCCTGATGAAAGAGTCATGGAGCAAAAGGGCTGTTAATGCCTAAACATGTATAAATATGAAGATACATAGGGAATTGTTTCTAACATTTTATATTTCTGTCTGTGGTGATAGTGGAAGGGTTGACTCCTAGTAGTACAATGAATAACTATTCTTATTTAATCCTTTCTATCCCTTTTGCTATGTTTTGATGCTCCGTTTGAGCAAATGATTTTTAAATATGTGAAACCAGTTCTCAGATCCATCATTTGAAAATATAGTCTTGCTTCACCCTTTACTTTGGAATTTCCTACCTGTTGCATATTGATGCCACATGAGAAAGCTTTCATATAAGCTGCCTATTACTTAAATATCAGACAAGAAAGAATTTAAGACAAAGAATTACTAGGGAAAAATAGCATGCCTTGGTAAAAACTTCTTTTCACTATGAAAATTCAAAATTCTAAAGTTGCATGCACCTAGTATTTAGTTTTAAATATCTATGAAAACCACTGACACATTTGTAAGACAACTGACAAATATACCATCTAATTGGGAAATACTAAACTTTCTAATTCATTTTATGAGGCTAGTAAGGCCTTGATAACAAAAACTGATAAGAAACAAAGATTTTATAGAGGTATTTCACACAAAAACACACAAAACAATTAAGTAAATATTAAGGAATAGAATTCATCAAAGGCTAACACATTATTATGAAATTGGAATTATAGGAATGCAGCATTAGAATTAGAAAAATCAATGTATCTTTAATAATTTAAAGGACAAGAATGATATAATCATATCAAGATATAAAATATAATTGAAAAAATGTAACACTAATTCAATATTTAAAAAAAACAACTTCTTAGAAAGAAAATTCTTGAAGAGAACTTTAGCCTGCTAGAGCTATCCATAAAAATTCATACCAAACATCACTCCTAAGAGAATTTCTTTAAAAATTAGGAACAAGACTTGTCTACCTGATATCACCACTTTAAGTCAAGATTTTTGTAGTTATCAGTTTTTTAATAAGTTAATTAAAAGAATAACATTTGGAATACATGTTTAGAAAAAAACCTAAATGATTATTTTCAGCCAATATAATTGTCTACTTGAAGAACCAAAAGAAATTTATAGAGAAGTTATTAAAACTAATGAGAGTTTTACAAGACTATAATATATAATATTGATATTTAAATCAATTTTATTTTTCTTTCCCATCACAACTAATTAGAAAATGTGATTTAAGAAGATATTTGCAATAGCAACATAATGTTTTTTGAATATAACAAAATGTTTAAGATTCCTATGGAGACAAACACAACCCTCATTGAAAGACATTATTAAATAAGACCTAAATATGTAAAATGATATATCATAGTCATGGGTTGAAGTCAATATTATAAAGAAAGTTTAGTATGATGTTCCAAAATGACAAGTTATACAGACTCAGTTTCTTATGTTCTGTAATATGAAACCTCTAAATGTCTCTGGTAGTTATAATAAAATACTAATAGTAAATTCAGGTATTAAAATATACAAAATGTGTTGATATATCTTAATAAAAGAGCTATGAGTTAGGGACTATCAGCCATGCAAAATGAAAAAATTAAAATCACATGACAGAAGTTTAAAAAATTCATGTTGTATCAAGTAAATCTTCACATTAGTAATGGTCTCATTCTAATAACCGGTGGCTGTTGAATCATTTATATGTAAGCCACCAGGTTTTATTAGTCCCAACCAAATTCTGCAACCTGGATTCCTGTGAAGGAATGAAAATTATTCAGAAATCATAGGAAACTATCAATATAAATAAAGCAATAACCTTGGAAGTTATAATAATAATAATAAATAATTTATATCTATGGTGTTGATGCTTTAGATCAAGTTAGGCACACTGTGCAAAGCTGAGTTTATAATCTTTGTACTTGTGCAGGTTTGTCTGCTATTTAAAGGAGAGTATTTGGGGGCGCCTGGGTGGTGCAGTCGGTAAAGCCTCCGACTTCAGCCAGGTCACGATCTCGCGGTCCGCGGTCCGTGAGTTCGAGCCCCGCGTCAGGCTCTGGGCTGATGGCCCAGAGCCTGGAGCCTGTTTCCGATTCTGTGTCTCCCTCTCTCTCTGCCCCTCCCCCGTTCATGCTCTGTCTCTCTCTGTCCCCCCCCCAAAAAAAAATAAATAAATAAACGTTGATAAAGGACAGTATTTGGAGACTCAGCCATAATAATAGTTTAAATTTTTTAAAGAAGGTATTGAGTAAAATATGTAGTAGTTACTGTTTAAATTCTTGAGACAAATTGGCTTTCAGAATTTATTTAATGGAGATGTAACATCAATACATCAAATATTAAGCCAAGTACCAATAACAGCAAATATGTCTCTTCACATGTATGATTAGTTCTCACAACTAAAACACTGGTACTACAGTGATACAGAGGTGCACAGCCAGATCCCCTCTGCTGGCCCAAAACTTTCCTTTCTGCAGGTGTTATGAGTGTTGTGTAATGATGATTCATTCACAGGTAGTCAGTCCCTCTAGTAATTACTTCTTGCTGAAAGGAGTTGTCTTTTCCAAGGCTATGCCCCTTCCTAGGGACAGCCTCCATTCAGTGGTTGATGTGGGGACATAAAGTCTCAGATTTCAACGTGGGACAGCGAGAAGAGCCATCATGGCTCCAGAGCTCCTGTAGGACGGGCTGAGGCCTTTGTTGCAATAGTGTCACCCTGTTCTGGGTGTTCCAGAGCAGACATTCCCCAGTTGATCTTCTATATGCAAATCTCTGTTCAAAATCTGTTTCCTAGGGAACCCTACCTAAGGCAGGGCTAATTTATTTTTTATTTCCATAAAAATATTTACTAAATTGACAACTATATGATAATTGTTGAGTTATTGGTTTAGGCATTTGAGATACAAAAACATATTTCCTAATCTAAATTTTCAATCTATATGGGTAGGCAGGGCATATATATAAAACACTGCTAAACAACATATATACACTGTGAGCCAAATGTGTGAAAAAGAGAGTATATATTATAGGAAGTCAGGGAAGGGAGAGATCTGTCTTCTTGAGCTGTGAAAGATAAGCAGGATTGAAGTAAAAGGAGATAATATTATTCCTGGTATGGTGTAAGGCAGTTTGTTCATACTCTTTAATAACATGTATCAGGTGGCACCATGATTTATATAGTTCACAGTCCTCTTTTTTCAACTGGAGTGTGAATTTCTCATTGATGGGTCCATATTGTATTCATCTTTGAATCCACAGAAAGTAGAATGTTTACTAATTTACTAAATATTTATGTAGCACTAATTAGTCAGATAGTGTGCCAGGCACTGGACATTAGTATATAAGTGAAGTATTGTCTCTGCTTTCCAGGAGCTTACTGTCCAGAGAGGAAGATTATTAATAGACACTTAAATAGATGATTTAGACACATTGTGACAAGTGATAGTCATTAAATAAATACGTATTTATTTAATGGACGTGCCATTTATATTCCAGGTGCAGTGCTGTTTATGATGAAATAATCAACAAAGTGCTATGGGAGTACACAGCAGAGACCCTCAGTCCACATGGAGAAGAATATATTGTTTAATGAAGGCTTCCCATAGGAGGTGATGTTCAAGTGTGTCCTTAGGTGAGGGGACTCTCTTTCTTTGGGATCGGTTCTCTGAGAAGGACTCAGCTGAGAACTGTCAGCTGCTTTGCTTCTAGCAGCAGGTGGATTGAGTGCTTTCATTATGCACGTCATTTGGCCTGCACACAGCAGTATCCACCTTGGTGATTTGGTGAGAACAGAGGTTCTTAAGCTGGAGGGTACATTGGAATTATCTGGAGGGCTTTTTATTTTTATTCTTTAAAATTTTATTTATTTATTTATTTATTTATTTATTTATTTATTTATTTATTTATTTATTTATTTATTTATTTTATTCTCAAGTTAGTTAGTAGATCCCAGGGGTGCATCACTTATGTGTGACACCCAGTGCTCATTCCAAGTGCCGCCTGGAGGGCATTTTAAAACATAGATTGGTAGGCCCCATCCTCAGGTTTTCTGATTTAGTAGATTAGGAGAGGGGCCCCAAATTTTCATATCTAACAAGTTCCAGTGACGCTGATGATGCTGGCTTAGGATCCACACTTTAAGAGCCACTGATGTAGAGAAAGCTGTATTTGAAATGCACTTCAGGTTGTTCATTGTGAGTAAGTCAAGTTTTGATAATATTTACCGAATAAGTATCACCAAGTTCAAGAATCCTCCTTACAGCTGAGGGAGAAAAAACGTGATTACAGTGCAATGTGACAAGTGCTGTAAGAAGTTAGTGCAAAGTGTTAGCAGGGTTTGAGAAGAAAATTGCTAATTTTTCCTTAGTGCATCATGAGAATCTTGACAAAGTAAGTGAAAATACCTTCTGGTTGTGAGTAAATTATTTATTATCTTTGCATTTTAGTTTCCCTATTAGTAAAATGTAGATATTAATAATGATATCAGATGATGGTTGTTAGGGTTAATTAAGATAACACATGGGAAATTATCTTATATTTTGAAGTAATATTCAAAGTTCTAGCTTTTGTTCTTTGCTTGATTATCTTTCTAGAATTCTTTGCTTGCTTGTTTAAGTATTTATGACTGCACTGTTGTAGTAAAATAAATGATACTTTCATAGGCTTTCAGATTTTTTCTTTTGTTTTACTGGTAATACACAAGGAAACAGGATGGAAGCCGCTATTCACAGTCTAACTTAAATGAAAATTAATTACAGTTTTCCTTTGTCATATAAACTTTGCCTTTATTTTTTTTAAAATTTTTTTTCAACGTTTATTTATTTTTCGGACAGAGAGAGACAGAGCATGAACGGGGGAGGGGCAGAGAGAGAGGGAGACACAGAATCGGAAACAGGCTCCAGGCTCTGAGCCATCAGCCCAGAGCCTGACGCGGGGCTCAAACTCACGGACCGCGAGATCGTGACCTGGCTGAAGTCGGACGCTTAACCGACTGCGCCACCCAGGCGCCCCTAAACTTTGCCTTTATTACAAGAATTTGGAAAAGTTGAAAATTATTTATTGAGAGATAGGAACATTATCTAAACAATACAAGAATGGATGTACATTTGGTTAGAACTTCTATTCTTGGATTTAAATTTCATCTCTGGAACTTTTTTTATTTTTTAAAAAATAAATTTAATCTCTTTTGCCACATGATGGTAGTATTGCTTTTCTTGTTAAGCCACAAAAATAGATTTCAAATGCCAGTTGAAATCATAAAAAATTATATTTCTCCAAGGAGACCTAACAATAAAAAATTAGTTTCATAAAGAAATAAGGACTCCTACACATTTATGTTATTTTTAAAGAGCAGGAAACATCAATGTCAGTGTTTCCTAAGGAGAATTGCCATTTCTTCTTTAGGAAACAGATCTTTGCATGTCAGGAACGTTCTCATCCTTTCTCTTCTTGCCAGAATTTTGTTTTAGGCATTGTCTTTCAAATTGCTGCCCCTTTTAATTGGGTTGACCAAGATAATTTATTTCCATGTAAGCTGATGTAGATATTTATCTTGAAGAAGAGAAAT
Organism: Leopardus geoffroyi; assembly: GCF_018350155.1. Lineage (NCBI taxonomy): Eukaryota > Metazoa > Chordata > Mammalia > Carnivora > Felidae > Leopardus > Leopardus geoffroyi. Next base: position 56,781,648 of record NC_059328.1, read on the forward strand.
TTTAAATGGCACTTATATTGGTTGTATTTTACATAATCTTTTATATCAGATTTAGAATTAGAAGCTAACTTAGAAGTTGTCTAGTGTGACCCTCTTTGCATGCAATAATTTTTTCTGTATCATCCAGAACAGATGGCCATGCAGTTTCTCAGCTGCCTCTAAAGATGCCCTTCAAGGCAGCCTCTATTCTTTGTAGGACCCCTAGTAAAAGAACTTGCTTGTTGTTGTGCTCAACATAACGTGGTGTTGCTTGGAAGCTGTGAAGCTTCTGTTTGCTTGAATTCAAAACCATTTCTTTTGTCTGGAGGCAACCATCTTGTTGAGAGAATGAGTCATCGGATAAAATTATGAAATGCAGTTTGCTGCATACTGTCGTCAGTCACAATCTGTCCCACAAATCAAAAAATATTGAAGAAATATAACAAGCTACATTTCATACTCTGAGAGATCTGGGTTTAATATGTCAGAAATTTATTTTCTTCATGACCATCATGGATTTACTGAAGTATTGAAACAACTAGGACTTTTGGTTGTCCTTTTCCCAGAAGGGCAGTATACATTAACATTAAATTTTACAATAAGGAGGTGTAGTAGAGGAAAATAAATTTCTTTGTCACCTTGTTAATTGGGGGGCATGGTGTGTTGAGAAGGCACGCATGTCTCAGCAGGGCCTTGGTTATTTTCTCAGAGGATGCGTTTTCTATCACCTACTTGTTCAGTGCTCTATAACCTGTTGAAGGTAAGATGGTAGGAGAGAGGTTTGTGCAAAGATTTAGACTGAGTAAACTGAACTTACAGGAGTCTGAATGGCAATGGGGTCACCATGGGTCCAGAATGCATTTCTCAGCTTTGTAGATTTAGAAATGTCCTCTTAATGGTTCAGCAAAGGGCTGATTATGCTCTGGGGGAACCCACCACATTAACTGATAGCAGAAGAGAATGTGATATAAACCTGAATGCTTCTTTATTACATTTCTCATGAGAAGTTCACCTGGAAGATAATTCACAGTGGTCATTGTCCATGCCATAGCATTTTGGTGGATATTACAGTATCAGCTCCCTGAGGGACACTATGCCAAGGTATAGAGATGAATCAGACCTTATACGACATGCTACTTCTGCAGATGGCTAATTACGTCCATTTTGTATTCATTTTGTTGGTTATAATTTCAGAGGGTGATATTTCTGACTCTGACCTCCTGAAGCTACTTATGCATGACAACTGCATAGATTGTTATGATTGTAAATTTTATGATGTCCAAATCTAAAAATTAAATATGAATCGTGTTTTTCAAGTGCATGCCATTAGTAATGATTTTCTATTATTACATAGCATTTTGACTAGAAAGGTAAGGAAAAAAATTGAATTTCCTCATATTTTGGTTAGACACGGCAGACATTGATTAAATAAGATATAAAGAGTGAAAAAAATGGAGTACTAATGTGAGCACACAGAATTAGGTAACAATTTAGTCTTTAAGAGGAAAGGTCAAATATTCATATAATGTCCATCTTCTTTAAAATATCAATGTTGCCTTTTTTTTACTTGATGAAGGGCATCTATCTGTATCTATATATCTATCTCTCTGTATATATTTGTTCACTCAGAAAAATTCATTAATGCTTAACAAATACCAAGGACTGTGTTAGGCATGGAAGAGACAAAAATAAATAAGATATTTATAACATAGTGGGAAAGACTAACAAGTAAACAGGCAATTCTAATTAAGTAGGATGTAAAGAAACACACAGTGCTACTGGTACTCGTGAGAGTGTTCTTAACCAGCTATTACATTCATCATTAATTCAGGGAAAGCACATTTTAGTAAATATGTTTTTATACTTTTCCATAGTCTTCCTTTTGTTCTATAAGATTAAGATAAGATAGATGATTATCCATGAAGATGAGATGCACTTATTGTTTGTGTTAACATATTGGTATAATTAAGGTCTTGATTATGGAAGTAATGGTCCCCAGAGAGTGGTGTGTGTGTGTGTGTGTGTGTGTGTGTGTGTGTGGTGTGTGTGTGTGTGTGTGTGTGTGTGTGTGTTTGTGTGTGTATGTGTGTACACCTATTTTTTTATATTTTTACTATTGGGAATTGGTGTTGTAATAATATTCTCCCAAATTTTCAGTATTTCCCCCAAACCATTCCACATTAAACATACAGCCTATATAAAAACTGGATGCTTAGAATGCAGGCACAGCTTCAGGCAAGTTTGTGATCTTTGCTTACCACACGCACATAGGAACTCATCCAACCAGAGTGCTGCCTCAAAGCCCTTCCTATTAAGAAATTCAGAATCTACTACTGTATGGAAGTGTTTATATGATATAAAGAGTCACTGTAGCAAAAGCAGAATATATGCTATGTCTATGTGATATATAAAGTTATTGTCCAAGATATTAGAGTCACAATTATTACATGCCTTATTTAGACAGCAGTATTTTAATATCTTTAATATGAACTAACAGAACATACTCTATTGCACTTTCTAGAACTTCAGAGAACAAAACCTTGGGCCAGTATGGATCCTTCTTTATTAAGCTGCAGAGAATCTGTGCTCTCAATCTGCATCATAGGGTATAGTTATATGAACTACTCAGTTCCTATCAATCACTTAACTAGTATAAATGGTAGTCAATATAATTTCATCCATTCATTAACAAATGGCATTTGTTGAGCTCCTATTATGTTCTAGGTGCTGTTGCAGATATTGGGTTTTCATGAATGAATAACATGTAATACTTATCTCCAGGGACTTCTCATTTTATCATGGGAAGTAGATTTACTACTGATCTATCATGTGATAAGCATTATAATTATTTCTTGAACACAGTGACACAATGACTAAGAGAGGCAGGAGAAATATTGTCTATTACAGGTGGAGAAAGACTACAGATCAGAGGCCACATTTGTATTGTTTCTTGAAGAATGAATAAGAATTTTCTAGGTGGTTAGAGTGAAGACATTGAGAAAATATTATGAGGTAAATTACATATGATTCATCTATTGTTTAAGTTCTATCTTTTAGAAATTTAGATGACTAGAAATCTCTATGCTTGGACTGCACCACCTTAGTTTTCTGCAGAAATACCTCCACTGGATTGGTTTAATATGGTGGTTACAGATTTCCCCAAGAAATTGCTATATAAAGAATATGGCTGCACTACTTGTAAGATGTTTTTGATTGGTAGCACATACTGACTTTTCAATGTGAGCAGTGTTTAGCAAACATTTTCTTCACCCTCTCCATAAGTAATTATCTTTTCTTGGTGTTAAATTGTTCTAACCCTTTATCATCTTTCTTAATTAAGATACATGTACTTCCTCTTTAATCTCCCTTTTTCACAGATAAAAGAGATCCTATCACATGTGGAAACTCTCAAAATCCCTCTCCTTGAACTACTAAGTTTTCTTTATCTTCATTTATCCTTCCCACTCTTCAAAGACTAACTTTTCCAAAAGAGCCTTCTAACCACTTATTTTCCAACTCGTTTTTGGTATTTCATGTGATCAAATATTGCCTCTCTCCTAAAATCTCTATCTTTCTAACCAGTGCCATTTAGCCTATGAAGATGCTTAAGTCTTTTCATTGGCAAACAAGAGGAAAAGAATTTCAACTTTGGCTTTTCCTGTTTACCTTTCTTCATTTTAGATAATGCATAAGAAGCAAAAAAACTCCTGAGTAATAGGTCGCATGGCCAAGTCATACTTCAGTTAAGTGGTGGGGAATGCTGAATACTTCCACAGCTCTGAATATGAATTCTGAGCTATCTTTATACATTTTCATTCTCACTTGAGACTGAAAGTTCTGGGTGGAATATCTAATCGCCTGAACTGGACCACTTATCTCAATAAACCCTGGTTGCTCTTTACCTTCTTTAGTGAAAACATGACCCTTTGCCCTTCACATAAAGCAGGATTTCCCCTAAAACAAAACAAAAACAAACAAACAAAAAAACCAAGTTCTTTAGATGTTGAGCAGAAAAATAAAAATGTCCTGTCCCTTCACCTGTCATGATCACTCTGTCGCCTTTGTACCATTATCCACTCCCTTCTTGACAATTTTCTTCACTTGACCTTTACATACCTCTCCTGTTTTTCTAATCTTGGAGTCTTCCTATTACCAATAGATTAGGTAAAATATTTAACATGGCATTCATTGTTCTTTATAATGATGTCCTTTGGATTTCGAGTATTACATTCCCCTTTCCCTTCCAGCTCCTTATACTGCCATCCGATAACTTTGGTTTTTGATACAACTAATTACTTGTAATTCCTTTGGTATACCTTTACTTAGAGACATCCAGAAAAGCATTTTTTCCTTTTATTATTCTTCAAGGTTCATATCAATTGTGTGAAACCCTCCAGGATTTTCTCTGAGCAGAATTAATCTCCCTTCTCTGCCTTTCCTTGGTACTTTATCCAGTTAGTTTATGACTCTCTGACAAATAGATTCTTCAAAGGAAGACCATATCATATTGACATGTAGCACAATGTTAATTAAATGAATCTTTTAAAAAGTTTATTTATTCTTGAGAGAGAGAGAGAGAGAGAGAGAGAGAGAGAGAGAGAGAGAGAGAGAGGGAGGGAGAGAGAAGGAGCGAGAGGATGGGGGAGGGGCAGAAAGAGAGGGAGACACAGAATCCGAATCAGGTTCCAGGCTCTAGGCACAAAGCCCAGTGCAGGTCTTGAACCCACAAACTGCGAGATCATGACCTGAGCTGAAGTCAGATGCTTAACTGAGCCACCCACTTGCCCCTAGTTAAATGAATTTTGAATCTTAAATTCTTTCTGTACATATCCTGGGTATAAATTGTGTGGTAATAAAAACAAGATTACAGTAACTATTACTCCTTATCATCCAGGTTTTCAATTATTTAAAGTACCATTGTTTTTATTTACCATACATAATTAAAACATTCTTAAAGTATCTTTCTCTCAAAGATCTGGACACACTTCAACAAAGTTGGAGTCTTCTATTATGCTGAGGAGAGCACTATGGTAAAATAGGGAGAAGAGCATCTTTCTATTGTGCTCCTATTATTTTCCAGGACAGAATAATCCTTTGGCTGCCAATAGCCTAATGTGATTGCTGGCTTAAAGTTTGGTAGTGTCTTTTCAAAACCGGTATAGCAAAATCCTGGATGGGCAGCACTCCAGGAGCTACTATAAAAGCCCCTAAATTGCCACTCATACATAACTTTCAATGTTGTGCTGACATGTGCTGGCTATGGTTTGCCTCTTTGTAGACTGTGTAGTAATTTGGAGATGAACAGAATGTCTTTCTATTATTCTGGAATACTCTACCGCTTACACAATTTCCACATCTTGAATAGGCAGGATTAGACCAGCAATAGCATGAACATTCATGTTAAGTAGGTGAATGCCATGCTATACTTAATCAGGTTCTCTATCAAATATGTCCTGAGCCCAGAGGAGATATTTTCTGATGTTTGTTAATCATTTTTAGGCAACAAGTTGCCAAGTAGTTTTGAGTGATATACTGTACCATATACAGTATATGTTTACTGTTGGATAAGGAAATATCTATGAACAGGGAGATTAGTGTACTATCCACAAAATAAACTATATGAAAACAACCTGTAAACCAGTAGTAAATGAACTTTAAATAAATCTTTGTCATTAACTTCAGGCTGTAAGGTAATGATACAGGTGTAATTAAATCTTTGGATAATGTAGATATCTGAAAAGTCACTCATAAAACACATTTCTATGTGATTCATATGCTTGTACAGTGTTCCAGTTTTAGAAATATAGACCTGAAGGGCATATAAGCTCTGCAGGAAGAAAGGGAAAGAGATGATAAGAAAAAAAGAGACATTAGAGAGATCTAGCAAAACAAAAACACAAACAAAAATTTTAAGGGTGACAGACTCCAACCAGCAAACCTGAAGGTGGACATAAACTTTATTTGCTCAATTTGGCAATGGTGGAAGAAAGCACAAAATGGCAGTGGGAGAATGGCTGTCCAATGGCAGCTGGCAGAGTTCTGGTTTTAACTCTTGGCATTATAATTCTCCGCTGTTTGAATTCTGCAAGTTCAAATTTTTAGGGAAAATATATTCCCTTTTATGATTCTTTGAAAATCTTTTACCCTCATGAAGAAATATATACAATAGCTTTAATCATTTGTGTTTCATAGATTGCCAGTGGTTTCTAACAAGCCATGTAAACCCAAAACAATAAGGTCACAACCAGGAAAACCTCTAATGATAATGATCAGAAACACATTGCTGTCTACTGATCGAGTTAAACTTTTAGGATACTACTTTGTAAAACTGAAGTTACTCTTGTTTCTATAGTAAGTTTTTTAAAATAGTTTGTCAGAAAAAACTGTGAAAGACTGAAATGGGCAAAAATCAAAATTATTGGATCTTTTGTCTAGTGTTTTCTTCTAGGTTATTTCTGCCTTTCATGGTCTTTGGGCTATTTTATGACTTTATAAAGTTGTACAATTAAAATAGTAATGCAAATGATTCTTGTCCATAGAAGTGCAGATTATGTCCCCTGGAAAGGTGGTTGATTATTTCTCTGTAGGTATTAACCAGTTTTGCATCTATGAAGCAAATTCATTTCAGCATTCCTTATGGTTTATATCTAAATGTGGTTCTTTCAATTTCCCTTTTGTATCATTTGTAATATCTTATTGGTTTCCTCATTTAACTAGTTAAAATCTTTGCCACATGTGTTCTTTTTATATTTGTATGTATTTATCTTCTTAAAAATTATCTTTAACTGGTTATACTTATGATATTCCTAAAAATCGTTTAATATTGAGTGGTAATGTGGTTCTCTTCCTCTGTCTCATTCCCTCTCCCATATCCTCTCTCTAACTCTGTTTCTTCTTTCTTTCCTTTAGTAAGTATTTATTGGGTGCATACTCTGTGCCAGGAATCTTAAGAAGCACTGGGTATGAAGAATCCAACCCCAATTTGCCTGTAACTTTTACTTTTTTTTTACTTTTTTTTTTCAACGTTTATTTATTTTTGGGACAGAGAGAGACAGAGCATGAACGGGGGAGGGGCAGAGAGAGAGGGAGACACAGAATCGGAAACAGGCTCCAGGCGCTGAGCCATCAGCCCAGAGCCCGACGCGGGGCTCGAACTCATGGACCGCGAGATTGTGACCTGGCTGAAGTCGGACGCTTAACCGACTGCGCCACCCAGGCGCCCCATCTTTTACTTTTTATTATGATCTAAAATGCGGGACAAATAAGACCATATGAGATAATAAAAGAATAAGACCTATGGGTTTAAAATAGACTTTGATTTAAATTTGGGTTCTACCTCCTTCCTACTCTGATTTTTGACAAATCACTCACCTTTTCTGAACTTCACTTCCTTCATTTTAAAAACTGATTACACTAATACTAACCAGGCAGGGTTGTTGTTGGATACAGTAAGATTATATATGTAACTGCTAAGTATTTAGATGGTACCTCATTCTTGGTAGGTACTCAGTGAATGTTAATTCCCATTAACCTTTCAACCTTCAGTGTTAATTCCCTCAACCTTCTTTTTCAATCCTCTTTTTGCCTAGTGCTCCCAACAAGTTATTATTGCTATTCTTATTTTATTGATACTGGAATCACAGGTCAAGCTTAATAAATAAGAATCTAGAATACTCAAAGTCTTGATTCAGTACCCAGATCAATGGGTCACATAAACTTGAAACAAAGAATAAGTTCACGGCCAGGAAAACCTCTAAAATGTTAAGAGCCATGCTTATGACTAAGGGACTAATAGTGTTAAATATGATTGTAAGAATGACCCTATTGTAGGAAGCATAATATTGGTCCACTTGGACAATTACAGATCAAAATTGTGAAAGCTAGAATTGCCCTGTCCAATCCCTACAAGCTAATGCTCCCCATTTTGTTCTTTGTGCCCACAGTATTTCTTTACCCAGTTAATACTCAATCGTTCCTCTATTTTTTTTCCCTCCAACTCTGCTTGTCAGTTTTCCCTTAGCAGCCATACATGTTTGCACCCTTCTCTTATAATCTTTTACTGGGTAGTTTAAAATTTTAAGTTATTTATAATCCAATGAATATTTAATGGAATATTTATTATGCACCTTCCAGTTGCCATTTTTCTATTACTGCAGTGACACTGAAGGATGGTAAAGATGCAAATGCCTATTTCTTGTGAGTTTAATCTAAGCTCCTTCTGTCCTGATATATCTTATCATTTTGTTTGGTAATTAGACTATTCTGATGATGCTGTAAAATACATCCCAGTTGTAAAGGGAAAAGTCATTATTTATCATTAGAGAGTAGGGAATATGCTCATTTTTCACTGCCCTTACCTGGGCAGCAAGGACAGAGTGATGCAATTTCAACTTGGAGGCCTGTGCTTGATGTGATTCTGGGATGGAACAAATAGCCATGAAATTAATCTGAGAATGCTCAGTCATTCTCTTGCCAGGGTTTGGCTGGCATCATCTTTGTACATGAAGTATAGCTTTCCAGGCTCTCAGCTTCCTCTGAGCATGAGCAAAGCAGAAGAAGATTTCTTCCTGTTACATATTGTCCTATAAAGGCTGAGGACTGGGACCAAAAGGAAACAAATTAATGAGGGGGGGGGGATGTCTTTTGAAGCCAAGGGGCTATAAATAGTACACTTCTGGCAGTGTTGTATTTATGAAGCAATGTTGTTACCTAATGTGAATTGGGAAAGAACTTGTGTAAGTGTAGTCCAGGGAAAAGGAAAAAAAAACAGGCTTAACTCAGAGATTTTATATTATAAAAAAAAATGAAAAAAACTAAGTGTGGATGGAGGTCACTAGTTTTCAAGAAAGGACAGTCTCACTTTCTATTCACTCATTCGACTAATACTTACTGAACTCCAACTAAATACGAGACACTGTCTTGAGAAATAAACATTATTCTGGAATTTGGTAGATTTAGAGAAAAACTTCAGTGCATTCTAAGAGGGTTAACTCATTGATTATATAATTTACGTATACATAATTAACCCCTTTGATTATTTGTTGAATTTTGTATTTTCCTATAAGTTTAAAAATAGATTTCCTTCTTCCTTAGGGAAGATGATTTATTAAATTAACATGTAGTCAATGTTCTCTTGCTACAGAATTTACCTTTGTTTATAACTTATATAAATAACGTCCTTGATAACAACAGAAGAAGCCTCAAAGAACAGACAGATATTTCAATACAAGCTGTGAAGTGATTAGTATCTTTCTTGGAGATGCATAGGAATCTTCTAGAAAGATGTCCTTGCCTATCCATGGTTAAATGAGGAGGGATTGTGATGATCTGCTTCTGACATAAACTATGGATTGCCAAAGAGAAGATTAAGTCTGTAATTATTACTACTTTACTTGGTATTGCAGTGGTTTATTATGCTTCTTGATGTTAAGTACATCATCAGTATTTTATGTCATTTAAATGGGTGAATACATGTCAAGCACCTGGGAATAAGGTCTGTGACTTTGTAAACATGCATGACCTTGTCATTACTGGAGTTTTGTAGACACCTATAATCTCAGTTTCATGCATCCTACTCTCTGCCCTCTTTTGGGGTCATTCTATCAAATATTTGAATTTAACGATCTTTCAGCCCATTTGGAAGACAGTCCTTTGATCTTAACATTTTTTCACTGTCCCTTACTCCTTCATGATGTCACTTATCTTTTTACCCAGATTAATTGCTATTTTCATTCACTAATAGCCTTCCCTCTAATATATAGTTGTCTTACTCTTTTCTCTGTCATATGTTTTTGTGAAACTCTTAATACTGGTTATATCTGACATAGGGCTGTTTGCTCCAATGTAGATGAACAGGGCAGGAAAAAAACAAGAGGGCATGGTTGACAGCTTTCATTTGAAATTTATGATACAAACCTCTAATGCTCCCTGTCAATCACTGTACTTTCTGATGCAGTCACTTTCCCACTTCCTTAGTTAACTATCTTCTATCATCTTTTTCCTCCAATCTCTAAACCCTTTAACCATCTTTATTCTCAGTTGTTGACTTTCAGAAGATGGTTTTCAAAATTTCCCACAATCAGATTTAACCACTTGCCTGCTTAACCACCATTTCTTTACCTTTACTTTGCCTGACCCTTGCCATTATAGATTAACTGTCCCACTTATATCTAAGGATGGCATCTTTATCTGTGGGCTAGATTCCATCATTTCTTCATACACAAGGACATGTTCCCAACAATTTTCTCCTCCTTCTCCCATATGAACAATTTCCTCCTCTTTATCTGATCATTCCTATCAACATAAACATGTTGTTTTTGTCCCATTTTAATGAGAAACCTTTGACCTCACCTTTTCTTTCTTCTGTAGCAAATCTCCCAGCAAGAGTTTATTTTCCTTTTGTTGTTTATTGTCATACTTAAATTCAAGTCAGTTGGCTTTTGCCCCCAGTCACTCTACCAAAACTGTTCTTGCCAAGGTCCAAATAACCTTCAAATTATTGACAATCCTCAGTCTCTATTTGACTTAAACCATCAGCTGCTTTTGATAGACTTGGATCATTTTTTCCCTTAAATTGCTTTCTTCATTTCTTGATTACAATACCACATTTTCTTGGTTTTTCTATTACCTCTTATTTTTCTCCAAAAATCTTATCATCTTCCAATATACAGTTATATGTAATTTAGTTAATCATGTTTTTCTATATCACCACTGAGCCTTAGAACACGGACTTCATGAATGGGGTTTTATTTCGGTCTGTGTTTTTAATATTAAATCTTTAACACCTATAATGGTGTGCTTCACACCCGTAGATGCTCAGTAAATATTATGTATACAAATATTATACATTATTAGCATTAGTATTAAATATTATGTATACAAATATTATACATTATTAGCATTAGCAGTATTATTATTTTTGTTATCCAAAGAAGTACAAATAATACATTTTTTAATTTTTTTATTTTTTAAGGTTTGTTTGTTTATTCTGAGAGAAGGAAGGGACAGAGAGAAAGTGAGAGAGAGAATCCCAAGCAGACCTTGCACTACCAGGGCAGAGCCTGATGCAGGGCTTGATTCCATGAAACGTGAGATCATGACTTGAGCCAAAATCAAGAGTCAGAAGCTCAACTGACTGAGCTACCCAGGCACCCCAAGAATATTTTTGATGAATTAATTAAGCATAGTATTTGAACTTTAAATATATTTTCTCTGGTGAGCGATAGATATTTCTAGGTTGTTTCATATGAGGAGTGAAGATTAATGTATTGGCATTAGAAAATTCCCAATATTTCCATTACTAAGAGTTTATGAAATTGGTGTACATTGTGTTAATATATCATTCTAGATAAAAGTTAAATTGGAAGAATAAACATTGAAAGAACACTTTGTGCTCTTTTATTTTATTTTCCATAATATTATCAAAGTGATGTTTCTAAAACATAAAACTACCTCTATCATGTCCTTGATGTAAAGCATTTCTGTTACTCATAATTACCTAGAATAGAAGATAACATTTTCAGGGTCTAATGTCTACTTGTATTTCCAGTTTTACCACTTCACCTTTGCTTCAAATATCAGTCTACTTGTAGTTTCTGGAATATTCCACAGTCTTTCATTTATGTTTTAAAATTCTTTCTGGAAATTCTAGCTTTCTTCTATAACCAGCATATTATAAGGCTCACCTCAAAGTTTACGCTTTCTCCTAGACACAGTTGTTGATTTGCTCAGCAGTTAGTCCTTGGTTTTCATAACACTTTATATCTCTGTTCACACTTATCACATTATAATGTATTATTTTATGTGTTTTTTCCCTAAGGGATTGAGTTCGTTGAGATCAGGGTTAATCAGTAATCCATTTTTTCATCTTTTAAATTTTGAGATATAATTAAGAGTTACAGAAGAGTTGCAGTTTTACCCAGGTTCTTCTTTATACTAACATCTTACAAAACCATAAAATATATGCTAAAACTAAGAAATTAATCTTGGTAAAATGTTATTAACTACATAATTTGAATTTCATCTAGTGTTTCACCAATGTTCTTTTTTGGCTTCTAGGATCCAATCCAGTATTTAGTTATCATGTTTCCTTATTGTTTCAATTGTGACAGTTCTTCAATCTTTCCTTGTCTTTCATGACCTTGGCACTTTTGAAGACTACTGGTCAGTTACTTTGCAGAATGTCTCTCAATTTGGGTTTGTCTGATGATTTCTCATGAGTAGGTTGGGTTATTGGGTTATGCATTATTGGGAAGGATGCCATAGAGGTAATGTGCCCCTCTCAGTGCATTTTAATGGCGGTTTCACAATGTTAACATGTATTAGCAGTGGTATTAACCTTGGTTAAGTGCCATCTGCTGGGATATTCTAAACATTACTATATTTCCCTTTGTAATTTGTAAATATTGTGGGAGAGTTATTTTGAAGCCATGCAGATATTCCATTTCTCTTAAATTTTGCTCACTAATTACTGTCAGTGGATCTTGCCTAAAAACAAAACATTGTGGTGTACTAATGGTGATTTTCTATTTCCTTCATTCTTTCTACATTTAAAAAAATGTCTATTTATTTATTTGGGGAGAGCGAGAGAGAGAGAGAGAGAGAGAGAGAGAGAGAATCCTAAACAGGCTCCATACTGTCAGTGCAGAGCCTGTTACAGGGCTCGAACCACGAGATCATGACCTGAGCTGAAACCAAGGTTCAGACGCTCAACTGACTGAGCCACACAGGTGCCCCTGTTCTTTGTATATTTCTTAACTGAAATCATTCTGTAAGAAGAATTGTTCTTTATCTGCCATTTATTTATTCAGTTATTTAGTTACATCAGTATGAACTGTTGGATTTTTAAAAAATCATTGGGTTATAATCCAATACACTGAATAATACATTTTATTGTTTAAATTGTTCCTAATTTGGTTTTTGAGAGCTCTTTCAGGTTGCCTCATTTATACCGGCTAATTCATGACACACATTTACGTTTGTTTCTACATTTGTACATCTCTCTGTATGTTTATGCTTTTGTTAAACTGCAACTCCACATTGATAGGTCTGATTTCAGTCCTATCCCACAGCTAATTTTAGCCTTCTTTCACTCCTTATTTTAAATGTCTTTAGTTCAACAGTTAGAAACATGCCTCTCATTATATATATTTGCTTATTTGTTCAACTCTTGTATACAGATAAAGTATTTTGAGAATTGGTAGCACATAACCTTATTAACAAATTTACTACTCCAAATGGTGTTTGAGAATAGTTTCTTTTGCCTTTAGCTTTACAGTATCCTGTAAAAATAATTTAGTTTAACACCTTTTTTTCCAGTTCTCTTTGAGGTTATGAGATTTGTCTGTAATACAGTTAGATTCATTGCAGTCTGGATTCCATCTTTCCCTTGACATCCTACTTTCAAATATTATACCCTTTGATGTATTCCTTCCATTCTTTGTGCTTTGTTGTCATACATTTTACTTCTACATATGCCATAAACACAAAATACATTGCAGCTATTTTTGCTTTGGACAATCACATTTTTTTGAATAATTAAAAGTAAGAAAAATACTTTGCTTCTATTTTATTACCAGTGTTCTAGTCTTCATTTCTTTGTGTAAATCCCATATTCAGTGTGACATCATAATCATTCTACCTGGAGAACTTATACATAAAAGTAGGTAGAATGGCATAATGACTCCCCCTGTATTTACCATGTAGCTTCCACATGCCAGTCTTTTGCCAATCTCTAACCTCTTTCCTTCAAGTTTATTTCCTCCCATTTATATCATGTGCTTTTTCTTTATCACTAGTATATAAATATTTCCCTCTAAATCTCCCTTCTTTTGGCCCCATTCACCAGAATAACCTACTTGTTGACACTTGACTGTAATAGATTTAGGTAAATTCTAACCATATATGATCTATAAAACCTAGCATATTCACTGTTGTTAGTGTAAAAAATGAGCTTAGCTCTTTGATTTCTGAACCCATTGACAAACCATGCTGGTTCAAGGTAGGCTCACCCAGCATTTGGAATACTAAAATGTTAATATTTGTGACACTTCAGTTTATGTTAATGATAGGACAAATCAATTTTACTGTGTATTTGTGTTTTTCGGAGATCAGATCATTTAAAACTTAAGTTCAATTTTAAACTGCTATTTTACTTCAATTTCCATGTAACATAAATTTTTAAAACTCTTGCAAATTAGTACTTCATGTACAATTAAGAGTATGACAGGTATACCTGTAATTTATGCTAAAGAACTGAGATAAGGAGTCAGAAGATAAAATTTAAAACAGAGAGGCACCTGGGTGGCTCAGTTGGTTGAATCTCTGACTCTTGATTTTGGCTCACATCATGATCTCCCAGTTCGTGAGATTGAGCCCTGCATTGGGATCCGTGCTTTGAGCACGAATTGCTTGGGATTCTCTCTCTCCTTCTCTTTCTGCCTCTCCCACCTCAAAAAAACAATCGTTAAAAAAGAGAGAGAGAGATTTGTAAGCATCTCCTTAAAGTAAGAAGTTATTAATGTCTTTTCTTTTGATATCACTATTACAAAAATATGTTTTAATTGGAAAATTTAAACTGAATTCTCAATATTAGAATAAAGACACTCGATATTAGTCATTTATCCATTTATTAATGTAATATGCATTTATTGAGTAGAACGTATGCTAGGCATTGAAAAATAAAAATAAGATATTCTTTGGTCAAGGAGCTTAGAATTTAGGGTATAAGCAGTTAAAGAATGGGAGGTTTATCAGCTAAAGATGGGAGAAGATGGGGTGCCTGTGTGGCTCAGTTGATGAAGCATCCAACTTTGGCTGAGGTCAGGATCTCATGGTTCATGGGTTCAAGCCCCACTTTGAGCTCTGTGTTGACAGCTCAGAACCTGGAGCCTGCTTCCGATTCTGTGTCTCCCTCCCTCTCTGCCTCTTCCTCTTTCTCTCTCTCTCTTTCTCTCTCTCAAAAATAAATAAACATTAAGAAAAAAAATTGAATATGGGAGAAGGATATTCCAGGTAATAGGCATGGCTTAGAGAAATAAAAGATGTCAGAATTTTTGGAAACTGTAAGTAAATATGTGAGAACAGGAACTATGTCTAGTAACTCACTATTGTATCCCTAACACACAACATTACAGCTGTTCAATAAGTATTTCCTGAATTGATTGATTGATAAATACAATAGCAGATAAAGTTGTAAACCTCTTCTAAATGGGTTTAGGCCATTTTGTTTTATAGCCCAACATTCACTGAAATGTATTCTATGGAACACTAACTATGGAAAAATAAGAGGTCTTAAAAGATCAACCAAAAACCCTCTAAGAAATACTGATTGCACAAATCAAAACAATTTTCTTTAAAGACTTCTCACACTTTAGTATGCTAATGTTATGATGACTAAGAGGCTTCAATTAAACTCTGTTTCCCAAACTTCTGTACCTGGAACACACCTACCCATGCACTCAAACACTGTACCTAGGACTATGCTTGGTACTGTGTGCATTGAGAAAGTCTACTCTAGGCAACATAGATCCATTTAAGAATTTTAGGTAGGAAATTGAACTATGGTCATAGCTGTTTTTTGGAAAACTCCCTTTACATGTTAGAGGAATAGAATGAAGGGGTGCCTGGGTGGCTCAGTTGGCTGAGTGTCTGACTTCAGCTCAGGTCATGCTCTTGCGGTCCATGAGTTTGAGCACCTCATCGGGCTCTGTGCTGACAGCTCAGAGCCTGGAGCCTGCTTCTGATTCTGTGTCTCTCTCTCTCTCTGCTCCTCCCACACTCATGCTCTGTCTCTCTCTCTGTCAAAAATAAATTAACATTAAAAAAATTTTTTTTTAAAAAAGGAATAGAATGAAGATAATTTAGTAACTAAATTGATGTGGATGTGCTAGAGAAAGTACCTTGAATGATTTCCAAGTTTCTTTCTTGGTGGCTAAGAGGGGATGCCAGTAAAAAAGGATACAGTATATAGGATGAAAAGTTTGGAAAGGAAATAATACAATTGAACTTTAAACACAATTGTCTTAAGTGGATAGCCTAGAGTAACTATTTAGGCTACAGTTAGATTTGTTTATATCTTAGAAGGGACCAGAGATCATAGTAAAAACTCTGGAAATGGCTTTTCAAGAGCTCAGAATGTTATATCCTTCCTCTCTCATAGCCATTTAGATATTTAGTATCAGTTATTATGGCACAACTTTCTCTTCTCCAGGCTAAATAAACCTAGTTGCCTCAAGCATTCCTAGTGTGAAATCCTATCTGGACCATTTTACCCATGCAGTTCCTTCCTTTGAATGAACTATAAATCATCAATGTTTGCCATAGGATGTGGTGCCTCACTGAACTTTATACTTCTAAAATTTTATATGTTATTACTTTATTGAGTATGTTTTCCTGTATGTCCATAACTTTTTCCTTTTTCAAACTTGCTCTAAGTCATTTACTACTTACTCCTATCCAATTCTTAAGTAGCTATGCCCTTTGAATGAAAACCCCTCTCCAGTAAGCGGTCACCATATGAGATCTATCTGCCCTTGGAATCCTTACTTTGTCTTGCTTAAGTGTTGAGCCTTCCTGTTGGAGCTTGATGTTGTACTTGATGTTTCAGACTATTTCTTGTTTTCTAGCAGCCTCACTTATTAAGACTGGCTTCAGCTTATATTCTGCTAGGTCTGCAGCAAATAGCCCATTTCATGTACCCCTATTTCTGACCTGAGTGTCTGCATGTCCACCCAGGATCTTCCACTTTGAAACAACCAATTTCTAAGACTCATCCAGAACAGATTAGACAGTACTATATGCCAATTTACTTGAAAGCAGGAGCCATATCTTATTCTTTGTACTCCCAGTGTCTAGTACAACACTGGACACCAATGATATTTAATGGGTGAATGGATGGATGGATGGATGGGTGGTTGAAAGAAGGAGCTCTGCTCTGACCATATTATAATGTAAAACATTTTATGTTTGTACATAAAATTTTTCTTGAAACAAGAGTGTTGATACTGGGAAACCAGTGCTGTATTAGGGAAAGTCCTGATTAACTGAATTAATTTTCTTTCCTAAGATTAAGGAAGGAGAGATAACTACAAGAGTATTTAGGCATTCTTTTACATTTTTTTTGAGGACCTACTACATGAAAGCACTGGAGTTGGCATTTTTCACATAATTTTCACATTACTCTGTGAAGTAGATATTATTATTCTTATTTTACAGATGAGAAAACTGAAGCTTAGCTTAAATGGCTAAAGCTTATGAATAGCAAAGGTGAGATTGAATCCTAGGTCTTTTGACTCTGATTCAGTTTTTCTTCACACTCTGAAGCATGTTCTCAGTATCTTTAATAAGTTCTACATCACAAAACTTATTATTTCTTTATCTTTTTATATTTTTTAATTTGAAAGGCAGACCATGAAAGCCTGAAAAATATCTGAGAATTTGCTTTATAGGAACATTGATTATATTTTAGTAATTGGATGCTCTTATTATTTTCCTGGAGAAGAACTTTTAAGATCAAGCCTGTTTTTGGTTCCTATAGTGCTATACTAAGAGGGTACAATGTTAGAGTGACTCAGAAACAATGATCTGTTTATTGCTATCATTTTGTAATCTGGTGAAGAGACAATGCTGATGCATACAGATATAAGAAGATGCATTTTGTTGAAATACTTCAGATTGGGGCTAGAAAAAGTGAAGAGTTATTGGTTGACGAGACCTGAGTAAATATATTATATCACAATTGTGAAATAATACTATATAAAGTTTCATGGTAGAGTTGGTTCAAGTAAACTCTTGCCTGGATAAATTTGACTTTTTGTTTAGACACTGGATTCTGTAATAATCACTACAAGTAAACACTTAAGATTTTCTTCTAAATCTAGGAAGAAAGGGAAGAGTTACTAGTTCTCTAATTTTTAGCTACAATAGACTTAACAATAAAATTCTATAATGATCATTTATTGGGTATGCTATGTCAGATTTCTAATTTATTCTCCCAAGAATCTTATGGGGGGGGGAGTTTACATTTTCCTGGAGATAAAATTGAGGCTCAAAGAGATTAAATAATTTACCTGGGATGTGAAGCTGGGATTTGAACCAAGATCTAACTGAATATACTCACCTTATGTCCATTCTATGAACATTAATAATGTTCTTTGAACATGGACATCTGTCTTTCCAAAATTCTCCTCTTAAGAACTCTAATGACTGTGTTACTGAAAAAAATTTTTTTAGCTAAAGTAATAAAGTATATGTTTTTATCAATTAAATATTTAAAGTTGTACCTCATTACTGTAGGTCTCTATGCAATATATTTATTACTGCTATACATTGGGCTTTGTGTGTGTGTGTATGTGTGTGTGTGTGTGTGTGTGCGTGTGTGTGTGTAGAAAAACAAAGGTGGCTGAGAAGTGTCTTTACATTACTCAGTGGGTTTTGCTGAAATAAACCTTTTCATAACTAGGACAAATGTTCTTCCTGAGATATCCCTCGGTATGTTTTCTGCAGGACTCCGTTTCTGGGTGATGTGTTCACTTTGATGACTTTCTTTTTGGATTTCTATTGAATTTTTCTTTTCTGATTCCCATGTGATATCTCTTATTGGTTTATATCTCTTGACCTTTGAAAGATCAAGTAGATCAGGGTAGAAATGGAAACATCGAAGGGATGGTTTAAGGGAGAAATGGTAGGATGAAAAGAAGGCTTTCTCTTGTCCTCATATGGCCATGGGAGGATATAATGAGACTGAGTCTGGTTTCACTTCTCAGATACATGACTATCATTTGCAGATGGGAGTTAGGATATATATCAGGAACTAAATTTAGGGATCCAGGTTCATTGAGGGATGTCAAGATTTAAAACATTTTCTTATGGGTGTTATCTTATGCGAGCAGAAAAAGATTTCCTGATTTGGGAGATTATCTTGATTAGGGCCTCTGACTAATGGGATATATGACACTGGTAGGAAAGGAGATTATTTTTTGGAGCTCATTCATGAGCCTTATGCAGTAAGATCACCTGGAGAACCACAACCCATTTGGAGCAATCTGACCTTGGCAGGTATGGGGAGTCATTTCTCCATTTCTTCATTCAGGAAAGGTCTGCTCAAAGAGCTTCAAAGAACATTGGCTAGAGGCAAAGTGTCTAGCACAGGGAAAGAATCTTGGTGGGTGTTTCTAGGGAGTAGGAATGTATTGCTTTAGGCAGAGCCTAACAGTTCTCTTTGTTTGAATTGGAATTGCAATTATTGGTACATGGGATGGCTTTAGCTCTATTTCTAAGTAAATAGATTTTCTTTATCTGTTTACCTGTCTGTCCATCTGTCTGTCCATCTGTCATCTACCATTTTCCATCCTTTGTCAATTAATCAATCTTGTTTCTATGCCAGGATGGACAGAATAGAAAATGATGATTATGATTATATATGTCAGGGAAATTAGAATGTGAGTTTAATCATAAATAAGGGAGTGGTAAAAATCTAGCAGAAATAAGAAATAGAGAAGTATAGGGGTTCATATATCAGGCATATATTCTCTTGGGATGAGTGGAGAAAAAAATTAGCAGATTTATTGCAAACCCAAAGTTGAAGCAAGAAATTTTAAAAAGTTTTACCTAGGACACTTTGGATCTCAGAGCTGTTTGGTTCCAGACAAAATGAAAACACAGTCAGTAAATAAAAGATGCAACATTGGTATGAGAATAAAAGCTACTGCTCAAGCTTTGGAGGGAGAGTATCAAAAACCCAGAATGGAAGTGCATTCACTTAGACTAGTTTTTAATTTTGCAATAGAATGAGAGACTTTGAGAGAATTAAAAAAAGGAAGGAAGATACTCAAATGAAATCAATAATGCTAATTCTTATATGTTTCTTAGTTTTGTTTCTTTTTGGGAACTGCCTCAACATTAGATCATATCCATACCTTCTCTGTGGTGAGGCTGGGGATGGCAGAGAGAGTTGGAGGGGGAGTGCAGGAGATCTAGGTTTTGTCAGTAGATCATCTTCTCCTCTGCAGTTACTGTGATTGGCCCATGGTTGGACACATGCCTTAGACAAAGGCAACTGGTATTCTTCTCTGATAGACATACTGAGCAAAAGTCCCTCTACTTTTAAAAACACAGGGGCTAAGGACCATATTTGTTGACACGTGGAAAGAGTTTACCTTAGTACAGGCCAATATAGGAGAAACAATAACTGAAAAATGATGATAGAGATAGGGAAAAGAGGCAGGCAGGGAGAGAGAGAGAAGGGGTGGAAAGAGAAGGGTGAGGGGAGAGATAAGCATGAATTGATAACATCTTTTTTTTTCATTTTTTTTAATGTTTATTTTTGAGAGAGAGAGAGAGAATGAGTGGGAGAGGGGCAAGAAAGAGGGGGGAGAGAGAGAGTCTCAAGCAGACTCTGTGCTTTCAGCACAGAGCCTGATGCGTGGCTCGAACTAACGAACTGTGAGGTCATGACTTAAGCTGAAATCAAGAGTAGGACGCTTAACTGACTTAGCCATGCAGGTGCCCCTTGATGACATCTTCTTAACTCCTAGACTAAGCTATGCCTGAAGTTAGCATCCCTTGGGCTTTCCAATTGCATAGGTTGTTTTTATTTATGGGTTTGAATTCAATTTTTGTTGCTTGCAAAGATAAAAGGCTCAGAGAAAATGGAGAAGCAAATTATGAAACAGATTAGAATTTTTAAAACCCAGCTGAACATGAATAAAAGGATTGGGGTGAGCACAGAGGAAGTACATTTAGCAACAGAAAGAGGAATGACAGAAAAGGATGTTCTCTACTGTTTAAAGTATATAGTCCTGAGTAATTCTAAAGTAGAGAAAAGAGTTTGGGAGGAGAGTCCATCCATGGTTGAGTACATATCATTTTTCTCTGGGATTATGAGTGTACTGACTTGTAAAGTATCAGTAATAGCAATTCTAATTAAAACATATTTTGAGGAAAGTCTATAACCAGGGCAAATGTAGGAGGAAAAAGTGTAACTTTCCTGGCCTCAAGAATTATGGGCTGATGGAATTCTAAAGAAAGAATAGCATCTCTTTTCCTGGGAAGAAACCATATTTAATGGAGGATTGGAACATTAGGAATCAAAAAATATGGAAATGGGGAACTAGGGAGGTTGAATATAGGAAGAAGAATGTCTTTGGAAAGACCTTAGGACCAGAGAATCCGTTATTATATCTTTATAAATTTTATTAGAGGTTAAGGGTATTCCAGATATAATTATGAAAAAAAATAGAAGCAATCAATGTATAGGTTAGTGGGACAATGGTTTTAACCTTTTTTGTTTTCTTTTTCTTTTCTTTTTTTTGTTAACAGCAGAACTCTTTTCAAGAAAACCCTTAGGCAACATTCTAATACATAAACCAATGAAATGGCAATCGGGAGTGGGATTCTAGACTTCTACTAGCTTGGTGTGCTACTCTGTGTCTCCTTTTGAAAACACTGGGGCCCCAATGCACACAATATGAAAACTACTGTTCTATACCAAAGGGATTTTTGAGGCTTAGTCCAGTACTCATTGATCTGTGACCATAACCCTGGCTTTTAGTAAACACCATGTACTTGCCAGCTATAATGATATGTAAGATCTGTATTTCTGCATGATCTATATTTCTAAGAACCCTGCTGGAGTGGCTAAAGCCACAGCAGGTAGCTGGTTGTAGATTTGTAGATTGAGATCCTATCACTTCAATTCTATTTTTCTCAGTGGTTGTGGCCAACAAAGAAGTGCTTTGTAAACGTGCAAAGAGCTTCAAGAACACATTGGGTTTATTTTGATAGCGCTTCTTTCAGTGATGATGCACAATGCTTATGATCTTTCCTTCCAACCACATAAACCCATCCTACACACACACACACACACACACACACACACACACACACACACACACACACACTTTCCCTCCCTCCCTCCCTCCCGATCTTGTTTATCTTTCAAGTTTCAGTGTAACACTTCCTCCAGGAAGCCTCCCATGTCTTTTTTTTTTTTTACTTCTTTTCTCCCCAGACTGGTGGCATTTTTCACACTATAATTGTCTCCAACCCAGGGATCTCATTAAATTGTGAATTCTATAAGAGAAGGGGCTGAATTTTTCGTTTTTGTATTTCTGGTGCTTAACATAGAACCTATTTCATTGTAGATATTATAAATGAATTTTATATTTTGTGAGAATATAAAAATATTTTTAATAAATAAATGTCAGTGAAAAAAGTGCTGAAAGGGAAGAAGGGACAGAGACCTTTTACAATTTATCATGTTTTGAGAACTTGCACCTACTTTTTTTAAAAGAAATTTTTATGTTTTTATTTTATTTACGAGAGAGAGAGAGAGAGAGACAGAGCATGAGTGGGGAAGGGGCAGAGAGAGAGCGAGACCCAGAATCTGAAGCAGGCTCCAGGCTCTGAGCTGTCAGCACAGAGCCTGACGTGGGGCTTGAAACTCATGGACTGTGAGATCATGACCTGAGCTGAAGTTAGATGCCTAACCGACTGAGCCACCCAGGCACCCCGCACCTACTTTTATATTAACATAGAGTCTTTGGTGAATTGGATGGTCTGTTCCTCTAGACTAGCTGATGATCATGACCCTATACATAGCCACAAAGCCCCAACTCCTAGCCAAGTCAATGGGTCTCTGTCCTTAGACTTAGAGTTGAAATGGGCTGTTAAAACTATTCTATCTGTGTCTTACTAGTTTATAGCTGATATTTGTATATTTTAAAAAAAATTTTGTTACTTGGATCTGTTACTTTTTCTGTTTGTTTCTTGGTCCTGATTATTCTATTCTACTAGAAGTTCACCTAGGATAGCAGTTGTCACTTTTACTTTATGTATCTGTCCTCAGTGTCTTGCCCAGGGCAGGAGGATTTGCTGATTGATTGACAAAGTAGGGTTTTCCAGAACCATATCTGTGAGAATAAAGTTTATAAGACACTATGAATAAGCATCTTAATGTGTAGGTATTTAAATTGTATGTTTATATAAATACTTTCAAGTATATATATATGTATATAAACATATATATACATATACATATACATATACATATACATATACATATACATATACATATACATATACATATGTATGTAAACACACACACGCACATAGCCTCCACCACCGCTATTAATACGACCATACCTGGGCTTATATGTCTGGACAGTCCATTTTTTTTTCTACTTCTGAGAACAAATAATCAAGCCGCTTTACAGCTAAGGTATACTAAAAGTAATAAGGCATTTTGCAATTAGAAGCAGCATTCTCTGCCATAATACCATAATCCTAATCTATGAAAAATAATAATTGCCTAAATGACATCAGGGATAAAGTTGCTCTCCTCACTTTGATGGCTGAGGCTGCTAGTGTGAGAATAGTGAAAATGTCTAGATGCAGCAGTGGAAATGGATATAAAACTGACCTAATTTTTTTAAAGTTTATTTATTTATTTTGAGAGAGAGAGCAGGGGAGGGGCAGAGAGAGAGGGAGAGAGCCTGCATTGAGCCTGATGTGGGGCTTGATCTCACAAACTGTGAGATCATTACCTGAGCCAAAATCAAGAGTCAAATGCTTAACTAACTAGGCCACTTAGGCTCCCCCTGACCTAATTTTTCTTCAATTAGGATGACTGACCTAAGTCTGACATCTTCAGATCCTTTGGACCAGAAACAATACAAATATATATCTATATAGATATAGATATAGATACAGATATAGATATAGACATATATTTGTATTGTTTCTCTGGAGAATCCTAAGTACAAAATTTTGTTAATTAATCAATGTAATTTTTAAATTATTCAATTTTAAATAATTTAAATTTTTAAATATTTTAAATATATTTATATATATTTTATATAAATAAAATATAGATGTTCATTTGGCTTATGCTGTCATGAAGACTGAGAAGTCCTAAATCTCCCATCTGTAGGTGGGAGAACTACCAAAGTTGATGGTATAAATTAGGCTGAGTCTGACGGCCTGTGCATTATGGGCCTCACGGTATACCAGTTTGATGGAACCGGGTCCCAGCCTGAAAGCCTGAGAACCAGGAGTGCCAGCATCCAAAGGCAGAAAGAAGAAATGGATGTCTGAGCTCAAGCAGAAAACAAATTTGCCCTTTTCTGTCTTTTTTGTTCTATTCAAGCTCTCAACAGATTGGCTGTATCCTACCCCCACTGGTGAAGTCAGTCGTCTTTACTTAGTCCACTGATATAAATGCATTTATCTTTTCCAGAAATACCCTTATAGACACACCCAGAAATAATGTTTTACTAGCTATTTGGGGATCTCTTAGCCCAGTCAAGTTGACATATAAAATTAACCATCACAGTCTTGATCACACTTCAGGATATGGACCAGTTAATGCAAAATCAAGCTGGAACTTCCTTTACTCACAACATATTAACTTCTTCAACAATTACTAGGTCCATAGGATACATACATATACTTAAAAAAGAAACTTCACATTCTAGATGTATTAAAACGAGAAAAAAAAGCACCGATTGATGTGGTTAGAAGAGAACACTAGTAAATATATGTGAGATTTCAGGTTAAGAAAGGTTTCTTTAAGTGTGACAACTCAGAAAGAAGCAATAAAATAAAAGAACACTGACAATGTAAAATTAAAATCCTCTGTTAAAAAATAAGCAAAATATAAGCTAACAAAAATAAAAGATAATTACTATATATATGGAAGACAAATGTCATCAATGAATAAAGAATGTTTAGAAATCAGTATGAATAAAGTAGTATCATAATAGAAAACCAGATAAAAGACTTTGGATAGCCAGAACTTCTTATATGTATTAAGTTTTATTAGAAAAAAGTATGTGTTAAGTCACTAATTTACGGAGAGCATGTAGAGGTGAGGAAGACAATATAGTGAGATAGGAAGGTCAGAAAGAGAGCATAGAATATTTACTTTCTCCCCCCACCCCAACCCTGTACAGGTTTATTGAGATATAATTGACATATAACATTGTATAATTTTAAGGTGTACAATGTGGTGATTTGTTAACACATACGTATTGTGAAATTATTATCACAATAAAGTTAATTATTACACCCATCACCTCACATAGTTACCTTTATATTGAAGTGAGAACATTTAAGATCTACTTTTTTAGTAACTTTTAAGTATGCAATAGAGTATTGTTAATTTTAGTACCTTGTTGTACATTGGATCCCCAGAACTCATCCATCTTCTAATGGGAAGTTTGTATCCTTTGGCTAAACTCACCATCCAGTCTTTGGGAACCACAGCTCTACTCTTTTTTTTTTTTTTTGAGTTTGCTTTTTTAAGATTATACATATAAATGAGATCACACATTTGTCTTTCTCTGTCTTGTTTAATTCTCCAGGTTCATCCATGTTGTTGCAAATGCAGGATTTCCTTTTTATGGCCAAATAATATTCCATGGTATATATGTATGTGTAGGTGTATATGCATATATATGTACGTGTGTGTGTGTGTGTGTGTGTGTGTGTGTGTGTGTGCATTCATCCATTTGTATCTTCTTTATCCGCTTACTATTGATGGATAATTAGGTTATTACCATATGTTGGTTATTATGAATAATGCTGTGATGAACAGGGGAAGGTACAGATATATCTTCTAGATAATGATATCATTTCCTTTGGGTATATGCCAAGAAGTGGGATTGATGTATGCTATGGTAGTTCTACTTTTAATTTCTTGAGGAACCTCTGTATTTTCCGTAGTGCTGTATCAACTTAACTTATCATCAACAGTGCACAAAGATTCCCTTTTCTCCATATCCTCGCTAACACTTGTCTCTTATCTTTTGGATAAGAGCCATTTTAACAAGTGTGAGGTGATATCTCATTGTGGTTTTCACTTGCATTTCCCTGATTAGTGATGTTGAGCACTTTCTGTATCTCCTGGCTATTTTATGTCTTTGGAAATCTATCTATTCTTGTTTTTTTCCCATTTTTAAATTGTTTGTTATTTTGCTATTGAGTTGTATGACTTATTTATATATTTTGGATATTAACCCCTTATCAGATACATGGTTTACAAATATTTTCTCTCATCGGAAATAGGTCTGTTCACATTCTTTTGCCTCTTTTTTAATTGGGCTGGTTTCTTTGTTTTTTTTGTTTTGTTTTGTTTTGTTTTGTTTTGTTTTGTTTTGTTTGTTTTGTTTTGTTTTGTTTTGCCATTTGGTTATATGATTTACTTGTATGGTTTGAATTTTTTCAGATACATGGTTTGCAAATATTTTCTTTCATTCCCTAGGTTGCTTTTTCATTTTGTTGATTGCTTTGCTATGCAGAAGCAGTTTAATTTGATGAAGTCTCACTTTTTTATTTTTGTTTTTGTTGCCTGTGCTTTTGCTATCACATTAAAAAAAATCATTGTCAAGACCAACATCAAGGAGCTTTATCCCTGTATTTTTTTCTAGGAGTTTTGCAGTATGGGGTTTTACTTTTAAGTTCTTTTTTTTTTTTTTTTTAATTAATGATTGTTTATTTTTGAGAGAGAAAGAGACAGAAAGAGAGCATGAGTTGGGTAGGGGCAGAGAGAGAGGGAGGCACAGAATCCAAAACAGGCTCCAGGCTCTGAGCTGTCAGTACGGAGCCTGACATGGGGCTCGAACTCACAAACCATGAGATCATGACTTGAGCCTAAATCAGACACTTAACTGACTGAGCCACCCAGGTCCCCTACATTTAAGTTCTTAATCCATTTTTAGTTAATTTTTGTAAGTGGTGTAAGAGGTCGAGTTTCATTCTTTTGTATATGATTATCCAGTTTTCCCAACACATTTATTGAAGAGATTGTCCTTTTTCCGTTGTGTGTACTTGGCAATCATGTCTAGGATTAGTTGACCTTATATAAATATATAAATAAACCTATATGGTTTATTTTTGGGCTCTAGCTTTATTATCATTTAGGAATGCTCAGTCTATTTGAGGTCTTTTGTGGTTCTGTACCAATTTTAGGATTTACTGTACAGATAGATTTTTCACGGCTTTGGTTAAATTTAGTTTTAGATATTCTTTTTTGTGCTATTATAAATGGAATTGTTTTCTTAATTTCTTTCCTTTTTTTTAAGTTTATTTATTTTGAGAGTGAGAGAGTGAGAGAGCAAGTACGTGAGCAGATGAGGGGAATGACAGAGAGAAGGAGAAAGAGAATCCTAGGCAGGCTCTGCACTGTCAACATGGAGCCCAGTGTAGGGCTTGAACTCATGAAATGTGAGATCATGACCTGAGCCAAAATCAAGAGTCAGGTGCTTAACCGATTGTGGCATCCAGTTGCCCCTGTTTTCTTAATTTCCTTTTCAGACATTGTATTGTTTGTATATAGAAATCCAATTGATATGTACATGTTGGTTTTGTATCCTGTAACTTTACTGAATATATTAGTTCTAACAGCTTATGTGTGGAGTCTTCAGGATTTTCTCTATTTAAGATCATAAGACCTGCGAGGAGAGGCAGATTTATGTCTTCCTTTATAATTTGGATGTCTTTATTTCTTTTTCTTGCCTAATTGCTCTGGCTTGACTTCCAGTACTATGTCGAATCTAACTGGTGGAAGTGGGCACCCTTGTCTTGTTCCTCATGTTGGAGGAAAAGTGTTTGGTTTTTCATCATTGAGTATGATGTTAGCTATAGGCTTTTCATATATGAGCTTTATTATGTTGAGGTTCTTTACTTCTATATCCAATTTTTTGAGAATCTTTTATCATGAATGGGTGTTGATTTTTTTTCAAATCTTTTTCTTCATTTATTTAGAAAACCATATGATTTTTACCATTTATTTTATTAATGTAGTGTATTACATTGTTAATTTGTGTATGTTGAACCATCCTTGCATCCCAGGGATACATCTCACTTGATTGTGATCCTTTAAATGTGCTGTTGAATTTAGTTTGCTAGTATTTTCTTGAGAATTTTGCATCTGTATTCATCAAGGATATTGGCCTGAGGTTGTATTTTCCTGTAGTGTCCTTATCTGGCTTTGGCATGAGGGTAATGCTGGCTTTGTAAAATGAGGTTTGGACTATTTTCTCTTCAATTTTTTGGGACAGTTTGAAATGGATTGGCATGAATTCTTTAGAAATTTGGTGGAATACACCAGGGAAGGCATCAGGTCCTGGGCTTTTATTTTTTGGGAGGCTTTTGATTACTGACTCAATCTCCTTATTCATTATTGTTGGTTCATATTTTCTATTTCTTTATGATTCATTGTTGGTAGGTTGTATGTTTCCAAGATTTATTCATTTCTTTTAGATTATCCAGTTTGTTGGCATACAGATGTTGACAGTAGTCTCTTATGATCCTTTGTATTTCTGTGGTATCAGTTGTAATATTTCTTTTATTTATAATTTTGTTTGAGTCCTCCTTTGTTTTATTATTTTTTGATAAGTCTAGCTAAAGGTTTGTCAATTTTATCTTTTCAAAATTCTAAGTTGTTTTATTGATCTTTTTTTTTTTTTTTTACTGTGTCCTTTCTCAATTTCATTTATTTCTGTTCTGTTTTTTTTTTTTAAAACTCTATTCTTCTGCTAACTTTGAGCTTAGTTTGTTCTTTTCCTAGTTGCTTGAGGTGTGAAGTTAGGTTGTTTGGGATCTTTCTTTTCCTTTCAGGTAGGCATTTATCACTATAATCTTCCCTCTTAGAACTATTTTTGCTGCATCTCAGAAGTTTTGATATATTGTGTTTTCACTTTTGTTTTTGATTTCTTCTTTGACCCATTAGTTGTTCAAGAGCTTATTGTTTAATATCCACTTATTTGTGAATTTTTCCGTTTTACCCTTGTTATTTCTAGTTTCATACCATTGTTGGAAAGGATACTTGGTATGATTTCAGTCTTTTTAAATTTATTAAGACTTGGGGCACCTAGGTGGTTCAGTTGGTTAAGCATCCAACTTTGGCTCATCATGATCTTGTGGGTTCGTGAGTTTGAGCCCCATGTCGGGCTCTGTGCTGACAGCTGAGAGCCTGGAGCCTACTTCAGATTCTGTGTCTCCCTCTCTCTGCCTGCCCCTTCCCCACTCACACTCTGTCCTTCTCTCAAAAATAAAAGAAAACATTAAAAAAATTAAAATTTACTAATACTTTGTGTGTGTGTGTGTGTGTGTGTGTGTGTGTGTGTGTGTGTGTGTTCTAACATATGATCCATCATGGAGAATATCACATCTGTGTTTAAGAAGAATTTTTGTGTCCTGTTGCTTTTAGGTACAGTGTTCTGTATATGTCTGTTAGGTCCATTCCTAAAGTAAGGTTCAAGTCCATTGTCTCCTTATTGATAGTCGTGTGGATGATCTTTCCATTGTTGAAAGTGGGGTATTAAAGTTCCCTACTATTATTGTATTGTCTATTTCTCCCTTCAGATCTGTATTTGTTTAATATATTTAGGTATGATGGGTGCATATATATTCACAATTCTTATTTCCCTTGATAAATTTACTCCTTTATCATTGTGTACTGACCCTTTTTTTGTCTCTTTTGACAGTGTTTGAGTTAAAGTTTATTTTATCTCATACAAATATAGTTCCCCCTACTCTCTTTTCATTTCCATTTGTACAGGTTACCTTTCCATCCCTTCACTTTGAGCCTATGTGCATCCTTAAAGTTGAAGTAAGTCTCAGAGGAAGCATGTAGTTGGGTCCTTTTTTTTTTTTTATCTGTTCACATACTCTGTGCCTTTTGATTAGAGAATATATCCGTTTACATTTAATTATTGATAAGAACTAATGAATGTCATCTTATTAATTATTTTCTGGATTTTTTAGTTCCTTTTTTCCTTTCGTGTTGGCTTCCTTTGTGATTTGGTGATCCGCCATAGTTGTGTGCTTTGATTCCTTCTGTTTATCTTGTGTGCATCTATTATACTTGTAAAAATTGTAAGTTTTTGCTTTGTGGTTATCCAGAGACTTGCATAAAAACCTCTTATAGATCTAATAATCTATTTCAAGCAGATATATGATTGCATATAAAAACTCTATCCTTTTTTCCCGTCCACATTTTGTTTTTCATGTCACAAATTTCATCTCTTTATATTGTGTACCATGAACTCTGAGGAAAATATGAGAGCTTCCTGCCCCCTGCCGCCTTCCAGCATCCAAAAATTAAATCTCAGGGAGATCTTCTGGGTGGTGTTGGTTGGGGCAGTGACCCACCCCTCTAATCACTGTAGTCAGGGAATAGAATCTCACCTGGAGGATGATTGGGTTATATGATGATCCCTGCAATTAGGTATGGGCAAAGGCATTTTGTGTGTCATTTCCTTTAGAACAATGTAAGAAAGGAGAGGATCAGTTCTTGCTCAGAAATGGAGAGACAGGCCAGGCAAATAGAGCAGGTAGCCACTATAGGTATACAGCATTACAATGTTATATATACATGCAAAAATGTACAGTCTAACTGGCAATCAAAGAAATGCAAAAAAAAAAGAAGATGGAATATTTTTTGCTCATCAAGTTGACAAATAATGGAGCAATAAGAACACGAGATGGTGGAGGGAAATAAGACCTTTTTGATTATGTATGTGTGTATGTATGTATTTACTCATTTATTTAAATCCAAGTAAGTTAACATATAGTGTAGTTTTGGTTTCAGGAATAGAATCTAGTAATTCGTCAGTTACATATAACACCCAGTGCTCATCCCAACAAGTGCTCTTCTTAATGCCCATCATCCATTTAGCCCATTCTCCCACCCACCTCGCCTCCAGCAACTCTCAGTTTGTTCTCTGTATTTAATAGTCTCTTATGGCTTGCCTCCCTCTCTGTTTTTATCTTATTTTTGCTTCCCTTTCCCTATGTTCATCTGTTTTGTTTCTTAAATTCCACACATGAGTGAAATCAGATGATATTTGTTTTTCTTTGATGGACTTATTTTGCTTAATATAATATACACTAGTTCCATCCATGTTGCTGCAAATGGCAAGATTGCATTCTTTTCATCACTGAGTGATATTCCATTGTGTATATATACCACATCTTTATCCATTCATCAGTTGATGGACAGTTGGGCTTTTTCCATAATTGGGCTATTGTTGATATTGTTGCTGTTAACATTGGGGTGCATGTGCCCTTTGAATCAGTATTTTTGTGTCCTTTGAATAAATAACTACTAGTGCAATTGCTGGGTCATAGGGTAGTTCTATTTTTAATTTTTTGAGGACCTTCCGTACTGTTTTCCAGAGTGGCTGCACCAGTTTGCATTCCCCCCAACAGTGCAGGATGGTTCCCCTTTCTCCACGTCCTCACCAACATATGTTGTTTCTGAGTTATTAATTTTAGCCGTTCTGACAGGTATGAGGTGGTATCTCATTGCGGTTTTGATTTGTTATTTCCCTGGTGACGATATTGAGCATCTTTAATGTGTCTGTTAGCCATCTGGATATATTCTTTGGGAAAGTGTCTGTTCATGTCTTGTGCCCATTTTTTCACTGGATTATTTGTTTTTGGGGTGTTGAGTTTGGTAAGTTCTTTATAGATTTTTGATACTAACCCTTTAGCTGATATTGTCATTTGCAAATATCTTTTCCCATTCTGCCAACTGCTTTTTAGTTTTGTTGGTTTTTTTTTCTCTTTTGCTGTGCAGAAGCTTTTTACCTTGATGAGGTCCCAGTAGTTTATTTTTGCTTTTGTTTCCCTAGAACTCTTTGATCTTCTGTTTATATGTATTTTTTCTCAAGAAAATAATTATGCTATGAACCATTACTTAATATAATGGGAAAACTTTAATTGTTATATGAAAGAAAGTAGGCCATAGATTGCCCATTTTTATAAAATTGTAAAAATAGTATGTGTATAACAGTGTTAGTACAATTTTGTCTCCTGATGATAGGATTATAGGTGGTTTTAATTTTCTTTATGCTTTTATACAAACCCCAGTTTTCTTCAGTGAATGTATATAATTGGGGTTGTTTTTAATTTTAATTTTGAAATAGTAAAAATATAGTACACTACAAAGAATAGTATGAAAAATACTTATGTACCCAAAACCTAAATTAGTAATTATTACACTGTTATATTTGCTTCAAGTCTTTTTCTTTAATAGAAGAAATAATCCCTTTTATCCACCATGCTCAGCACCATTTCCTCCACTTTTCTGGAGCTAATCACAGTGATTAATTTGATGTATATATAAGCTGCCAATTAATTTCTACACTTTTGTATAAATTGTTTTATTGTATTTATTTTATAATTAGAAAAAATAGCATATAAATATACACTGGAACAAACAAATCCCTAAAATTTCATTGGCTTACAACAAAAAAGGTTTATTCCTTGGCACTGCTGCTCAATCCTATATTGGTACAGATGATATTTCCCTAGTTTTTATGTTTCTTTGATTCTTTCAAAGAGTATGCAGGAATGTTTAATGCAGGTGTTAAATACATAGTCTCAAATGATTACCCTATACCACAAGCTGCTTATTTGAACCTGTTATTTTTAAAAAGAGTGTAATTTATTTTCACCTTCCGGCTCCTTCAAATGATACTGATACAATTACATGAATGTTCCAAGAGCAGGTAAAAACCCTTCAGCGGACATTAACAGCTATCTGCCAAATGTTTTGAGAACAGCTTTTGTTCATGGACTCCTCTATCTGCTGCTTCCCTAGCATCTCTATTCCCAATATTGTCCTCAGGCTGCCCTTGTTTGACTCTATTTTGGATAAGCTTATTTGGTTCAGCCTTGGAAATCAGCTTCCCACACCATTTTCCATAGACAGCCTCCAGGCTCATTATCTATGGGTGGGGCCACAGCAGATGCTCTGTTACTATTTGTTGAAAACAATTATTGAAAGGTGTGCTGCTTCTTCTGCATGCCAACTGTGCGAGATGGACTGGCCAGGCCTGCTTCCCACATGGCCTCCCTCTCATGGGAGGAGGGAACATGGCTAAACTCAATCCTGAGATCACAGTTTAGTGTTAAATAATATATTAGTATTTAAAATTATGCATGCGACACCCTATAATTTAATAAAAACCTTCATTTTGCATGGGAAACTAGCAGGCACATAGGGAGCACAGTTCTGTATGATGGAAATGATGAACTCTTGTTTTTCCTTTGAATGTGTCTATTGACTTTTAAAACCAGAATGACTTCATGTTTATAGGCACTCTCAGTTTGGTGTGCTTAGAGAAGCTCTATATGTCCAGATTTGGGTGAGGCTTGTCAAAATTTGTCCTCTGAATGCAGAGTTGTCCACTTTTGGCTCAGGTCATGCAATCCTTTATTTTGAGAGCACGGCAGAACTCAGCAGCACTGCTGGATCTGGAGCCCTCATCTCAAGGAAATGTGCTTTTAAGTTCTGCTGAATTTTGATTGGGTTTGTTTATTCCTCAGAATGTATTTTAAACACATTAGTTGTGTTTACTGGCAACTTTACTTTTTTCTTTTTTCCCCACCCAACTCCCCATCTTATTGTTTCATTTATTGCCAACCAAGACTATATTCCTACCATGGTTCAGCAAGTAAAATAGTAGTTTTCCTGAATTTTCATCAAGGGAAAGGGAATGTTGCAACTAAACACTTTGTGACTATAATTGAAAATTATTCAAAAACATCGTTTTCAAAATCTGTTGAAGGACATTTTTTGAACATTTTCTGAGATTCAGCATTTCAACCTTAGGTTTGTGAACTCTTTTCTGTAGACTAAAATGGATGGAGTTTTTGGGGAAAAATAAGCTAATGAAGTCTCTTTATGCTGTGAAAAGTGACTGTGATAATGCATGCAGTTTCCCATAATGCCAGAAAGGCACAGCAAATTACTGCAGCTGCTCCATCGATGGTTTTTTTGTTTTTCCTAATTAGTAGCTTCTTTTGTATTCTCACCAGAACACATGAGACTCTCATGAACTTTTTGTTTTCATATTCCTTGAGCTGTGAGATATTGCAGGTACATGTGAAGTTATTTTTACTGTGGCACAGGCTCTGGATAAATTAACACACATTTTCAGAGTGGTAGGAATGAAATGGATGAGTACTGCAGTATCCAAGTTTAGCTCTTGCCTTGCTCAAAATAGAAGCTTTAATCAAAAACAAAATAGTCTTTTGTGTATTTTCTACATGAACGTATGTCTGAACCAAAAGAAAGAAGTACAAAAGAAACCTCAATTTTGTTATTTGGGCTTGGTTATCTGAAGCGAATTGATCTAGGAGGTAGAAGTATGTGTCATGTTTTGCTTGGGAGTCATATGGCTTGCATATGTGGCCGTGGTGGATAGAGGGGCACTCCACGAAACATGGAACTCATGTTGAGACTCTGGTTAGAGAAGGTTTGTGTGAGATTTTGTCAAGTGGCTTCTCTCTACACAAATCTCATCAACAAGTTGGATCTGAGAGAAATAAGCCCTTGGAATTATGGAACACAAAATTTCCCTTAAGAACATGTTTGAAAATTAAAAGTGCAGCTGTGCTTGAGAGATTTAATTATTCCAAATTCAGATTTTGACACACCATTGTTTCACACCCTAATTCTGCCCTCTGATGAATCAGTAGGTTTTACTTTGTAGCTCCTGAGTGCCCGGATTTACCCTAATGCCAATTTGTGGATACCAAATGAGCCTGAGTAAGAGAATGGTTGTCTCATGTAACTTTGGGGATGATTTTTACAAAATCACAATTTATAAAGCCACCAAAAAACTGAACTTTATCTGCTTTCCAAATATAAAGCTCATTATCATTGTATAACTAATATCTTAAGGTCCATATTAGCTACTTTTCATTTGGAGACAGTAATATAAGTTACTTGATATCCCTGTGACTAATTTTTTTTTTCATCTATGAAGAAAGAAAACTAGTATCTACCTCTTAGGGCAATGGTTAATAACTTAGGCTCTGGCATGAGAGAGAGAGACCTGCATTGGAATCCTAGCCTTGCAGCTTGCCAGCTGCTTGATTTGGGCAAATTATTTAACCTCTGTAGGGTTCAGATTCTCATGTACAAAGTGGGAATACCAATACCATTTACGTCAAAGAATAGTTGTTAGCATGAAATAAGTTATGTAATGTATGATACACAGTGCTTGGCCCACATTAGACTCAGAAATTTTAGCTCTTTTGAGAAGATGAAATGTAATAAATTAAAAATATCATACATCTTGTCTGACATTAATAGGTACTCAAAAATGTTAATTTCTTTCCCCTTTTTCCCTTATTGTGGGTGGTGGGGAGATGTAGGAGACGTGGGGTTAAGGTTGGCAGAATATGGGATAAAAGTGACAGTAAGGATGTTTCACTAAAAAAAAAATTCTTTACCTCTGGAAACTATTAAATAACCCTCCCTACCCTTCATCCGACATCCCCCACATGTCCAAGCTAGACATGATGTCTGTAGGGCTGAGTATTATGTAGACCTGCCTCATCTTTCCCCCTGGTCTGTGTGAGGACATTTATCCCACCCTCTCTGTCTCATTGTTGAGTTTAGGAGTAAGTAAAAGTTGATGTTATTTTTAGATTAGGTTATTTCTCAGAACCAAAGTGTGATCATTAATGCCTCTACTCATCTCTCTTCACCTACTTATCTGTATTTTGATTTTCAAAATCCATATCTTGATTTTCAGTTTGTCTTCACTTTCTCTTCTGCCTCTCATTCCCTCATAAGGATCCTTGTGATTACATTAGGCCCACCTGGACAATCTAGGATAGTCTCCCCATCTCAAAATTCTCAGTCAAATTTGCCAAGTCCAGTTTACAATGTAAGATAACATATTCACAGCTTCTGGGGGTTAGGGATAGACATCTTGGGTGGACTATTATTCAGCCTATCAAGGTCATTATCAGAATCATGAACTGTGATAAAGTTGGTGAAAACTTCCAAGAATCAAGGTCACAAAAGGAAAGGCAAACAAGATTGAAAAATGGGCATGATGAAAATTGACAGTTGAATAGGAACAATAAATAACATGTCATAATGCAGGAGCAAATGTTTCAGATGTATAACAAAGATGATCACCCAAAGATATTTTTGTAGCTTACCAACATCGTATGAAGGGAATAGAAAACAGATAATAGAGTGAGAGATGGATGGGGTCAAGAAAGACCTGTCAGAAAGGTGACGATTTAGAGAGTATGTTGCTGTACATACTCTCTAAAGAGCGGTACTTTTGTATTCTCAATTTCCACTGGTTGCCAGATAGTTGACCTCAATGAGGATAAGAAGAACTCCTGTATTATTGTAAAAAATATAGTAGTGAGATTCATTTATTTTTTAAGAAATTTTTAAAAACTTTTGAAATGGGAATTTAAAGAGTTAAGGTTAGTCTGATGTGGCTTAAAAACGTAATTTTTATTTGAAATTTATGGTTTATATCTATATATCATACTTAAATGTACATTAACTTATTTTCTAAGGGATATATATATATATATATATATATATATATATATATATATATTAGAAAACTTTAAGTTTTCTTTTGGTAATAAATGAGAAAGATTAATTTCCTGCTTCTTTTTTTTACCTGTCCTTACCCCCTTCCCTGTATAACCAATATGCCTGTCTCTATTCCCACGATTGGCCTTGGTTCAGGCCTTTGTTTCCTGTCTCCTCCACTATTCTGTTAACCTAATCAGTTTCTAGATATTTTTTTTCTTCCCTCTCTATCTGCTTTATGTTATGCTGTTATATTAATTGATTATTCCACTCCTTTCTTAAAAGCCTTTAAGTTATAGCTGGAGAATAAATTTTATACCCTTTGGCTTGACATTGAAACCCCTCGGAAATTAGGTGGCCTGGTATGAACAAGAGATGTGGTACAGTGGAAGGAGGTGAAGAGTTGGTGGACCTTGGCTCCTAGTCAGTTCTAACACTTACAGAACTGTGAATTTGGGCAAAGCAATTAGCTTCCATGGGCCATAGCAACTTCATTTTTACGCTGGAGAGTATCATAATGCCTAGATTAAGTGTTGCTATGGGAATCATGTTTTTAAAACGAATATGAAAGCACATTAAAGCAGAAACTAAAATCTTCTCATTATTGTTACTATTCTTTCCATCTTTTCCTTTATTGATTATTCCTATGCACCACCCACTATGAGGTCTTTAATATTCCTTGCAAATACTACACATTTTTCCATTTGCCTTTGTGTACATTTCCTATTGCTACTATAACAAAGAATCACAAATGGGTGCCTTAACAAAAATTTACTGTCTTATAATTCTAGAGGTCAGAAGTCTGAAATGGGTCTCAGTAGGCTAAAATCTAGGTGTTGCAGAGCTGCATTCCTTCTGGAGATACTATGGGGAATCTATTTCCTTTTCCTTTTCCTTTTCCTTTTCCTTTTCCTTTTCCTTTTCATTTTCTTTTTCCTTTTCCTTTTGATATATAGCCTTTTGGAGGCTATATCATTCTGACCTGTGCTTCTGTCCTCAAATCTTCTTCTCGAACTCACATTTCTGCCTCCCTCTTCTTATAAGAACACTTTGGATATTTATGGTCTATATGAATAATTCAGGTTAACCTCCCATGTCAAAACTTCTTAACTTGGGGCACCTGGGTGGCTCAGTCCGTTAGGTATCCAACTCTTGATTTTGGCTCAGGTCATGATCTTATGGTTTGTGAGACAGAGTCTTGTGTTGGGGCTTTGCATAGAGCCCTGCTTCAGATTCTCTCTCCC
This sequence comes from Leopardus geoffroyi, assembly GCF_018350155.1. Taxonomy (NCBI): domain Eukaryota; kingdom Metazoa; phylum Chordata; class Mammalia; order Carnivora; family Felidae; genus Leopardus; species Leopardus geoffroyi. Next base: position 56,819,238 of record NC_059328.1, read on the forward strand.
TCTCTCTGCTCCTCCCTACTTGTGCTGCTCTCTCTCTCTCTCTCACACACACAAATAAATAAATAAATAGTTTAAAAAAAAACCTTCTTAATTTAATCACACCTACAGAGTCCCTTTTGCCATGTTAAGGCAATATAGTCACAGATTCTAGGGATTAAAATGTGGGCAGCTTTGGGGAACCATTTTCTGCCTACAATTTGCTTATTAGTCCCTCTTTCCACCTTGGATTGCTATTCTTTCTAACACATACACATAAAATGTTTAAGTGTCCTTTCTGCCATAAAACCTTTCCCAGATACTCCTAACCAGAAGCAATCTCTTCCCTCAGTAAACTTCCTGTGATAGGAGAAACATTTAATGTATTCCCAGCTTTTATCCACCAATGTTTAACTCATTATTTTGAGTACTGCTTTCTTAGCTACTCCTCAGTTTTCAACTCTGTGAAGAAAGAAAAGGTAAAGTCTACATGGCATGTTTGTAAGAAAAGACAGTTGAATTAAATGATGAGCTATACTTCCCAGGGTTCTGCTTATATTTAGGACTGGAAATGGTGTGTCAGAACATTCCTGAGTGAGGACCAGTGCTAATGACGAATCTGAGTGAGGGCCAACCTGGTAGAACCCAAATACTGGAGTGAAAGACTTCTTTCTTTTAGAGTTAAGAGTCAGAGCCTGCTAGTGTTCATGGCCGTGCTATCATAGGAGAAAAAAAAGCATTTTAATGAGTTGGCCACAGACAACGACTTGAACCCTCTTAAATGTGTTTGAGAAAATGGACAAGCAAGAAAGAATGTCATTAGTAGCTATCTGTTTCTCTGGGAAACTCTGTCTAGAGATTTAGATGCTTGGCTTCCATTATGAATCTGATTCATGAGGGTCATGGGAGTTTTAGAGTAAAACTTGAGTCAACTGGGTCAGAAGTCTTAAGTAGAAAAATAATAAATATTTTCTGTTGCATCTCATTGGACTGGAAAGGTGGAAGCATAGCACATTCCTTAGATATAAGAATATATAATGCACATTCTTTATATTTTGTTTTTAAGATTACAAATATTTTTTTCCTAGCTAAATGCCAATATTTTTTCACATTAGAATTTAAGGTCAATATAACTGTGCCTAAAAAAGTCAGTTTAGTAATAGAAAGATGTTAGCAGAATTATTTCTTCTTTAAAGAAGTAATTCTTTAAAAAGATTTAATCATAGTTCACAGGTTGGATTTTTTTTAAAAATAGAGAAAATTTTTAATTAAAAAACTGGGTATCTTTATCTGATAATTATGTATATATAATGCTGACAATAAGGCTTTTAAGAAGTGATTATGGACAAGGACAGATGTTGCAATGCTTCAAAATAAAAAAGAAACCCTCAAATAATAGGATAAAGCAAGTTATAAGCTGATCAGAATTCATCAGCAATGGAATTTAATTTCATGGTACTGTACTGTTATCTGTCAAACATTCTTACAATTAAGAGAAAATATCTCCAAGCGTTTCCATGGTACTAGAGCATTCCAGTAGAACAGTCAGCCCACACAAGGCCAAGAAGCTATAAAATATTAATTCAGTACAAGTATGCATCTGACAATCTTAGCGTTTATTACAGGTTACAGTACTTTTGCCTTAACAAGTGATTCAGTTAAAATGAACACTGCCAAATATTGCAGAACAGGGCATAACTTTCTTAAAGGGTGTTTTTTTTAGCTTGAGATAATAAGGACCATTTGCATGATAGAGAGCGCTTCACAAGCACCATTTATATATAAAGAGAGATAAATAACCATGAGATTGAGCAACACTCATTAGTAATGTAGCTTTGGCATACTGCATGTATAGGGCAGGGAGAGAGCTTTGGGGGCATAACCGAAATACGTTTAATTTCCTTAGAACTCATATGTTGAGGAATCAGAACTGCTGAATTCTGAGGTGGAAGCAAAAAGCTGTCTCTGTTCTAACCAATTTCAGAGGAAGAAAATATCCAAAAGGGAAGAAGGGAGCCCGGATCCTTTTTGACCAATCCTAACAGTGGCTCATCGGGGAGCCAGAAATAACACTACTCAGATAGGAATCACACTGCACATTGAACAAACTAAAAATGTCATTTCTATTCCCAGTTAGAGGAATGGCTTCATATAAGGTGTTTTTTTTTTTTTTTTTTTTTTTTTTTTTTTGTAAATTAAGCTATTCCTATATTAGGACAAGAGTATTCATAACTTGTGAATGAGAGACTTCTCTTTGTTTTTAGAGATATTATCATAAGAAGAGGCTGAGTTTTACAGTTATTTGTGGACTTTATAAAAAGTCTAACATAATGTTTATCATATATGATTCTGGTTGTGTCTTTGGGGTGACTCATTTTGACATCAGTCATGTCATTAAATAATATTGCTAGCATTTTTGTATGAAATGCTATAGTGAAGGAAGTCTAGTGTTCTGTAGATTCCAGGGAGTTATAACACAAGTACCTTTTTTTTTTTTTCAACGTTTATTTATTTTTGGGACAGAGAGAGACAGAGCATGAACGGGGGAGGGGCAGAGAGAGAGGGAGACACAGAATCGGAAACAGGCTCCAGGCTCTGAGCCATCAGCCCAGAGCCTGACGTGGGGCTCGAACTCGCGGACCGCGAGATCGTGACCTGGCTGAAGTCGGATGCTTAACCGACTGCGCCACCCAGGCGCCCCAACACAAGTACCTTATATGCAGTATCTTGGTGGTGGAGGAGGGTAAGCCCAAATATTCTCACCGTCTCATCAGTGATTGATTTTCCATTCTCTGTAACAAGACTACTTTTTCAAGTTTTCAGATACTCATGACCACTGTCTGTAGGAATTGCCATTTAACTAGGGAAGACAATATTGGTACCTAAACATATGCCTTAAATGAGGAAATACACATTTCAGACAGTAAAATAAACCTCCCTTTTAAGATTAAAAATGGCTATTCCCAAAACCCACAGCTAATATCATACTTAATGGTAAAAAACAGAGCTTTTCCCCTAAGGTCTAAGTAGACAAGGATGTCTACTCTCACCACTTTTATTCAACAGAGTCCTGGAAGTCCTAGCCACAACAATCAGATTGTTTTTAAAAAAAGGAATAAAAGGCATTCATATTGGTAAGGAAGAAGTAAAATTTTCATTATTTACAGTTGACATGATACTATAAATAGAAAACCCTAAAGACTCCACCAAAAAAGCCTACTAGAACTGATAAATTGATTCAGTAAGATCACAGGATACAAAATCAATATACAGCAATCCATTGTATTTCTATACACTAAAAAAGCAGTAGAAAGAGAAATTACGAAAACAATTCCATTTATGGGGAGCCTGGGTGGCTCAGTCGGTTGAGCATTCTGACTCTTGGTTTTGGCTCAGTTCATGATCTCACAGTTTGTGAGTTCAAGCCCCACATTGGGCTCTGTGCTGACAGTGTGGAGCCTGCTTGGGATCCTCTCTCTCTCCCTCTCTTTGTTCCTCCCCTGCTCATGTTCTCTCTCTCTCTCAAAATAAATGAATAAACTTAAAAACATTTTTTAAAAAGGAAACAATTCCATTTATTATTATTCCAAAAATAATAAAATACCTAGGAACAAACTTAACAGCAAATGAAAGAACTTACTCTGAAAACTGTAAAATACTGATGAAAGAAATTGAAGATGACACAAACAAATGGAAAGACATTCTGTGCTCATGGATTTGAAGAACAAATATTGTTAAAATGTCCATACTACTCAAAGCAATATTAATGTAATCCCTATCAAAATACCAACAGCATTAAAAAAAAATTTAAGTTTATTTATTTTTGAGAGAGACAGAGACAGTGTGAGTGGCAGAGGGATGGAGGTGTTTTTGTAAATTAAGCTATTCCTATATTAGGACAAGAGTATTCCTACCTCCATGCCACCAGCACAGAGCCCAGTGTGGGGCTCAAACCCATGAAACCATGAGATTATGACCTGAGCCCAAACCAAGATTTGGACACCTAACCAAATGAACCACCCAGGCACCCCATTCAACAAAATATTTTAAGAATTAGGACATACAGTCCTTAAATTTGTATGGAACCACAAAAGACTCCAAATATCCAAAGCAATCTTGAAAAAGAAAAACAAAGCTGGAGTATCAAAATCCCAGATTTGACGTTTTACTACAAAGCTGTAGTAATCAAAACAGTATGGTACTGCACAGAAAAGGATGCATCAATCAGTGGAACAGAATAGAGAACCCAGAAATAAACCCAGAATTATACAATGAGTTAATCTTCAACAAAGGAGATGAGAATAAGCAATGAGAAAAAGACAGTCTCTTAACAAATGGTGTTGGGAAAGCTGGACAGCTATATGCAAAAGAATGAAACTGGACCATTTTCTTACACCGTACACAAAAATAAATCCAAAATGGATTAAGTATCTAGATGTGAGGCCTGAAACCATAAAAATCCTCGAGAGAGAACAGGTAGTAATTTCTTTAACTTTGGCCATAGCAACATTTTCCTAGATAAGTCTCCTGAGGCAAGGGAAACAAAAGCAAAAATAAACAATTGGGACTACATCAAAATAAAAAACTTAGACACAGCAAAAGAAACAATCAACATAACTAAAAGACAACTTACTGAATGGGAAAAGATATTTGCAAATGACATATCCAATAAAGGGTTAGTATCCAAAATATATAAAGTACTTAAATAACTCAATACCAAAACCCAATTAATTCAATTAAAAATGGGTGGAAGACATGAAGAGACATTTCTCCAAGGAAGATATGTAGATGGCCAACAGACACATGAAAAAATCCTCAACATCACTAATCATCAGGGAAATGCAAAACCAAACCAAAATGAAATATCACCTCATAAGAAACAACAAGTGTTGGCAAGGATGTGGAGTAAAGGGAACCCGCTTGCACTATTGGTGGGAATGCAAACAGGTGCAGCCCATGTGGAAAACCATATGGTGGTTCCTCAGAAAAATTAGAAGTAGAACTACTACATGATCCAGTAATTCCGTTTCTGGGTATTTACTCAAAGAATATGAAAACACTTTTTGAAAGATGCATGTATGGACCTCTATGTTTATTGCAGGATCATTTACAATAGCAAAAATATGGAAGCAGCCCAAGTATCCATGGATAGATAAATGGATAAAGAAAATGTGCTACACAGTGGAATACTACTCAGTTATAAAGAAGAATGAAATCTTGGGGTGCCTGGGTGGCTTAGTCAGTTAAGTCTCTGACTCTTGATTTCAGCTCAGGTTGTAATCCCATGGTTGTAGGACTGAGCTCTGCATTGGGCTCTGTGCTGAGCATGGAGCCTGCTTGGGATTCTCTCTGTCCCTCTGCCCCTTTCCCCTACTTGCCCTCTCTCTCTGTCTCCATCTCTCTCGCTCAAAATAAATAGCTTAAAAAGAATAAAATTCCTTAAAAAAATGAAATCTTGCCATTTGCAACAAAATGGATGGAGCTAGAGAGTATAATGCTAAGTGAAATAAGTCAGAGAAAGACAAATACCATATTATTTCACTCATATGTGGAATCTAAGAAATAAATGAAGACAGAAAAAAAGAGACAAAGCAAAAAACAGACTCTTAAGTGTACAGAACAAACCGATGGTTACCAGAAGGTAGTAGGCGAAGGATGGGTAAAATAGGTGAAGGGGATTAATAGTACACTTATCTTGATGAGCACTGAGGAATGCATAGAATTGTTGAATCACTAAATTATACACTTGAAACTATTATGACATTGCATGTTAACTGTACTGGATTTAAAAAGTTTTAAAAATGGCTATTAAAAATGAGCTCATGAAATAAATAGGTAATCACAACAACTTAGTAATACAAATAATATGATAATTATAAACAAAACCTAACTTTTACCAGGTTTTTAAAATTTATTTTATGTTCATAGGAACTTAAGGGGATTCTGTTTTACTCTTGTTTTTCAGAGAATTTTTCTAATTTGCATAAGAGGAAACAACTCTACATGGTCAAGGAGACAAAATGTAAATATAGACCATCTGAATTTAGAGCTCAAGCTTTCACTATTAAAAAGGCCAAACTAATAAGAAAATAAAGAAAAAAAGAAAAATGGCATATTCTTTTCTTTGGTCAAGTTGGTAGCTTTTGATTTTTTAAGAGTCTCATGGTCTACTGACTGAGCTAGCCAAGGGCTGGTAGCTTTTGATATTTTAAAGGTAAATTCTCAATATGAGTGGAGGCTGGAGGAAACCTGAACTCACACTATTTGTAGGACTATAAATTGACAATATCTAACCTCCTTGCCAAAGCTGCTGGCTCAAGAATCCAAACTTAACTAGAAGTTTAGAATTTTTGTTTGACGGTTGGGGAAGATGTGCTTAATGTATTCACAGGTGTTGTTGGTAGCCATTTGTTATCTCTGAGGGTATCAACAGTAGTCAGAGCAGGAGACAAAAGGAAGCATGGTCCTTATGGCACTGTTGACCTATTGGAGCAAACCAATTCTGTGACCTGAATTATCTCTAGACTCTATTTATAAGACCAGTTAAAAAGTATTTGTTAAGGGGTGCCTAGGTGTCTCAGTAGGTTAAAAATCCCACTTTGGCTCAGGTCATGATCTCACCATTCCGAGGTAAAGCTTTGTGTCAGGGTCTGTGCTGACAGCTTGGAGCCTGGAGCCTGTTTCAGATTCTGTGTCTCCCTCTCTCTCTCTCTGCCCCTCCCCTGCTCATCTCAGTCTCTCTCTCTCAAAAATAAATAAGCATTAAAAAAAATAAGTCTTGGGGCGCCTGGGTGGCTTGATCGGTTAAGCGTCTGACTTGGCTCAGGTCATGATCTCACGGTCCGTGAGTTCGAGCCCCGCATCAGGCTCTGTGCTGATAGCTCAGAGCCTGGAGCCTGTTTCAGATTCTGTGTCTCCCTCGTTCTCTGCCCCTCCCCTGTTCATGCTCTGTCTCTGTCTCAAAAATAAATAAACGTTAAAAAAAAATAAGTCTTTGTTAAAGTTATGTAAGTAATAATTTTAATTTTGATTGTTTTTTTATTGTTAATAGCAACTGAAGTCGTCATAATTAATATGCTTATTAAGAGCCTTGACATTTTGAATTTGTTTTAACCGAGCAATTCTGACACAAGGATTTTATAATAATGATATAATCAGAGAATATAGATAGCACTTTGTTTTAAAAAAGAAAACAGTATTTTAAAAACGTAAATTACTTTGAAATAACAAAACATGGGAGAAAACAAAACTAAATGTCTAACATGGGGGATTGGTTGATTAAATTATAGTATATCTATTAAATAAAATAGCATGGTGCGGCGCCTAGGTGCCTCAGTTCTGTGAGCATTCAACTCTTAATTTTGGCTCAGGTCATGATCCCAGGATTGTGGCATGGAGCCCCAAATAGGGCTTTGTGCTGAGTGTGGAGCCTGCTTAAAATTTTCTCTCCCTCTCTCCTTCCTCTTTCTCCTTCTCTCTCCCTCTCCATCCCCCTCCCCCCACCCCGCTTGTGTGCACTCTCTTAAAAAAAAAAAAAAAAAAAAAAAAAGGGACGCCTGGGTGGCTCAGTTGGTTAAGCACCAGACTTCAGCTCAGGTCATGATCTCAGGATTCATGGGTTTGAGCCTTGTTGTGTCGGGCTCTGCGCTGACAGTGTAGAGCCTGGAGCCTGCTTTGATTTCTGTATCTCCCTCTCTCTCTGCCCCTCCCTGGCTTGTGCTCTGTTTCTCTCTCTCAAATGTAAATAAACATGAAAAACAATTAAAAAAAAGCATGCTGATAAAATATTATAATACCAAAGGCAGTTTCTTTTCATGGGAATATTTATAATATGTTTAAATGAAAAAAAGCAGGTTAAAGGCATATACATATGTATGCATGTGTTAGTGTGTATATATTTCAAAACAAAATATGAATCTCTTAAATAATACACATCAAATTGTATTAAATATATTTAACTTAAATATGTATTTTACTAAACACATATAAGCACATGTGTATATGTGCATACACACTAAAATGGCATAAAACTCTCAAAGATACTTCTGATTATTAGAATATAATGGATGCTTTTAATTTCTTTTTATTTGTGTTTTTAAATTTAAATAAAAAAATAATAGAGATCTTTTATAAATGGTTAGAATTCATCTCAGTTTGGAGTATACAATGTTTGAGCCCTTCTCAAGAGTTCTATGCATACTTCTATGCATAAATCCCTAATACTGCTTTAAATGAAGTCTTTCAGAGCCTGCTGTTTTCAGAAGCAGAGATATTCTTACTGCATCAGGATTCAAGACTGCAGTCAGAACTGATCCTCTGACCTCGCCTCTGGCTCCCTTGCTTATCGTTAAGAGGTGCTTTGATTTTTTTCTTTTTCACGGGGGCTTAGTTTTATAATTGTATTTATTGTTTTGTTTGTTTTTTTCCCCCCTCCTGGATTCTGTCACCTTAGTCACATCTTTGGGGTATGATCTCTTTTTATTTTTTTCGCATCTTTACCATTTCTGACTTCATGAGGTTCCTATGAACACCTTTAAGTCTTTTCCTCTATAGAATCTAATCATTCTTTTGTTTATGCCTTCACTTATTTTTCACTTTTTCATCACTTATGTTTTTACTTACTAATCTATGCATCCATGAAAGCATCCATCCATCCCTTCCTCCCTTAGTAGTCTCCATGTGGATCAGACACTGATAGGTACAACAGCATCCATAGGGAGAAAATCTATATAGCATTACTCATTCTTTTCTCATCCACTATTTACTGGGGCATCTGAAAAAAATGGTTGGTATCGAGGAATAGGAAAGAGAAGACCCAGTAAATAGGGGAGGGTTATGATAGAAAGGTGGAAGGGGGCACCAAAGACAAATTTCTGGTTCTGATTTTGACAACAGACTTGTTTTTCCCTCTTCCTCTTTCCAGAATTCAGATAGGATGGGCTCTCCAAGCTTTCTTCTTAGCCAAAGGTACCTGTCCTTCAATCCTTGCCAGCCTCTCTTGGATACCCAATTTCATTTTCATTCTCTGAATATTAAGGCAAGAGGGAAAAGAAGCATATGTAGAATATATATCCAGTAGAATGTTCCATGAAGCAGGGATTTTTGTTCACTTAATTCACTTCTGTATCCTGTACAAACATTAATTGGATGTTGAATGAATGAATGCCTTGAACTTTGCTTTCTTAAATCAGAAATCAGAAAAGGAAACTTTCCCTTGATACCTTGTGCTCTTTTCTCTCCTTTACTTGCTGATTTGTTTTTGGTCTATTTTTGTAGTCGTATGTTGACTGAAGCATAGTGTATGTTCTATAGCAATGGAGTTAGGATCAGCTATGTGTAGATAGCATATATGCGTTGAATCCTCTCACATCATACAGGACTATGTATTTTCAGCTTTCTAGCTGTCTTGGAGATGATGCATATTTAGCTTCTATGGTCTGTGCCTATATAACACATCGATAGATGAAGCCAATACATTTATAGTTTAACTGACTTTTAAAAATGATCACATTAAATTTAGATGATTATTCTTATAGCCTAGTGTACACATATTTTCACATAGGCCAGACCCACATTATTTGCTCTCTGAAACAATTACGTGAAAGTTGAAGCTACATATAGTACATTTGGAGCTACATATAGTGCAATTTTGGGTCATTAGCCTTTACTTGCACTGATGTATAAATATGAATATTTGGGCCTGTTCTCAAAAAAGGATTCATCAGGGAGTTGGAAAGCCCTCTTGGAAGGTTTTATATTTCTTTGTTTACCCTAAGCTTTTCCCCAGAGGGTAGAAGAGTCATTATGGATAAAATCAGCATTAAGCTTAGCATTAAGCTCAGGTGGGCTAAAACTGTACAACTAAAGGGTGGCTTCATGCTGTTGCTCCTCCAGGGATAAGATGCAGATTATTTAAAGATTTTATTTGTAGAACTCTGCTTTTATGTGGGCTTTTTCTCAACCTGCAGTTGAGAACTTCCGGAATTTTTCACTAACACATTCTTAAAGTCACAGTTCCCATTAAATCTTTTCAAAATATAGATTTGTTTAATTATTTCCTTCAAACTGTTTTAACTATTATTTGTAATTATTTGTTTTAAACATGAATTTTTTTCATTACTAGAATAGTTCATAAGCATTAAGGAAATTTATAAAATACAGAAAATTATGAAAAATAAATAAAAACTATAATTGTTCTATCCAGAGGTAACAACTATTTACATTTTGATATGTCTTTTTCAATGTGTACCTATATGTATATATAGTTTACAAAGATAGGATAATCTCTTAAGACTTTTGGATATCTCAAAACAGGTTGTTCAGAATTTAAAAACAAGTAACGAACATGGATTATACTGTTGGTTTTAATGATTTAGCAATATATCTTGATTAGTTTTATATGTCAGTAAATATTCTTCTGCACTATTCTATTACGAGTTATTTATCATATATGTCATATTTATTTAACTAATTTTCCATTCTTGGATGTTAATTTTTGATAACCCTAAACCAACGTAATATATCTTTCTATGTACCATGATTATTCCCTTAGGATAAATTTTAACATCTGGAATTCTAGAAAAAAATGTGGTGTATACATTTTTAAGGCTTTGATATTTATAGTCCAATTTTCTTAAAAATATTTCAGTAATTTATTGCTCCATGCACTGTGCCTAACTGAGCTTGTTTCTGTATACATTGTCAGTGTTGCTAGTCTTTTCCTCTTCCTGCATTAAGTATCAGCTACATGACTTGAAGAGAATTTACCCCACCTTGAATACCAAGAATGGACCCTGAATGCTTTAAGTTAATTATCAAACTTTTATTTCTCTTGCCACAGTGATTCAGACATGGACATTTAACTCGAATTAGAGGGTACCATTTCCTTGGCTATGATTGGTCAAGGATTGGAAATATGATCTAAATTTATCCAATCAGAGTGAATGCCAGGACTGAGCTGCCTGATAGAAGAGATACTCTCTTTTTTTTTTCCTGAATGGTATAGTACAAAGCCAACTCCTGTAATTACTGTCACCATTTTGCCTTCATGAGGGTAGCCAGCTTTAGCACAATGCTGAGAAATAGACCAGATCCAAAAAAAAGTATAGGGAATTGGAGCTTGATTACTGGTTATACCATGCCTGAAGGCAAACCTCTCTATGGATTTAGAAAATTTTGAGGGTCTACTAATTTTTCACTGTTTAAATTACCTTGAATTGGTTTTCTGTTATTTGCAACCAAGAACATTTGAACTACTATATCTGTATACTATCTTTGAAATAAATATCTTTGCTTATATACAGGCAAAAGAGGTAGTTTTTTGCTGTTTTTATTTATATTTATTTGATTATATGCAAGACTGAGAATATTTTCATATATTTATTGGTCATTTTTTTCTTCATGCATATCCTCATATTCTATGCTTATTTTTTAAAGTTGTGTTTTCATGTGTTTCTTCTTGTAGAAAAAAAATGAAACTTCTAGTCATTGCCATTGAAACATTTTCCAAAAGTTGGTTACTTGCTTTTAAAATTTGAATATTCTGTTTTAATATATCCAGAAGTCTTAAGTTTTATATGTTGAAATCTATCACTTTGTCTTTCAGATTCCTCTTTTAGTCACATTCTTTTTTTTTTTTTAAATTTTTTTTTTTTTTCAACATTTATTTATTTTTGGGACAGAGAGAGACAGAGTATGAACGGGGGAGGGGCAGAGAGAGAGGGAGACACAGAATCGGAAACAGGCTCCAGGCTCCGAGCCATCAGCCCAGAGCCCGACGCGGGGCTCGAACTCACGGACCGCGAGATCGTGACCTGGCTGAAGTCGGACGCTTAACCGACTGCGCCACCCAGGCGCCCCTCTTTTAGTCACATTCTTAAAGAATCCTTCTCCACTCTGAAATCAGAAATATTTACATACATTTTCTTCTGGTTTTATATTTTTACTCTTGTTTTCACACTTATATATTTAATTAATTTGAAAAACATTCTATTGTATGATGTGTGGTCGACATTTTACTTGCTTCCAAATAATTACAGCAACTAAATATTTGAGGTAAATAATCTTCAAATATAAAAGTACCAATACATCATTTGTTCTTTCATTTTTCTTAAATTCTATGTAAGTTAGGAAAAGTTTTCCTCATTGGTTTGTTATTCAAGGTGTGATGTTTAAAAATCCATTTTTATGAGCAACTTTTAATCTAAATCATCTTTTTTTTGCCCATCTGGGGGTGTTGGTGCTATGACTAAGATTAGATGTTTCTATGGCTGCAGATTGCTTTTTTTTTTTTTTTTTTTTTTAAGAAAGGAGCCTGCCTTTATCTTTCAAGTCCTGATACAAAAGACATAGCAACTGGCTCACTGTGTCCTATAAATACATTTCACTGAGGCTTTGTAGTGTATATTCAAACAGGAAGTGGAGAACCACGAACTGAAAAAAAAAAGTCACCCTAAATCCGCTATTCAGAGATTAATGCCAACAAAAAGGACCATGACAGTTCTTTACTTTTTCTTTGAATTGCAATCTTTTATGTTCCAACCACATAGAGAAGGGAAAAGAAATTTCAGGCCTTATGGGGACTTTTCAGATGAAAAGTTTTTAGAGGACTCTGGTGCAGAGCAGCTTAATGAGGTGAAAAAGATTTAGGCCATCTCTGAAGACCAGAATGTGGCAATGATTTAGAGGTTGGGAGCCTTTTAGAAGATTTATATAAGAGACCCCAGGGCTGATACTGTTCCATTACTGTAGGACTGTCTTAGTTTAAGTAGACCAAACAGGATAGTTTCTGTTTTGGATCTGTAGGCCTGGTGGTAAATGAACTACCCTGTGTGTTCTTTAGAGTATAAGGAACTTTATGGAAATGATAGTTCAATTTAACTTTGACAAATTAATAGGAATTATGAAAAGATATTTTGGGATACTTGCAAGCTTTTTCTACATATTTATAATGTGGGTCTCTAATGTATACATAATACCAAGAAAGAGAACTAAGGGCAATGAGTAGTGGCTACTCCAATTGATTTTTTTCTCCTAAGTATCATTTCTATCCGTCTCACCTATTCATTTGTATGACTACAGTTTCAGTTTAGTCCAGGGGTCAGCAGACCTTTTCTGTAAAGGGGCAGATACTATTTAGGTTTGTAGGCCATATGGTCTCTGTTGCAATTATTCAACTTTCTGTTATAGCATGACTGCAACTATAGACAGTATGTGAACAAATTGTTGTGGCTGTATTCCAATAGAATTTTACTTACAAAAAGAAGTGTTAGGCTGGATTAGGCCTTTGGGCTATGGTTTGCTCACTCTTGATTTGGACCTTTAACATCCCTCATCTGGGGTTGTTGTAATGATTTCTCTTCCTGATGATCAGTTCATTTCGGTTGTATAAACATTTATTGTTTTAGGTACTCAGAATAAAAGGATAAACAAGGCAAGGTTTCTGTCCTTGAAGAGCTGATAGTCCAGAGGAAACACAGATGTGAAAGCCCATAAAGTTAACATAATGAGGTAGCATTGCTCTCTGCATTGCTTCCAGAATGGGCTTTATGAGACTGACGCACTGCCCACTGCGCCAAGAGGGCCACTACAGAATGGGCTTTATAAAGGAGATGATCATTTCCCTTTTCTGCTAAAATACATTTAGTGGTATCTTATAACATCATCACAAGTCCTTGATGAGGCATGTAGGTTTTTCATTATCTAGCTATCTGGCCTATAGCCATCTTCCTAGACCATCTTGTCACTTTATACTTTTACATCTTAAGTTTAACTACAATAAATCTTAGTACTAGCTAAACAACAATACATACCATTATGCTTTTTTATACTCTGGGTCTTTGCATATGCTGTCCTGGAATGACCTCCTTTCATTCCCCCACATCCAACAAGAGGAAGACTTTTCTTTCTAAGCCATCCAAGGATTGTAATGGGCTGCCTTGTTATGTGGAGAAGGGCATGTGATGGTGAGTTCCTTCTCACTGTAAGTATCCAAGAAAAAGTTGGCTAAACACTTGGCAGATATATCAGATGTTATTGGAGCCTTGCCCAGATTCCCTTTAGTTGGATTTGTATTCATCTTCTGGCTACTACTGGTGTTGGCCATTAACAGCATATACCTTCATCCTTTTTCTGAGGATTTCAAGGGGGGGTCACTTTGCCTGGAGATTCCGGGGAGGATATACCCTTTTTTTCTTCCTTCCTTTTTTCTCTCTATAGCTTGCAGCCAGGGACTATCTGATGTGGGGGGTGAAATAGCCCAGTACTCTTGCCTCTGGGTGGAACAAACTCTGTGGTGTAATTCCTGTACCAGGCCTCCCCAAGGGATCAGGCTAAGACTAGAATTTTGAAACCACATCTATATTAATTGAGAATTTCCTCAATGAGTTACTTGGAAAAGAATACTTAGAAGGGTAGTAAGATTAAGTGATTTAAAAAAATTTTTTTTAATGTTTATTTTTAAGAGACAGAGAGATCCAATGTATCATTCAGGGCCCTTGTTTCTTTATTGACCGTGTGTCTAGATGATCTATCCATTGTTGTAAGTGGGGTGTTAAAGTCCCCTGCAATTACCACATTCTTATCAATAAGGTTGCTTATGTTTGTGAGTAATTATTTTATATATTTGGGGGCTCCCATATTCGGCACATAGACATTTAAAATTGTTAGCTCTTCCCGATGGATAGACCCTGTAATTATTATATAATGCCCTTCTTCATCTCTTGTTACAGCCTTTAATTTAAAGTCTAGCTGTCTTTTGACTTCCAGTAGCATGATAAATAGTTCTCCATCCCCTCACTTTTAATCTGAAGGTGTCCTCAGGTCTAAAATGAGTCTCTTGTAGACAGCAAATAGATGGGTCTTATTTTTTTATCCATTCTGATACCCTATGTCTTTTGGTTGGCACATTTAGTCCATTTACATTCAGTGTTATTATAGAAAGATATGGGTTTAGAGTCATTGTGATGTTTGTAGGTTTCATGCTTGTAGCAATGTCTCTGGTACTTTGTCTCACAGGATCCACCTTAGGATCTCTTGTAGGGCTGGTTTAGTGGTGACGAATTCCTTCAGTTTTTGTTTGTTTGAGAAGACCTTTATCTCTCCTTCTATTCTAAATGACAGATTTGCTGGATAGAGGATTCTCGGCTGCATATTTTTTTCTGTTCATCACATTGAAGATTTCCTGCTATTCCTTTCTGGCCTGCCAAGTTTCAGTAGAGAGATCGGTCACAAGTCTTATAGGTCTCCCTTTATATGTTAGAGCACGTTTATCCCTAGCTGCTTTCAGAATTTTCTCTTTATCCTTGTATTTTGCCAGTTTCACTATGATATGTCATGCAGAAGATCGATTCAAGTTACATCTGAAGGGAGTTCTCTGTGCCTCTTGGATTTCAATGCCTTTTTCCTTCCCCAGATCCGGGAAGTTCTCAGCTATTATGTCTTCAAGTTCACCTTCAGCACCTTTCTCTCTCTTTTCCTCCTCTGGAATACCAATTATGCGTATATTATTTCTCTTTAGTGCATCACTTAGTTCTCTAATTTTCCCCTCATACTCCTGGATTTTTTTTATCTCTCTTTTTCTCAGCTTCCTCTTTTTCCATAATTTTATCTTCTAGTTCACCTATTGTCTCCTCTGCCTCTTCAGTCCGAGCTGTGGTTGTCTCCATTTTATTTTGCAGCTCATTTATAGCATTTTAAGCTCCTCCTGGCTGTTCCTTGGTCCCTTGATTTCTGTAGATCTCTGTAGATTCTCTGCTGTCCTTTATACTGTTTTCAAGCCCAGCGATTAATTTTATGACTATTATTCTAAATTCACTTTCTGTTACATTGTTTAATTCCTTTTTGATCAGTTCGTTAGCTGTTGTTATTTCCTGGAGATTCTTTTGAGGGGAATTCTTCTGTTTTGTCATTTTGGATAGTCCCTGGAGTGGTGTGGAACTTCAGGGCACTTCCCCTGTGCTGTCTTGAATAACTTGTGTTGGTGGGTGGAGCCCCAGTCAGACCTGATGTCTGCCCCAGCCCACCGCTGGGGCCACAGTCAGACTGGTGTGTACCTTCTCTTCCCATCTCCTAAGAGCGAGATTCACTGTAGGGTGGCGTGGCCCATCTGGGCTACTTGCACATTGCCAGGCTTGTGGTGCTGAGGATCTGGCGAATTAGCTGGGGTGGATCGGCAAGGTGCACTGGGGCGGGAGGGGGAGGCTCAGCTTGCTTCTCCTTCAGTGATCCGATTCGGGAGGGGCCCTGCGGCACCGGGAAGGAGTCAGACCTGCTGCCGGAGGGATGGATCCGCAGAAGCACAGCTCTGCATCCCAAAGCAGCAGAATATACTTTCTTCTCAAGTGCACATGGAACATTCTCCAAGATAGATCACATACTGGGTCACAAAACACCCTTCATAAGTATACAAGAATTGAGATCATACCGTGCATACTTTCCGACCACAATGCTATGAAGCTTGAAATCAACCACAGGAAAAAGTCTGGAAAACCTCCAAAAACATGGAGGTTAAAGAACACCCTACTAAAGAATGAATGGGTCAACCAGGCAATTCGAGAAGAAATTAAAAAATATATGGAAACTAATGAAAATGAAAATACAACAATCCAAATGCTTTGGGATACAGCAAAGGCAGTCCTGAGAGGAAAATACATTGCAATCCAGACCTATCTCAAGAAACAAGAAAAATCCCAAATACAAAATCTAACAGAACACCTAAAGGAAATAGAAGCAGAACAGCAAAGACACCCTAAACCCAGCAGAAGAAGAGAAATAATAAAGATCAGAGCAGAAATAAACAATATAGAATCTAAAAAAAACTGTAGAGCAGATCAATGAAACCCAGAGTTGGTTTTTTGGAAAAATAAACAAAATTGATAAACCTCTAGCCAGGCTTCTCAAAAAGAAAAGGGAGATGACCCACATTGATAAAATCATGAATGAAAATGGAATTACTACAACTGATCCCTCAGAAATACAAGCAATTATCAGGGAATACTATGAAAAACTATATGCCAACAAACTGGACAACCTGGAAGAAATGGACAAATTCCTAAACACCCACACACTTCCAAAACTCAATCAGGAGGAAATAGAAAGCTTAAACAGACTCATAACCAGCAAAGAAATTGAATCAGTTATCAAAAATCTTCCAACAAATAAGAATCCAGGGTTAGATGGCTTCCCAGGGGAGTTCTACCAGACATTTAAAGCAGAGATAATACCTATTCTTCTCAAGCTATTCCAAAAAATAGAAAGGGAAGGAAAACTTCCAGACTCATTCTATGAAGCCAGTGTTACTTTGATTCCTAAACCAGACAGAGACCCAGTAAAAAAAAGAGACCTACAGGCCAATTTCCCTGATGAATATGGATGCAAAAATTCTCAATAAGATACTAGCAAATCGAATTCAACAGTATATAAAAAGAATTATTCACCATGATCAAGTGGGATTCATTCCTGGGATGCAGGGCTGGTTCAACATTTGCAAATCAAGCAACATGATACATCACATTAATAAAAGAAAAGATAAGAACCATATGATCCTGGTCAATCGATGCAGAAAAAGCATTTGACAAAATTCAGCATCCTTTCTTAATAAAAACCCTCGAGAAAGTCGGGAAAGAAGGAACATACTTAAACATCATAAAAGCCATTTATGAAAAGCTCACAGCTAACATCATCCTCAATGGGGAAAAACTGAGAGCTTTTCCCCTGAGATCAGGAACACGACAGGGATGCCCACTCTCACCACTGTTGTTTAACATAGTGTTGGAAGTGCTAGCATCAGCAATCAGACAACAAAAGGAAATCAAAGGCATCCAAATTGGCAAAGATGAAGTCAAGCTTTTACTTTTTGCAGATGACATGATATTATACATGGAAAATCCGATAGACTCCACCAAAAGTCTGCTCGAACTGATACATGAATTCAGCAAAGTTGCAGGATACAAAATCAATGTACAGAAATCAGTTGCATTCTTATACACTAATAGTGAAGGAACAGAAAGACAAATAAAGAAACTGATCCCATTCACAATTGCACCCAGAAGCATAAAATACCTAGGAATAAATCTAACCAAAGATGTAAAAGATCTGTATGCTGAAAACTATAGAAAGCTTATGAAGGAAATTGAAGAAGATACAAAGAAATGGAAAAACATTCCGTGCTCATAGGTTGGAAGAATAAATAATATTGTCAAAATGTCAATACTACCCAAAGCTATCTACACATTCAATGCAATCCTAATCAAAATTGCACCAGCATTCTTCTCGAAGCTAGAACAAGCAATCCTAAAATTCATATGGAACCACAAAAGGCCCCAAATAGCCAAAGTAATTTTGAAGAAGAAGACCAAAGCAGGAGGCATCACAATCCTAGACTTTAGCTTCTACTACAAAGCTGTAATCATCAAGACAGCATGGTATTGGCACAAAAACAGACACATAGGCCAATGGAATAGAATAGAAACCCCAGAACTAGACCCACAAACGTATGGCCAACTCAACTTTGACAAAGCAGGAAAGAACATCCAATGGAAAAAAGACAGTCTCTTTAACAAATGGTGTTGGGAGAACTGGACAGCAACATGCAGAAAGTTGAAACTAGACCACTTTCTCACACCATTCACAAACATAAACTCAAAATGGATAAAGGACCTGAATGTGAGACAGGAAACCATCAAAACCCTAGAGGAGAAAGCAGGAAAAGACCTCTCTGACCTCAGCCGTAGCAATTTCTTACTCGACACATCCCCAAAGGCAAGGGAATTAAAAGCAAAAATGAACTACTGGGGCCTCATGAAGATAAAAAGCTTCTGCACTGCAAAGGAAACAACCAACAAAACTAAAAGGCAACCAACGGAATGGGAAAAGATATTTGCAAATGACATATCGGACAAAGGGCTAGTATCCAAAATCTATAAAGAGCTCACCAAACTCCACACCCGAAAAACAAATAATCCAGTGAAGAAATGGGCAGAAAACATGAATAGACACTTCTCTAAAGAAGACATCCGGATGGCCAACAGGCACATGAAAAGATGCTCAACGTCGCTCCTTATCAGGGAAATACAAATCAAAACCACACTCAGATATCACCTCATGCCAGTCAGAGTGGCCAAAATGAACAAATCAGGAGACTATAGATGCTGGAGAGGATGTGGAGAAACCCTCTTGCACTGTTGGTGGGAATGCAAACTGGTGCAGCCACTCTGGAAAACAGTGTGGAGGTTCCTCAAAAAATTAAAAATAGACCTACCCTGTGACCCAGCAGTAGCACTGCTAGGAATTGACCCAAGGGATACAGGAATACTGATGTATAGGGGCACTTGTACCCCAATGTTTATAGCAGCACTCTCAACAATAACCAAATTATGGAAAGAGCCTAATTGTCCTTCAACTGATGAATGGATAAAAGAAATTGTGGTTTATATACACAATGGAGTACTACGTGGCAATGAGAAAGAATGAAATATGGCCCTTTGTAGCAATGTGGATGGAACTGGAAAGTGTGATGCTAAGTGAAATAAGCCATACAGAGAAAGACAGACCATATGTTTTTACTCTTATGTGGATCCTGAGAAACTTAACAGAAACCCATGGGGGAGGGGAAGGAAAAAAAAATGTTAGAGTGGGAGAGAGCCAAAGCATAAGAGACTCTTAAAAACTGAGAACAAACTGAGGGTTGATGGGGGGGTGGGAGGGAGGGGAGGGTAGGTGATGGGCATTGAAGAGGGCATCTTTTGGGATGAGCACTGGGTGTTGTATGGAAACTAATTTGACAATAAATTTCATATGATAAAAAATATATATATACATTTGATGGAGGGCTGCCCAGTGACTTCATGATGTCTGTATGGAATTTGCATATTGTAGTGTTGAGGGTCTGTCCTGAAGGAATTCCAGGTTTGTCCTTTTCTTCAAATTGGCTTCCTCAGAGGATCAGTGCTAGAGAGGACCTTTCCATACTTGCCATCCTCTTTTGCTTTTGCAGAGTGTAAGCCTTTTTGATTAAGTGTGCAGCAATCTGGGGGCACCTGGGTGGCTCATTTGACTGAGCATCTGACTCTTGATTTCAGCTTAGGTCATGATCTCACAGTTCGTGAGTCGAGCCCTGCATTGGACTCTGTCCTGACAGCATGTAGCCTGCTTAGGATTCTC
This sequence comes from Leopardus geoffroyi, assembly GCF_018350155.1. NCBI lineage: Eukaryota > Metazoa > Chordata > Mammalia > Carnivora > Felidae > Leopardus > Leopardus geoffroyi. The sequence goes on from NC_059328.1 coordinate 56,839,374, forward strand.
TCTCTCTCTCTCTCTCTCTCTCTCTCTCTGTCTCTCTCTCTCTCTCTCCCTTTCTCTCTCTCTCTCTCTCTCTCTTTCTCTCTCTCTCTCTCTCTCAATAAATAAATAAATGAATAAATAAATAAACTAAAAAAAGTGTGCAGCAATCTATTTCTAAGAGACTTCTGCATCCCCTTATTAGGAAAACTACAATCCTCTTCTGAGTATTATCAGTCCTATCATTTATCAAAAAAAAAAAAAATGAGATTCTGACTAGTCTAAACACAGTCCTTACAGTAAGGATATAGTTGTGACTTGCATCATAATAAAGAATAGCATGCTGCTGCAGCTGTATATTTGCTGCAGATAATGTCTCATAAAGAATCTGTACTTTTAAATCTTAAATTTTCATTTTATCAATACATTTGTGTTGATACAAAATACAGAGTATTTTTACCAGTGGAGTGCAGTGATGGCAGTGGTGGTCAGGAGGATAGCATCCCTTACATTTTTTAATGCACTAGATTTTTGACTAATCTGAAGATGATTGATAGATAGATTTAAGATATTTGAAAATGCAGAAGTCATCTTAACAGATTAGCCAATATTAGTCTTTTACAGAAAATTTTTGTTATTGAGAAGAAAATTCATTCATTTTGGCCACTTGGAAATAAACTGTCTCCTTTACTGGAGAAAAGTCTGGTGTAATTCCAGGATTTATTTTTCCTGCCTTCCTCCTTTCCATGTGGTCATTTTTTACTCAAGCTTCAATATGCCATGTATAGCCATCCTTTCATTTACACCTTCTCTCATTTCTCCAGAGGGTTACTCGCTTTTTCTTCATTCTCATATATTCCTCTTGGAGGGACCAATCTCCATTATAATGCTTATAATGTTTTTCTCAATAAAATTGAACCTAAATATAAATGGTTCAAATATGAATGTCAAAGACTATGTCTTTTTTCTCCACATTTCAATGCACCTAGCATAGCAGCAAGTGCTTTTTAAATGTTTCTTACACGAAAAAGTCCTTTAGCTTAAGAGATTCTGACAGATTATTCCCCCCTTGTTACAGAAGTTTCTCCTGTAACTTCTACCCTTTTGTAGTGGATTTCCATACCCAAGTGTGATTCATTTCAATTTTCTTCTCAGTATGGTTAGATTTTTTTTTCTGTGTACATTGTTGTTTTCTTATCTAAATATAATTAACTGGCAGCACAAGTAATATCAAAATAAGTAAGTAGGGTGATGTTTGTTAATGATGTTCAATTATTCCATTGCCACCCGGTCTTTATTTTTGTTCCTAATGGACCTTGTATTTATCATGTAAATGCTATAAATACTGTAAAATCCACCCAGAAGAGGATATTGGAAGAGGAGGCAGGTACTCTTATACTTCTTGACCTAAAAGGGAAGGAATACGGTAAGGTTGAATGCTTTCTTTGGACATTGCAGAGTGTGCTATATTATCAATATTATAGACACAAAGTGCTCGTCTTTTCAAGAAATAATATAGCATATTGTTTTATCTAGCAACTAAGCATTTCATTAAATTTTGTAGATAACTCTTCAGTAATCAGGTGTTTAAAAGAATTTAAGTCTATGTAAAAGATGTCAGACATTTGTCATCTCTTATACTCTTTGTTGCTACAAATATTGATCTAAATGTAATTTTTTTAGAAAGGATTGATGAGGTTTAGGGTAAATATGTTGCTAAATTTTGTATTTCTCTATGAAAAGGATGATATTTTCATAAGAATCAACCTCAATTTTTGTTTTTTGGTTAAAGCTGCGTTAAGACTTTCCTGTTTATGATTTATTTTGCCTAGGTTTTACATTCCATGTCTTAGCAGTTTTCTATAGCATTTATTATCTGTATTACACACTTGATATTTATATTGTGTATGAATGAATAAACAATGATTGTCCCAATTTTATTTGTTTACTTTATATATGTGGACTTATTCTCCCCAACTAGAGTATAAACTCCTTTTAAGAACAGGGATGTAACTTGTTTATATTCTCAGCAGTGCTTAATATAATGTCTGCCCAAAGCAAACATTCAGTAAATATTTATTGATTTATTTATTCACCTCACCTTCTAGACAGTGTTTTACGTCAGACATTTTATTTTATTTTAATTTATTTTATTTTATTTATTTTATATTTTATTTTTTAAAACTTTATTTTGAGAGAGAGAGTGCACATGCACACACGAGCAGGGGAGGGGCAGAGAGAGAGAGAAGGAGAGAGAATCCTAAGCCTCTGTGCACCTTGAGTGCAGACCTCCACTGGAGGCTTACCCCTGTGAACCATGAGATCATGACCTGAGCCGAAATCAAGTCAGCTGCTTAACTGACTGAGCCACCAGGTGCCCCAGACATGTTATTTTAAATGTTATTCTTTCTTTATTTTTAAAACAAATCACTCGAGTTTTTTTTTTTTTTTTTTTTCTTTTCTGTGAGAGCATTTAATGTAATGGTTTATGGGGCCATGTGATGGTTAAGAGCAGTTTCTGGAGTACAGCTACTTGGGTTTGAATCCTAGCCCTGCCATTTGCTAGCTGTACAAATACTTTGCTAAACAAATTAACTACCTATTGGTTTCTTGTTTTTTGTTTTTATTAAAAAATTTTGTTTTTAATGTTTATTTGTATTTGAGAGAAAGAGACAGAGACAGAGACACAGTGTGAGCCAGGGAGGGATAGAGAGTGAGGGAGACACAGAATCTGAAGCAGCTCCAGCCGCTGAGCTGTCAGCACAGAACCCGATGCAGGACTCGAACCCATGACTCCTGAGATCATGACCTGAGCTGAAGTCAGACACTTAACCGACTGAGCCACTCAGGTACCCCTGCTTACCCCTTGGTTTCTTAGTTTTCTCATCTATAATGTAGGATAATAATAGTGTGTACCCATGGGGTTGTAAGGATTAAATGTGTTAAAATATATGTGACATACTCAGAAAAAGCCTTCATAATGGAAATAAGTGCTATGTAAGCTATGTATATCTTTATATATAAAAAGGGTTTTTACAATTTCATAGGATAATAGAACATTGGGATTGAAAGGAACTTTTGAAACCAGAGTGCAAAGAAAATGAAAACATGGTCAGAAGACCTGGCTTGAGCTCTAGTTTTAAAACTTCTGAAGTGACTTCATTTGTGAAACAGATAAGCTAATAACTTCATTATTGATCTTAAGGGTGTTTTGAGGATTAGAGAGAAAAATATACTCAGGATGACATTGTAAATGGTAAAACACTGTTATTAACATGTTTGTTACCATTACTACTTACAAATCAGGAAACTGACTCTATAGCCTTGGTCAAGTTACTTATTCTTTAAATGCTTGTTTCGTGTATATGTAAAGTGTGGATAATAATGGAACCCAGTTTATATTATTACAAGAATTAAATGAATTAATACATATAAAATGTGGAGCCAATTGTCTCTAGATTGAGTTATAGCAGTTAATAATAACAGTTAGCTATTTATTATGTTTATATTCATCAAGTAAGTATTTGTGATCAGTAATGGTCTGTGCTTATTTATAATAATATGTGAGGGTATTGTTAAAATTACTTCTGTGCTAAAGATTTTGATTGAGAAGGTGGATAAGAAATATGTGTGTCAGAATATTCTCAGTTCAGCTTTCCTGTATTGACATACATACTGCTTTGAATTCCTTATATCTACCTTGAGACCTATTATGCATTATGTTAGTTTTCTTGTCTTATATGTGTGCTTCTAGTGATTCCATGTAAATGAAAACAAACAACAAAGAACATTCCCTGTATAGGCAAAGACATATAAATATAGGGTTAGCATATATCATAGTCGGGTTGTCCCCCCTCCCCCCACTAATGGAGTGTCAGTTTTGCACATTGTGACTTGCTTCTGCAGGGAAGAACTGTGTAGCATGTTAGGACTTAAGGCAATTTTTTTTTTTTTTTTTGGTTCAAGATGGTTTCTTGTTTTTATGTTCAAATATATCTACAGGGACTAGCCTCGCTTGAATAATCTAAATTTTAAACCAATAATTTTGTAGGTGCTAGGAGGTACTGGTTATGAGAGATTTTGAGTGCCATGAAAGATTGATTGCTTTATATTTTGAATAAGAACAAGGAGGCTAATTCTTCTCCTTGAAAAGGTCTAATTTAAGGCTGTTCTTTCAGTTGCCCTCTCAACATTGAATCATTCTTATTCTCAACACTTGAAGAATTTAGCAGAATTCATTATTAGCTTACGAGTTACAGAAACCTGAATGCAGAAGTTATGTCTGATTTAAACATTACCGTGGTAGAATTATTTACAGGTAATTTAACAGTCCAGTGTTATTTGATTCATCTTTGTGTTCTTGGCATAATGTGAGTGTCTGTACCTATTAAATCCCCCAGTAAATATTTGATGAAGAATAATTTAGCTTATATTGTATCAGATATTATAAGTATTTTATATGCATTATATCTTTTAATCTTCACTTGATTAATTAGAAATTGTTATTAATTGTATTTTATAAAGGAGGAAACTGAGGTACAGAAAATTTGTGGAACTTGCCCAACTTCTAAGAGCAAGTGAGTGACAGAGACAGAGACAGAAACAGAGAGACATAGACCCTCCTGGGTCTATTTTATTCTAGAGGCTAGTTCTAAAAATCTATCTTTCACCAAGCTATAAATAAGAGATGAATGGATAAATGTTACCAAGTTTTTGATGTTTTGGTGATATTGTTCCACTTGGCTCTGCTGAGTCTATAATTTGAACATATCTGCTCTAATTATTGATTCTATTTGCTTTATATATTATCTCTTCTTCACTAAATTAGGAATGATTCTAGTGTAGGGAAAATGACTTTATTTTATACCCATACAGCTCTTAACGTGGTGGACTCACCATAGGTGCTTGCTAAAAATTATTGACTATACAGCTAACTAGAACATACTAAAAATAAGCAGCAGATAAACAGCAGGTAACAGGCCTCAGTGCTCTCTATTTAAAAGGTTATAGGGACGACTAATCATTCCTTAAGTTCCTTGGTAAAGCCTAATGCAACTTAAAATTTTCTTTTCAGCTTTATTTAGTCATATTGGACAAATAAAACTGCATACATTTAAAGTATACAATGTGATGATTTTATATACATATACCTTGTGAAATAATTACTGCAATATGGTTAATTAACACATCCATCACCTCACATAGTTACCTTTTGTATGTGTGTGGTGAGAATGTTTTAGATCTCCTTACTTTTGATAATTTCAATTATTATTAACTGTAGTCACTATGTAGTACGTTAGATCCCCAGAACTTAATTCATCTTATAACTAAAGGCTTGTAACTTTGCACCAACATTTCCTTATCTCCAACATGCCTCAGGCCCTGGTAACTACTATTTTGCTCTGTTTCTATGAGTTGGGCTCTTTTTTTTTTTTCTTAAGATTTCATATGTAAGTGAGAGCATATAGTATTCGTCCTTCTCTGTCTGTCTTATTTCACTTAGCAAAATATCCTCTCATTTTATTCATGTTGTTGCAAATGGCAGCATTTCCTTCTTTCTCATGACTGGATAATATTCATATATACAAAGCATTATATAATATATCACATCTCCTTTATCCATTCATCAAATAATGGACACCTACCTTGTTTCAGTACCTTGGCTATTGTGACTAATGCTGCAATGACAATAGGTTTTCAGATATCTTCTCCGGATACTGATTTCATTTCCTTTGGATATATAGCCAGATGTGGGATTATTGGATTGTTTGGTATTTGTATTTTTAATTTTCTGGGGAAATTCCATACTGTTTTTCATAGTGTCTCTACCGATTTATATTCCCACCAACAGTGCACAAGGGTTTCCTTTTCTCTATTCTTGTCAATGCTTGTTCTTTCTCGTCTTTTTTTTAACGTATTTATTAAAAAAAAATTAATGTTTATTTATTTTTGAGAGACATAGAGCATGAGCAGGGAAGGGGCAGAGAGAGAGACAGGGAGACACAGAATCCAAAGCAAGCTCCAGCCTCTGAGCTGTCAGCACAGAGCCTGACTCAGGGCTTGAACTCACGAACTGCAAGACCTGAGCCGAAGTTGGACGCTTAACCATTGGAGCTACCCAGGTGCCCCTAATTTATTTATTTAAATTCAAGTTAGTTAACATACAGTGTAGTATTGTTTTCAGAGTACAATTTAGTGATTCATCACACATAATGCTCAGTGCTCATCCCAACAAGTGCTCTCTTTAATGCCCATCACCCATTTAGCCCATACCCCCACCTCCTTCTCCACTAACTCTTAGTTTGTTCTCTGTATTTAAGAATCTGTTATAGTTTGCCCCTCTCTCTGTTTTTATCTTATTTTTCCTTCCCTTCCCCTATGTTCATCTGTTGTGTTTCTTAAATACCACATATGAGTGAAATCATATATTTGTCTTTCTTTGACTTATTTAGCTTAGCATAATACATTCTAGTTCTATCCACATTATTGTAAATGGCAAGATTTAATTCTTTTAGATCACGAAATAGTATTCCATTGTATACATATACCACATCTTCTTTATCCATTCATTAGTTGATGGACATTTGGGTTCTTTCCATAATTTGGCTATTGTTGATAGTGCTGCTATAAACATTGGGGTGCATGTGCCCTTTTGAATCAGTTTTTTGTATCCTTTGAATAAATACCTAGTAGTGCAATTGCTGCATTGTTAGGGTAGTTCTATTTTTAATTTTTTGAGGAACCTCCATACTGTTTTCCAGAGTGGCTGCACCAGTTTGCATTCCCACCAGCAGTGCGTAGATGTTCCCCTTGCTCTGCATCCTCGCCCAACATCTGTTGTTGTCTATGTATTTTAGCTATTCTAACAGGTGTGAGGTGGTATCTCATTGTGGTTTTAATTTGTATTTCCCTTATGATGAGTGATTTTGAGCATCTTTTCATGTGAAATTTAGCCTTCTGGATGTCTTCTTGGAGAAGTATCTATTCATGTCTTCTGCCCACTTCTTCACTCGATTATTTGTTTTTTGGTTGTTGCGTTTGATAAGTTCTTTATAGATTTTGGATACCAACCCTTTATCTGACATATCATTTGCAAATATCTTCTCCCATTCTGTCGATTTCCTTTTAGTTTTGTTGATTTTTTTTCTTTCGCTGTGCAGAAGCTTTTTATCTTGATGAGGTCCCAATAGATCATTTTTGCTTTTGTTTCCCTTGCCTCTAAAGCCAAGTGTACTAAGAAGTTGCTGTGGCCAAGGTCAAAAAGTTTGCTGCCTGTTTTCTCCTCTAGGATTTTGATGGTGTCCTGTCTCACATTTAGGTCTTTCATCCACTTTTAGTTTATTTTTTGATGGTGTAAGAAAGTGGTCCAGTTTCATTCATTTAAATGTTGTCCAGTTTTCCCAGCACCATTTTCTGAAGAGACTCTTTTTACATTGGATACTGTTTCCTGCCCTGTCAAAGATTCATTAGCCATACATTTGTGAGTTCTGTATTCTGTTCCATTGATCTATGTGTCTGTTTTTGTACCAGTACCATACTGTCATAATGATTATAGCTTTGTAATACAGCTTAAAGTACGGAATTTTGATGCCTCCAGCTTTGGTTTTCTTTTTCAACATTACTTTGAATATTTGGGATCTTTTCTGTTTCCTAGAAAATTTTAGGATTTTTTGTTCTAAGATTTTAGAATTGTTCTAATTTTGTGGAGAATGCTGGTGTTATTTTGATAGGGATTGCATTGAATATGTAGATTGCTTAGGGTAGTAAGGACATTTTAAAAATATTCTTCGACTCCATGAACATGGAATATTTTTCCATTTCTTTGTGTTTTCTGAAATTTCTTTCATAAGCTTTCCATAGTTTTCAGCATACAGATCTTTTACCTCTTTGGTTAAGTTTATTCCTAGGTATCTTATGGGGTTTTTCGGTGCAGTTGTAAATGGGATTGATTCCTTGATTTCTCTTTCTGCTTCTTCATTATTGGTGTATAGAAATGCAACCAATTTCTGTACATTGGTTTTATATCCTGCAGCTTTGCTGAATTCACATATCTTGATAATAGCCATTCTAGTAGGTGTGAGGTGATGTCTAATTGTGATTTTCATTTGCATTTTTCTGATGATCAGTGATGTCCAGCACCTTTTCATATACTTATTGTCCATTGGTATATCTTCTTTGGAAAAATGTTTACTCAATTCTTTTACCCACTTTTTAAATTAGGCTATTTATGTTTTTACTATTGAGTTGTATGAGAGGCTTAGTGGCTGGTGTTGTAAGGATAAAATGGGAAAGTGATAAGGATCTAAACAAATCCTGATTGTCGCTAGGGTGTAACACAGACAAGCTACTTTAGGAATCTTTCATTCTGTATGCTTCACTGCTGTTCTACAATGGCTCCAAGTCTGTTCATGAGGTTGGAATATGGACTTTGGAGTAGAACTTCCCTGGAATTGTTACATATTAGTTACACACACTTGGACAAGTTACTTGTCACTTCACATCCCTGTGCCTTTCGTCTTGCTATTATATTATTTCCTTTAGCTGAAAAACCGCTTATTATCTACATCATGTACCTCAATTTTAACTCTTGTAAAGCTGTCATGACTTGTCCTTTGCCCTCAGGTAGTTTATCATTTTCTTTTTTGGGCCACTACTGTCTCACAGCTCTGCTCTTATACTCCAAAATCCTGTAAAAATGTTTCATATGATTCCTTAAATCTGAGATACGGTCTTTTGTCCCTGGGCCTTCATATATGCAGCTTCTCTGACTAGAATATTATTCTCTGCCTCTAATTGTTTCTTCATATTTTAGTCTCTTATTTAAATATTTTTTCCTTAGGTAGCAACCTGCCTTAACCCTATCAGACACCTGATTACTTGTTTAATTTTCTGATTTTCTCTTATAGACTATAAACTCCATAAAGGAAAGGATATATTTTTCTAGTTAATATCCTCAATGACTGTCAAAGTGTTGGGTGCATTGTGATTGGTTTGAGGAATTAATGTATTTGAGGAATTAATGTATTTGACTTAATATGGAGTCTGAAAAAATTATGAGTTTTATGTTTGTGGGGCTGTAAGAAAGCAATAAGGTTTATCTGATGTATATAAACCTCATACATAAATATATTTTTATATGCTCTTTGCATATAAATATATATTAATATATAAATCCCATATCTATAAATACAAATATGTATATATGTATTTATATACACATACACAGTATGTGTATGTATGTGCATGTTTGTATACATATATCTGTCCTCTACTGATTGCAAAAGGGATGGATCTTATTATCCAAATGCCAAATGCTCTTGGTTTGGAATTATTCTGTTAATCCATGAAAGGGAGAATAGGTAGTGTGAAACTAGGGAGATATTCCTGAAAGGTTTTCCATAGAACATGTAGGAAAGTTTTTAGAGTGGACCACTGTTACCTGCTAAAGAAATTTTTTTCCCAAATGAACCAGTCAGGTAGATAAAGAAAACATTAAGATTATATTTCACAGGCAGTTTCAATTTGTATTAGGATAGCTGTAAAAACAGAACAAAAACAAAAAATAAACAAACAAAAAAACCAACTACAACCCCAAACTGCTGTCCCTTTCTGAAAGAATAGTTGAGAAGAGATTGACGTTTAAGCATTAGTTTGCTAATGGCCATCTCCAGTTATTAAAATGTCTCTAGAAGGACAGACAATAAATTCAGCAATGATGCACTGGGGAGAGAAACTAGATGGCTAGTGGGAGGTTTTCTTCTTTTTTCTTTTTTTAATATTAAATGTAATTTATTGTCAAATTGGTTTCCATACAACAACAGGTGCCCTCCTCAATGACTATCACCCACTTTCTTCTCTCCTCCACCCCCCATCAACCTCAGTTTGTTCTCAGTATTTAAGAATCTTTTATGGTTTGCCTCCCTCTCTCTCTGTTTGTAACTATTTTTTCCCCTTCCCTTCCCCCATGTCTTCAGTTAAGTTTCTCAAGTTCCACATCTGAGTGAAAACATATGATATCTGTCTTTCTCTGCCTGATTTATTTCACTTAGCATAATACCCTCCAGTTCCATCCATCTTGCTACAAATGGCAGGATTTCATTTTTTCTCATTGCCAAGTAGTATTCCATTGTATATATAAACCACATCTTCTTTATCCATTCGTTAGTTGATGGACATTTGGGCTCTTTCCATAATTTGGCTATTGTTGAAAGTGCTGCTATAAACATTGGGGTACAAGTGCCCCTATGCATCAGCACTCCTGTAAGGGAGATTTTTTTTTTTCACTGTATATTCTCATCGCTCTGGAATCTGGCACTATGGGAATGCACTTTATAAAAAAATATATTTTTCAATAAAATAAATAGTAAGTTAAGTCACTTAAAAAGTGGCTTAAGAAAACTTCACCAAAACTTAGCAGGACAGAAGCACAGAGCTGTGAGAGACAAGCTTTTAGACTCACCAAGCACAATGTTTCTTTGTGGTATATGCTCTGCTAAAATAAATACTGTAGAATTATGTTTTTTTGAAGATTAGAAAACTTCATAGAAATTATCATAAGGAAAAAAGTTTGAGCAGAGATATTTGAATGTGTTGACACCATATCTCTGAGTGGTTATGTAAACATTGATGTCAGGCATTTTCCTCCCATGAATCTACCAAATCTCAAGCTGAACATTATTGCATTTATTCCCTTACTACCTGGCATAGATGCTATAAAGAGCTGACCGGTTACAGGAAAATCCTCTCATCGGCATCCCTGGTACAAGATTTTGGGTGAAAACTTACCAGCTTAAAATAATTACAAGCTTTGAAGCAAACATATGGCATATTTTATACATTTATGTAATAAAAAGTCAGATCTGGAGGTTGTATAGAAGTAGGAAAGCTTTCAGAGAATCCTTCTTCTCATTAAGTGTTAAGTAATTTAGTAAAATTTACCAAACAGAGTTGGAAGGAAAATCTAAGACAAGACCATTAATTTCAAAGCCAGAGATCTGTGTCTTTGTCTGGGTTTCCTGTGTCCTTGGGTCATTATCCACTTTTGGTAGGTGCTTCATTATTTTTTTGTTAATGATTAGTTTTCTCTCCAGTTGTAATGGCTCTTCCATTATGGTCTCTGTTCTATTTCTTTCCTCTTCTGTAATGCAACATCTTGGCCCCATCCATGGTTTTGTTTTGTTTTGTTTTGTTTTGTTTTTTCTTCTTGATTTATAGAAAGAAATTCACCTTCAGATGGGAGGCAGGATGGGAAATGAGGAATGGTGCTCACCAATATTTGTATTCTACCCTTCTTCCCAAATCCCCTAGTTTACCAGCCCCCTTGCACCTGTGTGATAGTTCTAGGTAATGGAATACAAAAAGAGTGATGAATGTCATCTCTATATTGATTCCTCAAATTTCCAGTGAAGTCTCTCCATTATTCTTACTTTATCTGTCGGCTGGTCCCTAGAGCAGTGCTGTCCAGTAAAAATATAAAGTGAGTACATACATAATTAAAATTTTTCTAGGAGCCACATAAAAAAACATAAAAAGAAATGAGTGAAATTCACTAATACATTTATTTAACACAATATATCCAGTATATTATCATTTAAAATGTAATTAAATATTATTTGAAAGATACTTAATTTTGTATACCATTTCTTCAAAATCCAATGTTTATTTTATACTTGAAGCTGATCTCAAACCAGACTGAATCCCCATTTCATGTACTCAGTGGCCACATATGAATAGTGGCTATTCTATTGGATAGGACATTTCTCAAGGATGACATGGAGAGAATGTCATAAGCTATTAGATGGAAAAACTCTGAGTCCCTAAATGACTGAAAAATTGTCATACATCACTGATCTACACTGAACTATAATGTAAGAAATAAGTCTTTAAGTTATTGAGATTTCTGGGTTTATTATCAATTAGTATACTATGGAAGATTAGATTATTGTGAAGCAAATATTCACTACTTTCCCTTGTCTCCTCTTGAAACACCATGAAGGGGTATTCTTTCCTTCCATTAATGTTGGGCTTTGCCATGTAATTTTCCTTGGCCAATGTCAATGAAATGTTGACAGTATGTGTTTTCAGTCTAGGCCTTACAACTTTTCTGTGATTCTAATTAACATTCTTTGAGCTTTTTTTGCCCTCCTATTGAAAAAAAAATGTAACCCAGAGTGCCTGGGTGGCTCAGTCAGTTAGGTGTCCAACTTTGGCTCAGGTCATGAACTTACGGTTCACGAGTTTGAGCCCCATGTTGGGCTGTGTGTTGACAGCTCAGAGCCTGGAGCCTGCTTCAGATTCTGTGTCTCCCCCTCTCTGCGCCTCCCCACTTGTGCATGTCCATATGTGCATGCTCTCTCTCTCTCAAAAATTAACAATTTTTTTAAAAAAATGTAACCCATATTATCCATTATTCCCAAAAGAGTAAAAACCACATTGAGCTTCATGAACTGAACCTGTGGTTGCAGTTAAGCTTAGCTGAGTGAAGTATAGATCAGAAGAACATCAGCTAACCTGCAGATATATGAGCAAGTAATATATGCTTATTACTGTGCTTTGGGGTGGATTGTTGTATAGCATTATTGCAACAATGGCTTACTGATAAGAACTCCCCTAATGGAATTTCATTTCCTATGGGAGAATCTCCATCTTATTACCAATCCACAGTCCTCCCTTCCTGTGGTACTTTCCCATGTTTCATCTCCTCTTCATCCTCTCTTCCCTTTCATAATCTCCTGATCCATATCCTTTCATGTTAGCTGGCAGTGTTGGTCTGCTATTTGTTTTATAATTATTTACATGTGTAGCTCAGAAGTAAGCCAATATCTTCTTACAACTTAAGATCTGGATATATAGTCATTCATTCAGTCATCCAACACTTTTTTGAACTCTTGGTATGTTCTAGAAGAGTTATACTATACAAAGATGCAATGGTAAACAAGAAGAACTGTTTTCATAGGCAATACACAAATAAAAACACATAAGGATGTAGTATTGCTCTAAGTAAAAATGAAGAGGAATTAGAAATTGGAGATTGGGGATTGGAAATGAGTGCTGTAGAAATGACCTTGTAAATATCTTAAAGTTTTTTTTTTAATGTTTATTTATTTTAGGGAGAGAGAGAGAGAGAGAGAGAGGCAGAGAGAGAGAGAGAGGGAGACACAGATTCCAAAACAGGCTCCAGGCTCTGAGCTGTTAGCACAGAGCCTGACACAGGGCTCGAACTTGGGAATGGCGAGATCATGACCTAGGACAAAGACTTACGTTTAACAAACTGACCTACCCAGGCACCCAAAGATCTTATAAATTTCTTATTACAAACTCTGCATAAATATAAAATGAACTTTTTCTAGGATCTTTGCCTATTGCTAGGGGCTTATGTTCCTCTACTTCTTTGTGGCATCCAACTGCTTCCACTGAGTTAGTTGAATTTAATTTTTTCATTGACCTCAGCCGCAGCAATTTCTTGCATGATATGTCTCCAAAGGCAAGAGGATTAAAAGGAAAAATGAACTATTGGGACCTCATCAAGATAAAAAGCTTCTGCACTACAAAGGAAACAATCAACAAAACTAAAAGGCAACCAATGGAATGGGAAAAGATATTTGCAAATGACATATCAGATAAAAGGTTAGTATCCAAAATCTATAAATAACTTACCAAACTCAACACCCCAAAAACAAATAATCCAGTGAGGAAATGGGCAGATGCCATGAATAGACACTTTCCCAAAGAAGACATCCAGATGGCCAACAGACACATGAAAAGATGTTCAACATCACTCATCATGAGGGAAATACAAATCAAAATTGCACTGAGATACCAATTCACACTGGGCAAGTGGCTAAAATTAACAACTCAGGAAACAACAGATGCTGGTGTGGATGTGGAGAAATGGGAACCCTCTCGCACTCTTGTTGGGAATGCAAACTGGTGCAACCACTCTGGAAAACAGTGTGGAGGTTCCTCAAAAAATTAAAAATAGAATACCCTACAACACAGCAATAGCACTGCTAGGAATTTATCCAAAGGATACAGGAGTGCTGATTCTTAGGGGAACATGTACTTCAATGTTCATAGCAGGGCTTTCAACAATAGCCAAATTATGGAAAGAGCCCAAATGTCCATCAACTAATGAATGTATAAAGAAGATGTGGTTTATATATACAATGGAATACTACTTGACAATGAGAAAAAATGAAATCCTGCCATTTGTAGCAAGGTGGATGGAACTGGAGGGTATTATGCTAAGTGAAATAAATCAGGCAGAGAAAGACAGATATCATATGTTTTCACTCAGATGTGGAACTTGAGAAACTTAACTGAAGACATGGGGGAAGGGAAGGGGAAAAAATAGTTACAAACAGAGAGAGAGGGAGGCAAACCATAAGAGACTCTTAAATACAGAGAAAGGTTGATGAGAAGGTGGGGGAGAGGGGAAAATGGGTAATGGGCATCCAGGAGGGCACTTGGCACATTCTTTCTCTGAGCACTGGGTGTGGCATGTAAGCGATGAGTCATGGGAATCTACCCCCCCCCCCCCCAAACCAAGAGAACACTGTACACACTGTATGTTAGCCAATTTGGCAATAAATTAGAATAAAAAAGGATTATTTCATTGATTTTGTTTGTCTTTGTTCTACCTTGCATTAACTGAGTTAATTAAGTTAGTATTACACAAACCATTCACAGAGAGGTGTTTGTGTGTATATAAGAGTTGACTCAAAAACACCAAGTTGTACATTTAAAACATATACAATTTTTATTTAGCACATATACTTCAGTAAAGCTGGAAGAAAAACAAACATAAAGTACCCAAAAAAGCCCCCAAACAAACACTTTATTCAAGGTGTTGGAGTGATGGAAGTATTTTTATCATAGTAACACAATTTAAAATAAAAAAAGGTATTTAAAATTTCAGTTAGCTATTTCTGATCCTAAAAGTCTCAAAGTGAGACCCTAGCCTTCTACCATGATGTTTCTTTGCTTATATTTTTCTGTATTCTTTTGTTCTAATCTAATTTTTTTCAGCAGAGCAATTTAATTAGCATTTTACTTTTCTTCATTACAACAACCCAGGCCCCTAGAGTCTCAATTTTCTGTTAAATAGTTTACAAAGTTACTGCATATGAAAACACTGAGGTTTAGAGGCATTGCATTTTATTTTCAAGGTCACATACACATGGTGGAGCTGAGATTTTATTCTAGTGTATTTCACTTGAGAAGTAATGTTTGCAAAGTGAAAACAAATTTCATAATCACAATTAGGTGAACAACTTATTTTTTATTTTTTGGTAAACTGATTGCTGCCTAGAATCTCCCCAGTGAAAATTAACTTCACGTAGTCACCTCCATGTAAACTCAGTCTTTCCATGATATGAATTCAATGAAATAAAAATTTATATAGACATATGAGTAAAGTCTTAATTCCAGGAGGTTATGCATTAGACATCAGAGGGAGGGATGTCTTGTCTGTGGCTATTCTCTGTCTGTTGTGGGCATCAATTGAGTTATAAGTCATTTAGCCTGGTCATTAGGCAATGGCCTTTTTCTTTGACATATCTATTGTCTTTCCATTGTCGTTGACAGAATATGCCACATTATACACTCTGACGTTGTTCTTCATCATATTCTTGAGCTTGTTCCAGTGAGCCTGCTCTTTCTCAGAAACTTTTGTGACCTCGGAGTGCCTTAGTGGCTCAGTTGGTTAAATGTCTGACTTCAGCTTAGGTTATGATCTCATGGTTTGTGGGTTCAAGCCCCGCATTGGGCTCTGTGCTGACAGCTTGGAGTCTGCTTCAGATTCTCTATCTCCCTCTCTTTCTCTGCCCCTCCCCTGCTCATGCTCTCTCTCTCTCTCTCTCTCTCTCTCTCTCTCTTAAAAATAAGCAAACATTAAAAAAAACCTTTTGTGCCCTCTGGAAAGAAAGTAAATATATGCTTTTTCTCTAATATCTGGGGTACTTTAAGATATCATTCTAGTCCATCTACTTACACATCTTCTTCAGGCATTGTCTGGCAGGTAGAGTAATGCATCTGCCCCCCACCCTTTCCCTTCCATACATGTCTACATTCTAATCCCCGGAACCTGTAAATTACCTTACATGGCACAATAATTTTGAAGATGTGATTTTAATGTGATTAAATTAAGGAATCACTGGATTATTTGGGTGGACCAAATTTAATCATACAGGTTCTTAAAATTGAACAACTTCCAAGCTGAGGTCAGAATGAGATGTGACTATGAAAGAATGGTTATAGAGATTAAACGTGCTGGTTTTGGTGATGGAGGGAAAGAATCATGAGTCAAAGAATGAAGTTGACCTATAGAATATGGAAAAGGCAAAAAAATATATTCTCTCCTAAAGCCTCCGGAAAGGAACATGTACTTGCCAGCATCTTGATTTTTATCCTAATGAGACCCATGATGGACTTATAATCTACAGAGCCGCAAGACAATTAAGGCACCAAATCTGTGGTAATTTACTATAGTAGCATTAGAAAACTAATACCTGGCCAAGATTATTAATGAGCCAAGGCTTCTCTGGGAGGTATGCCAATTCTCAGAGTTCTGAGATTCTCCTGACCTTTTCCTGAGGATTCTAAGATCCCTCACTCAGGGAATCATCCTGAAAGGAGCAGAATCCCAACACTTTCCCCAGCTCACAATAGTGACCAAACTTGCTTATATTTTTCACTAATGAAAAAAATATCTCCCTGCTTCCACCAGTTAATTTAACTTTTTCTATGACTCTTACAACACGGTACAGTTTTCCCAACATTGTCATCGATGGTATAATAACATTTATGTTGTATGTTCTTCATGCTTTTAGCATTTTTTTAACCTTAAATATCATTTTCTATAAAGAAATATTGTTTTTTATTTTGTCTACTTACAAATTGTAAGTACATTGTCTACTTACAATGTACATTGTCTACTTACAATGTAAATAATCTTGGTTTTCAAGATTATTGATTCTATACTGAGTTTTAAGAACATATTTTATAAATTGGGAAGTTTAGTAATTATTTTGCTGAACAGTTCAACTTATTGCCTATAGAGAAAATTGAACTGTTGCCTGAGTGGACTCAAGGATGGGATATAGTGTTCATAGGTTTTTAAAAATTTTTCATTGGATCAGTAGTAATGACTCCTCTTTAATTTCTGATATTGGTAACTTGTGTCCCATGTCTATCTCTCCATCTCTCTGACTCGGTCTCCAGTTATCAATTGGCTAGAGGTTATCAGTTTTTTTGGTATTTTTAAAAAATCATCTTTGGAGTCCTTGATTTTATTCATTACTTTCTTATTTTTAATTTCATTAATTTTTATTCTAATTTTTATTTTATCTTCTGCTTGCTTTAGGCTTCAATTGCTGTTCTTTCTTTCCTAAAATACATATTTAATACTCCAAAGTACCCTATAAAGTATTGCTTTCACTTATTCCCACAAATCTTGATAAGTTGCATTTTTATATGTATTTATTTAAAATTAATTAAAAATTTCCCTTAAGACTTCTTCCTTGACCCTTGCATCATTTAGAAGTGTATTCCTTAATTTTTTCAAATATTTGGAGACTATGTTGGTATCTTTCTCATATTGACTTTTAATTCAGTTGTATTATAGTTTGAGAACACACTTTGTATTTACTTCTAATTTGTTACATTTTTAAGGTAAGTTTTAGGGCCCAGAATGTGGTGTATCTTGGTGAGTGTCCCATGTGAACTCAATAAGAATGTGTATTCTGTTGTTGGATGGAATCTTCTATAAATGTGAATTAAATCAATTTGATTGATAGTGCTGTTCAGGTCAAATATATCCTTACTAATTTTAAGCCTGCTCCACTTATCAGTTGCTTACATCTAGTCTTCTACTACAAGAGTGAATTTGTCGATTTCTCATGTATATTTCACCATTGTTTTAGGAGCATACATGTTTAAAAGCTAGGTATGTCTTCTTGTAGAAGTGATCCCTTTAGTATTATGTAATGTCCTTTTTATCCATGATATATTTCCTTGTTCTGAAATCAGCTTTGTCTGAACTTAATATAGCTACTCCAACTTTCTTTTGATTAGTGTTAACATGGTATATCTTTCGCTATCTGTTTACTTTTAACCTATTTGTGTCTTTATATTTAAAGTGAGTTGCTGGGGTGCCTGGGTGGTTAAATGTCTGACTCTTGATTTCAGCTCAGGTCACGGTTCTTGGGATCAAGCCCCAGTTCGGGCTCTGTGTTGAGCATGGACCTTGCTTGAGATTCTCTTCCCCTCTCTCTCTGCCCATCCCAGCTCTCTCTCTTTCTCAAAATAAATAAATAAACATTAAAAAAAATTAAAATGAGTTGCTTGTAGAGGCACCTCGGTGGTTGAGTTGATTGAACTCAACCCTGCTCAGGGTTGGTAGGATCAATCCCCATGTGGGCTCTGCACTGAGCATGGGGCCTGCTTCAGATTCTCTCTCTCTCCCTCTGCTCCCCTCCCCTTCACTTATGCTCTCTCTCTCAAATAAAATAAATAAATAAATAAATAAATAAATAAATACATAAAAATAAAATGAAGTGAGTTGCTTGTAGACAACATATGGCTGGGTCTTATTTTTTTTATAAGCCAGTCTGACAGTGTTTGTCTTAAATTGGTTTATACAGATCAGTTACATTTAAAGTAATTTTTGAGGGGCTCCTGACTGGCTTGTCAGGAGTTGAGGTTGTGAATTTGAGCCCTGCATTGGGTGTAGAGATTACTTGAATACATAAATTAAAAAAAATAATTTTTGAAATATTTGGTTTAATATCAACCAATTTGTAACTGTATTATATTCATTGTCAGAGGCTTATTTTTGTGCCTCTCATTTTAATTGAATATTTAATATTATTTCATTCTGTTTCTTCTCTTAGTGTATCAACCATACTTCTTTAAAAATGTTTGTGGTTTTCTTAGAGTTATAATGTACATTCTATAAATAATCTAAGTTGTTCTTCACATAACCCTATTCTACTCCATGTGTAGTATATAGGTACCTCATAACAGAGTTCTCTCAATTCTTCCCTTTGTCTCTTGTGACATTCCTGTCATTCATTTAACTTATCCTTATTCTATAATCACCCAATGCATCATTATTATTTATTTTCCCAATGTATTATTATTATGGTTATTATTTTAAATAAACAGATATTGTTAAGATCAATTAAGAATAAGAAAAATAAAATATTTTATTTTAGCTGTGATTTATCCTTCTCTGTTGCTTTTCTTTCCTGAGTTGCTAACAAATCATTTCCTTCTCCTTATAGAACATCTTTTAATACTTTTAGCAGTTGCTAGCAGTGAATTCATGCAGTTTTTGCTTGTCTGATAAAGTATTTTTCTTGCACTTTTAAATGATAACTTTGCTGTATATAGAAGTCTAGGTTAGTGGGTTTTTTCCTTCAATTCTTTAAATATTTTACTCTCCTTGCTTCTATGATTTCTCATGTAAAGTTCACTGAAATTCTCATTTTTGTTCTGGCATAAGGTGCTTTTGTTCCCTTTCTGGTTTGTTTCAGTATTTTTTCCCTTTTGCCTTTGGTGTTTTGCAGTTTGAATATGATAAGAGTTAAAAAAAATTTTTTTTCTATTCTGCTTAATGTTTTCTGAGCTTCCTGGATCTGTGATTTGGTGCCTATCATTAATTTTAGAAAGTTCTTGGCCATGGTTTTTTCAAATATTTCTTCTACTCCGTTTCTTTTCTTTCTGCTATTCCAGTTAAGCATATGTTACAGCTTTCAAAATTGTCTCACACTTCTTATATGCACTGTTCTTTGTTTTTCTTTTTTTTTCTCTCCTCATTTTAATTTGAGAAGTATCTGTTGACCTACTTTCAAGCTTACTGATTCTTTCCTCAGCTGTGTCAAGTCTACTGGTGATCACACCAAAGACAATCTTCATTTCTGTTAGTGTTTTTGATTTCTAGCATTTCCTTTTGATTTTTTCTTAGAATTTTCATCTCTCTGATTGAATTACCGATCTTTATTTGGATGTTGTCTACTTTTTCCTTCTTTCTTTCTTTCTTTCTTTCTTTCTTTCTTTCTTTCTTTCTTTCTTTCTTTCTTTCCAGAGCCTTTAAAACAATAAAAATAGTTATATTAAATTGCCTGGCTAATAATACCAACATAACTGAATCTGGTTCTGAATGCTTCCTTTGTCCTTTTAGGTTAATTTTCCCCCTTTGCTGAGCCTTTTAATTTTTTGTTGAAAGCTGGACCTATTGCATTAGGTAATAGAAATCACATTAGTTTTCTATTGCTGCTATAACAAAATAACACAAACTTAGTGGCTTAAAACAACACAGATTTATTTATTTATCTTATGATTCTGAAGGTCAGAAGTCCAAAATGTCTCTGTGGGTTAAAATCAAGGTATCAACATTCCTTTCTGGAGGTTGTAGGGGAAAAGCAGAAGTCTTTTCTAGCTTACAGTGGCCATCTATATTCCTTGACTTGTGGCCCTCATTCCATTATCAAAGCCAGAAACTTCTGACTCAATCCTTTCCAGGCTTCCACCTTTCTGGTTCTCTCACCCTGCTTTCCTCTTTCACATAGGCTTATGATTATACTGGGTTCACCTGGAAAACCCAGGATAATGTCTTCATCTCAAGGTCAGCTGATTGGTAATGTCCATTCCATTTGTAACTTTAATTCTTCTTTTCCATGTAACCTAACATATTTACAGGTTCTGAATTAAGATATGAACATCTTTGGGGGTGGGGAATGCATTATTTTCCCTACCACAGGCAATTGAGGTCAATAGGCCTCTAGTTTGAGGATTTATGGTTACCTAGCAATGAGTTGGGCTTTATTTAATGTTTTCTGAAGTTGTAGGTGCCAGGAGCCTCAAATTTCTCTATTTTTTTTTTCATTTTGTTCCTCTCGACTTTGTCTCCCCTAAATACCTTCTCAGAGAAAATAATTTGTGTTTTACAGCTTTTTTAGCAGTAATGCACTACTTTATTGGAGTCCTGTTGGCATGGTGGTAATATTTGGGAAATGGGGAATATTCTATAATCTTTTAATTAAATCTCAGTCTTTTAATGGGACCATGTCTCTGGACTATGACTTTTACACGTATTTCTTCTTATATGGATTCCTGTTTTACCTTAGATGAGACAGAAAGGCTGGAGGACTCTAGAGTGAGAAAAATGTATTTCCTCCTGGCTCTGGGAAACATACTTGGTAAGGTTTTTCCTCCTTGGAGAGTAGGTTTTTGTTATGGAGAAGGCTCTGGGTACTTTGCTGTAGGATTACTGTAACCCTCCCTTGCTAGAGCCATGAGAGGATCTTTCCTAGCTCTTCACCATGAGAATCTGGTCAGTTTCCTAGAAGTAAAGCCCATACAAGTTTGAATGCCCATCTAGGACTGCAGCCCTCAGAGTTTCTCACACTCACACTTGTCCATACACATCCTCCAGTAATTTGTCAAAAGTACCTTCTTAGTATTTCTACCAGTTTATAGCTATAGTAGCTTCTTCTTCATATAAGGACATATTGGGTATGACTCTGGATTTACTTGGTTCTCCAGATTTTGGGGTGGTGGTTTGCTCTGTAAACTCAGTTCTCTCATGGGTCCAATAAATCATTGATTTTGTTTAGATTTTTCTTGTTGTAAAGGTGAGAGCCTTTACTTCCAAGCTCCCTACATGGTGGAGCTAAAACTGGAAGTTTCTTGCATTTTAAAAACTCTGTTCACCTTTCAGTTGCACTTAAATCTCTCCTCACAGGAATCCTCCTGAATTTGTCATCATTATAATTTCCTGTTCTCAGCAGTGCAGACTCCAGTAGCCCTTTTATTCTCCGTCCATAAACTCTGACCTGGTCCCCCAGCTAACTGTTTCCATTTCTCTTCCTCTAATTAAGGAGCATCCATTTCATGAAATGCCCCCAGTTTCTCTGAGTGTCCCATAGACCACTCTTCCATGTCTTTATAAATTGTTCACTTGATTTTCCTATACCCATCCAACTGTTGTTCTCTTCTGGTGAATTGTAACCAGAATTCATTTTGCATTTTCTTTCTCACCTTTAAGTCTCAGGCTGATTTACAACAATGCAAATTTATGCTTCCTAACCGACACTGAGTTTCAGAACCAGTTTCACCCCCCCTTACCTGTCTTTGGTTCACTCCCTCTCCCATGACATCGTTGGATACTATAAGTATGTACCCTCTCTCTTTAACCTCTTTTGTTCTCAATCTTAATACATAGTCTATCATGCCTTTCAGCAAAAATTGAGGCCATCAGTCAAAAGCTTCCTCAACTTCTCTTCTTCTCCATTATTGACTCAGACATGGCTAGGTACTAGGTAATTGACAAGGAAGAATAAGATATAGTGCCTACATCTAAGGAATTTAAAAAACTTACATGCTCAAGTACAAAATGAGCACTAAATGTAGCAAGTGCTCAAGTTTGTAATGGTAACAAAAATTCAGAACTTTAAATGTATTTTCTTTTATGCATACAATGACTTGGAAGTTAAGTATAGTTATTATCCCTTTACATAGATGAGTGAACTCAGATTCAGAGATACATTGTAGTTTTGATAGAGATGCTGAGTGAATAAATGGTAGAATCTAGATTTGCAATCATGTCTGACTTAGGAAAACTAGTAGACTCTTTTATAAACCTAGGTGTAATATTAATATCATGATGACTCTGTTCTAGGCCCTTTCTCTGGGTTGTTACATACCTCTGGAGGAATGCAAGAGCAGGCAAGCATTGCCAGAAGTTAGCTAAAGATATTCAAAGCCTCAGTAAAGCATGTGTCTATCTTTTCCCTGTCCTGGATTCTTGATTTCTGGGATTTCTTTCTAAGCAGCAAAGTGAAAATATATCAGGTAACATAAGATAGCTATATAATTATGTGATTTATTATTAACCTTGCCTCGAACCAGTAGCAGGAAAAACAAAATGTCAGCAGTCGCTGGAAACTTTATCAAGCAAATAGGCTAAAATATATCCTTTTTTCTTACATAAGTCACTTTATTTTACTTGATGGCATTCTTTTTTGTCAGAAATATAAATTGTTCCCATAGCTTCTCGTGGCTATGTGAGGTTCTCCCACTTTTTACTTCTTGTTTCAATTGCATGTATTATTTTCTTAATGTTTTATTACCATTATTATAAAGTGAGGTTCTCCTTTAACAAATATCTGAAAGGGGTAATATGTTCAGTGTGTCTTTGACCAATACCTTGTGTCTATCTAGTTAGAATCCCATCATGCTCATAGCTACCCTCATGCCTGTGAGTTTAAAAAAAACAAACAAAAAAGGCAACCACTGCACAATACAGCCCATTTTCTCTTGTTTTGATTCTTTCTTCCCTCAAATTTGTTTAAACTGAATATTTCTTCCTGAATTTCTGATGTAACTCCTTCCATTTCCATTAGCACACTTGATCTTCCTCTCATCTTCTTCCATAGATATCCTTCTGATCAACACTTCCCACTTAGCATTCTTATTCAAGCTTCATCTTAGACTGCATAAACCGTCCTTTAATTGAAAGTTATATCCTTATGAGAGCTACAGCACCTTTTTTTATTTCTTAAAGTTTTTATTTAAATATCAGTTAATATATAGTATAGTATTAGTTTCAGGTGTACACCACTTCTTTTAGTCCTGACATGTTTTTTTTTTTTTTTTTTTCTTTTTCACTTAGTAGTAGAGGTCTTAGAATTCTTCAGCTTTCAAAGTACTTACCTTTCAAATAGGGACTTCCTTCTATAAAGGAATAAGGGACCATCAGCTTTATTATACTATTCAAGTATATCACAATTGTTATCAACCATCTCTGTGCCAGTTTTAAACAATGTTCTTTGTTTTATTTACTTCTGATATAGATTTACCTGCCAAGTATGTTTTCAAGCATGTGCCTACTGGGTATAAAAGGAATAGAGATGCCACATAAAAAATCTCAAATGTATTTCTAAGCTCATTAGAGTTGTCTTTTGAAAAAAGTAGTATGACTCCCTAAATTAAACATAATTATAAATTTACAAAATATGATTTTTGATATTTTTGATATACTGGGCCTGTAATTGTCATTGTTAGAACGATTTAGAAAAATATTGCCAAACACTTAATCTCTCTCTTTTTTTTGATATGTGTGTAAAGAATTCGCTTTCAAGCTCTTTGGAGACTGTTACTCACTTGTGAGACCTTCAGAATTGTACAGAATTTTCAAACATAAAAGTGATCCAGTTTATTGTCACTTCTATTACTGAAATAAATTGCCATCCCCAAACCCCAGGCCTGCTAGACTTTTGGCTTTTTATATTGCACAAAATATATTCTGAGTAGAAATGGCTTAAAACGGTATTTATAGAATGACTACTATAGGAAAACTAATCTTAGAGGAATCAAGAGAGCAGGATCTTATGAAAATCTCTGAATTCCCAAAACAACTTTTACTAATAACAGTTTTCAACCAGAAGAACTCTGTCTGTTCAGAGAAGGCCCATGAATGTGTATTTTTTTCAATATATGAAGTTTATTGTCAAATTGGTTTCTATACAACACCCAGTGCTCATCCCAAAAGGTGCCCTCCTCAATACCCATCAGCCACCCTCCCCTCCCTCCCATCCCCCCATCAACCCTCAGTTTGTTCTCAGTTTAAGAGTCTCTTATGCTTTGGCTCCTTCCAATCTAACCTCTTCTTTTTTTTTTTTCCTTCTCCTCCCCCATGGGTTTCTGTTAAGTTTCTCAGGATCCACCTAAGAGTGAAAACATATGGTATCTGTCTTTCTCTGTATGGCTTATTTCACTTAGCATAACACTCTCCAGTTCCATCCACGTTCCTACAAAGGGCCATATTTCATTCTTTCTCATTGCCACGTAGTGTTCCATTGTGTATATAAACCACAATTTCTTTATCCATTCATCAGTTGATGGACACTGAGGCTCTTTCCATAATTTGGCTATTGTTGAGAGTGCTGCTATAAACATTGGGGTACAGGTGCCCCTATGCATCAGTACTCCTGTATCCCTTGGGTAAATTTCTAGCAGTGCTACTGCTGGGCCATAGGGTAGGTCTATTTTTAATTTTTTGAGGAACCTCCACACTGTTTTCCAGAGTGGCTGCACCAGTTTGCATTCCCACCAACAGTGCAAGAGGGTTCCCGTTTCTCCACATCCTCTCCAGCATCTATAGTCTCCTGATTTGTTCATTTTGGCCACTCTGACTGGCATGAGGTGATATCTGAGTGTGGTTTTGATTTGTATTTCCCTGATAAGGAGCGACGTTGAGCATCTTTTCATGTGCCTGTTGGCCATCCAGATGTCTTCTTTAGAGAAGTGTCTATTCATGTTTTCTGCCCATTTCTTCACTGGATTATTTGTTTTTCGGGTGTGGAGTTTGGTGAGCTCTTTATAGATTTTGGATACTAGCCCTTTGTCCGATATGTCATTTGCAAATATCTTTTCCCATTCCGTTGGTTGCCTTTTAGTTTTGTTGGTTGTTTCCTTTGCAGTGCAGAAGCTTTTTATCTTCATGAGGCCCCAGTAGTTCATTTTTGCTTTTAATTCCCTTGCCTTTGGGGATGTGTCAAGTAAGAATTTGCCCATGAATGTTTATTAATTAACTGATGACAAAACTAGATTTTAGAATTTGCTACCAAATTCCCTCCCATATGAAATTATCTTGTGTAATAAGAATGGACTCGATGGGGGCCCCTGGGTGGCTCAGTTGGTTGAGTGTCCGACTTCAGCGCAGGTCATGATCTCATGGTCTGTGAGTTCAAGCCCCGCGTTGGGCTCTGTGCTGACAGCTCAGAGCCTGGAGCCTGTTTTGGATTCTGTGTCTCCTTCTCTTTGCCCCTCCTCCACTCACACTCTGTCTCTCAATAACAAATAAATGTTAAAAAAAAATTAAAAAAAAAAAAAAGAATGGACTCGACGGTTTACTGGTTTTAATGAGAGGCAAAGCCTGGGGAAACATCCCCTTAGGGTAAGGGGTAGAAGGACTGATTGTTTTGAAATGGGTAGTATGTATTGCTAAAAACACCAAACAGCTTCTCAGGATACCCCAGGTCCACAGTTTACTTTAGGTTTATTTGCTTCAGACCTTTATTGTGGAGGTACAGTTTAAGCAGTCTGTTGTTTCAATTTCAGGAGCTTCTGAAAGAGAGTGACTGTATTTTACTTTGGCAAATCTGTAATAGCGCGTGTATATGTGTGTGTGCACATACCATTTTATGAGACTTAGCAATATGTGACACAAGAAGACTTCAAATATATAATCATTCTGGCTTTCAGGGTCTTACATTTAGACCAAAGCAGAAGCTAAATTTGATAGTTTTTTGATGAGAAAGATGGGTAGGTCTCTAAGGCATAGTTTTCCTGACATGGTTGACAGTGTGTTATGAGAATGCTTGGGTTGGCAGTTATCTTTCATGAAAGTTAGGCACAGGAATAAAGAAAAAAAAAAAAGGTTGGAAGTGTGTGGTGTGGAATTAAGTGGTTCAAATTAATCAGGGATAGGAAAAAGTTCAAACGGAAAAGTGTAATATTCTTAAAGGGCATCTAGCATTCTTTAGACTTACCTGAGATAGCTGCATAATTTGACTAATTCACATTCATAAATTAGCGGGAGAGGTCTGGTAGAATACAGAATTTAGAGCCAGAGAGGTCTGAGCTGGAATACCAATTTTTCTATTTGTCAGTAAAAAGACCTTGAAAAAAGTAAACAGTCTTTGTGAGTACCAGCCTTTTCATCTGTGGAAAGAAAAACAATGAATATATCCTTCAGTTTTTATATGGAACATTATAATACATGCAAAATTTCAAGTGCCTATCTTACAGTAGGTACTTAGAAATATTATTTACCTTTCTCCTACTGCCAGAGAAAATAGGGTTATGTGTGGTATTACTTTATTTTAGTGTCTCAATTTTAAGGCTCTTAGAGTATGTCATTTTTAGGAAATTGAATTCTTAAAGTTGAATTTCTCAGGTGATTTCTGAATAGTCCATGGCATGCACCTAAATTTGAATCTCCTAAAACATCCTCCAAAAACTGTAAAAATCAGGTAGATCAGGGGTCAGCAGACTTACTCTGTAAAGGGACCAGATAGTAAATATATTAGGTTCTGTGGGCCAGAGTCTGTCACAACTGTTTTACTCTGGTATTGTAGTGTGAGAGCAATCATAAAAATACATAAACAAATAAAGATGATATTTATTTCAAAAACAGGTGATGTACTAGATTTGGCCAGGGAGCCATAGTTTGCTGACTCCTGAAGTAGAAGAACAAATATAACCACACAGATCCCATACTTTTAGTATAAGTCAAAGAAATTACATATTTCAAAATGTTCCTAAGTAGAAAAATAAAAATCAATTTTCAGTGGAGCTATTTCTCAGATCTCTACCACAAGTCTTTATAAAATGCAAGATGTCACTAGAAAAACTGTGGAAGAGAAAAAGAGGAAATGAAGGGCCTAAATGAACTAAAATCAATAGCAGAAAGAGAAAGTCAATCTATGTAAGGAAATCCTGAAAAAAAAGGTTGGTAATTTTGAGTATTAACTACAAAAATGTTATGTAAAGGTAAGGGAGACCTCTTAAGGAGGCATCTTTGTAAAGGTAATACTTAAGAAGAGTAGAGGAAACAGGAAAGAAGCATATGGTAGAAACTGCATGGCAAAGAGAAAAGGAGAAATAGGGGGAGACTTATGATCCTTAAAAATAAAATTTTAGATTTGAAGGGCATAACTCTTCAAAGAAGAGCCATCTGTTAAAGAAATTGAATGTTGAAACACTGACAGAAAAGTGGTGTTGAACTAGGAATCTTTTAAACCACCCTAAATTGTCAGACTGCTCTCAGAAATACAAAAATATGAGTTAGTTTATTTATTTATTTATTTATTTATTTATTTATTTATTTATTTATTTATTATTTTAAAATTTACATCCAAGTTAGTTAGCATATAGTGCAATAGTGATTTCAGGAGTAGATTCCTTAATGCCCCTTACCCATTTAGCCTATCCCACCCCTCCCACCACCCCTCCAGCAACCCTCAGTTCTCTATATTTAAGAGTCTCTTATGTTTTCTGCCCCTCCCTGTTTTTATATTATTGTTGCTTCCCTTCCCTATGTTCATCTGTTTTGTATCTTAAATTCCTCATATGAGTGAAGTCATATGATACTTGTGTTTCTCTAATTTCGCTTAGCATATAATACCCTCTAGTTCCATCCGTATAGTTGCAAATGGTAAGATTTCATTCTTTTTGATTGCCAAGTAATACTCCATTGTGTGTGTGTGTGTGTGTGTGTGTGTGTGTGTGTATGTGTATTAATGTTTTTTTTTTAATTTATTTTTGAGGCAGAGAGAGACAGAACATGAGAAGGGGAGGGGCAGAGAGAGGGGGAGACACAGAATCTGAAGCAGGCTCCAGGCTCTGAGCGGTCAGCACAGAGCCTGACACAGGGCTCAAACTCACAGAGTGTGAGATCATGACCTGAGCTGAAGTCAGATGCTTAACCGACTGAGCCACCCAGATGCCCACTACACACACACACATACACACACACACACACACACACACACACCACATCTTCTTTATCCATTCATCCATCTATGGACATTAGGGCTGTTTCCATACTTTGGCTATTGTCGATAGTACTGCTATAAACTTTGGGGTGTATGTGCCCCTTCGAAACAGCACACCTGTATCCTTTGGATAAATACCTAGTAGTGCAATTGGTACACCATAGGATAGTTCTATTTTTAATATTTTGAGTAACCTCCATACTGTTTTCCAGAGTGGCTGTACCAGTTTCCATTCCCACCAGCAGTGCCAAAGAGATCCTCTTTCTTTACTTCCTCGCCAACATGTGTTGTTGCCTGAGTTGTTAATTTTAGCCATTCTGACTGGAGTAAGGTGGTATCTTATTGTGGTTTTGATTTGTATTTCCCTGATGAGTGATGTTGAGCATTTTTTCATGTGTCGGTTGGCCATCTGGATGTCTTCTTTAGAGAAGTGTCTATTCATGTCTTTTGCCCATTTCTTCACTGGATTATTTGCTGTTTAGGTGTTGAGTTTGATAAATTATTTATAGATTTTGGATACTACCCCTTTATCCGATATGTCATTTGCAGATATCTTCTCCCAGTCCGTTGGTTGCCTTTTAGTTTTGCTGATTGTTCCTTTGCTGTGCAGAAGTTTTTATTTTGATGAGGTCCCAATAGTACAGCAAAAATATGAGTTTTATATGTACAAAGCCAGCATAAGAAAAAAGTAGAACATATGAATAAAAATTTTTCAGATGAAGAAAATCCTACTCCACCCACCTCCAATTGACCAGGAGGCAAGATAACTGCAAAGCATAATTCCATATTGAAACACAGATCACAAAATAAGCACATGAAGAAAAGGAATAGAGCTAAATAAATACTAGGTTCCTCTAAATAAATTAAAAAAATAATAAGGTAAAAATGTTAGAGATATAACTATAAAATTAATACAGTGAAAGGAGATCCAACATACTGGAATCCATGAAGATGAAAATTCAAACACTGAAACACTACTAATATTAAAGTTCTATTACAAGAAAAGTTGTCTGGAATATATATATATATATATATATATATATATATACATACATATATATATATTTATTTATTTATTTATTTATATATGTGTGTGTGTGTATATATATATATATATATATATATATATATATATATATGTATTTTTTTTTTCCAAAGACAGACTGATGCCTGGGAAAATTATCCCAGAATTATCAACTCTGCTATGTACTCAAGTAAAACTAATGATTTTAAAGAGAAAATCCTCAGGGCCTCTGTAAATCAAGCGATCAAAGGAACATCGTTTTCAAGAAATTGAGACAGAGAAATTGTATACCGGGGCATCTGGGTGGTTCAGTCAGTAAGCATCTGACTTCCGCTCGGGTCATGATCTCACAGTTTGTGGGTTCATGCCCCATGTTGGGCTCTGTGCTAACAGCTCAGAGATTGGAGCCTTCTTTGGATTCTGTGTCTCCTTTTCTGTCTCTCTGTCCCTCCCCTGCTTGTGCTCTCTCTCTATATAAAGTAAATAAATAAAAATTTAAAAAAAGGAATTGTAGACCAAGGATATTATATTCATCCAAGTTGTCCTTTAAATGTCTTGGCTATATAAAAATAGTAAACATGCAATGACTCAGGAATATTTTATCTTTGAGTCTTTCTTGGGCCAAACAACTAGAGAGTGAACTTCAATCAACAAAAAGATAACTAGAGTAGTTTCAGCAAAAAGAATTATTTAATTTAAAATATCAGATTAATAAAGTGAGGATTGGTAGAAGAATGATGTGTAAATATTATATGCTCTTAGAAAGTAGAAATAATGAAGCTAAAATGATGAAGGGAGACATAATGAGAAAGTAGAATAAACTATTATATAAGCAATATGTTGGCGTCAAAGATACTGTTAATGACTGACAAACTAGATAGTAAAAGTTAAATAAGAAAATAGAAATCTAAGGGCATTTGACGACTATATCAGCACAAAAGTAACCAATATAGCCAAAACATAAATATTTTTATATACCAAAGAAATAAAATTAAAGACAAAAAACCTCCCACATACTATAGGTAAAGAAACCTAGAAAACACAGTACACCTAGTAGTTATTACATTAAAATTTATCAGTTATATCAATATATGTGAATAGGCTTAACCAGAAGAAATTCTAAAACAAAGAAATTATATTGCTGACCCCTATGCAAATACATATGAAGACCTAGATGAAATGGGGAACAGTTTACTTTTTAAATTGAACCCATTGGAGGTAGAAAGTTTAAATAGATCAGTTTTCATGGAAGAAATACTTTAAGTTATCAAGAAACAACTGCCTAAGGGAATTCTATAAAATATTTAAAGTTTAAGTTTTATTTATTTTTTTTATTTTAGAGAGAGCACATGAACAGGGGAGAGGGGCAGAGGAAGAGAGAGAATCTCAAGTAGGCTCCATGCTTGGTACAGAGCCCATGCAGCGTTCGTCCAGTGATCTTGGGATCATGACCTGAGCTGAAATCCGGTTAGACACTCAAGCAACTGAGCCACCCAGGCTCCCCAAATATTTAAAGTTTAGATAGTCCTAAGGCTACATAAATTGTTTCAAGGCACAGAAATGAAGGGAAATATTCAAATTCCCTTTTGTGATGAAAATACATTAGTAGCTAAATCAACAAAGATAGTACAAAAAACAAAATTATTGACCAATGTGGCATATAAACATCAATACAAAATATGCTAAGTAAAATATTAGCAATTAGAATCCGACACTACAATAAAAAAATAAAACATGCATGACCCAGTAGGACTTATTCCAGGAATGCATGGTTGGTTTAATATTTTAAAATATATGCAATATACTCTATTAATAGGTCTAAGGTCTTAACATAATTTTATATCTATATCTATGCCTATATTTGTACCCATCCTATTCCTAAACCAGCATCATATTTAGTGGGGAAGCACTAGAAGCATGTCTACCTCATGATCATCAAGGCAGGATGCCTACCATATTCACTAATATTTATAATGGAAGTACTAGCAAATAAAATTAGACAAGAGAAGCCATTTAGAGTTTTAACAATTAGAAAAGAAGTAAAACTATTTCTATTTGCAGATGATATAATGGTATCAAAGTCTATGATAAAACCTAAACAAGAAAAGAATTCAGCAAGATAGCAGGTATAGAATTAATATACAGAAATCAATAACCTCACATTTACAGTTACCATGTAGGGATAAAATGGTAGAGAAACCTCATTTACAAGTAAGACAAAGTATTAAAAGTAAACTTAAAAAGGAATATGCCAAAATTATATGAAAAAAACTTTATACAATCCCCAAAAATACAAAATGAAAAGACAGTTTTTATTTTAAAACAGGGTAAGTCATTATAATGCAGATGTTGTTTCTCCCTAATTTATAGATTTAAAGCAATCCCAATAAAAATCAATGTATCTGTGGAAACTTGATATGTTGATAATACAGCTAATACTGAAAGAGAAACATGCAAGAATAGCTAGGAAAACTGAAAAAGCAAAACTGTAAGAAATGAATAGCCTTTCCAGATAAAACACCCTATAAGTCCATTTTGTTAAAACATTGTGGTACTGGTACATCAATGAGTAGACAGGCCAGTTTTTCTTATTTTATTTCAGAAAGTCCAAAGTCCAAAAAAGAAACCAACAGCATACTGAAATTTGGTTTATGATAAGGATGAGATCTCAAATTAGTAGGCAAAGGTGGGCTTTTTTTTTTTTTCAACGTTTATTTATTTTTGGGACAGAGAGAAACAGAGCATGAACGGGGGAGGGGCAGAGAGAGAGGGAGACACAGAATCGGAAACAGGCTCCAGGCTCTGAGCCATCAGCCCAGAACCCGACGCGGGGCTCGAACTCACGGACCGCGAGATGGTGACCTGGCTGAAGTCGGACGCTTAACCGACTGCACCACCCAGGCGCCCCAAAGGTGGGCTTTTTAATAAATGCTTCTGGAATAATTGGATAGACATTTGAACAACAACAAAAGTAAACCAGTGAAACAAAATCCATATTTCTAGTTTACATAAGAATTCATTCTAAGTGGATAAGAGATATAAATATAAAATAATAATAGAAAGGAGAAAGCATGGATAAACCTCTGTATTATCCTGATGTAGGCAAAGACTTCTTAATTATGCCTCAAAATCCAAATTCAGTATAAACAATTAATACATTTACCTATCAAATAGAAAATATTTGTATGACAAAGTCAAATGCAAAATGAAATGATGTGTTTGTAACATATACCTCAGGTACAAGAGAATCTTACCTAATTTATAAAGAACTCTAAAAATTAGAGAAGAAAAAGATCTTATAGAAAGTCAGCAGAAGACATAAACAGACAGTAAAGATATTGAAATGATCATTAAATATAAGAAAAGATACTTATCCTGACTCATAATAGGAAATTGAAATTAAAATATTTCTCACCTCTCATGTAACAATTTATAAGGTCAGATGTGGTCACCATTTTCTGGGCAACAGTAACTCTTTCAGTGCAGTAAAATTTATTTGTTCTACATCTCTCAGGGATTATTGTTCTTTGTTGCCTGGTGTCCAGTGTCTTGAAAGTCATTTCTTGTATTTTCTGGTTTTTTAAGGGCGCAAGGTGAGGCTAGTTCCTGTTACTCCATTTTCCAGAAGTGGGATTCTCTTTGATTTGAGCCACAGCTTACTGCTTGAAGTTAGATATTTACAAATTGGCAACTGTATCCAGGGGATATATCAGCTAGAGAATATCAAACTCACTTTTAATAAGATTTCTCTTTTCTCTAGGATCTTGGCACTTAATGTCCTAGCTACCATAGTTGTTTGATGGTTTTAAATAGCTGTTTGTTTTATGTATCCAGCATTACTGTTCTTCTTAGCAGGAGGGTTGATCTAATGAAAGCTTTTTCATTATAGACAGAGGCAAATCATTATAGATTCAGCCAATATCTCTTTTTAATATGACTCCTCCCCCATCCTTTCTAGTTTCTTCCACCTGGAAGTCTGATTAGAATCAGTGAATGGTCTCAGTTTTTCTTCTATATATCTTCACATCTTTTTCATATATAACATCTTGTTCACTTCCTTGTGTTGAATTCTTTATTTTTTAAGGTGCATTATTTAGTTTATGAATTCTGTCTTTAGTTGTTAACCTGTCTATTGAGTTTTAAATTTCAGTGAATTTATTTGTTACTTCCAGGGTGTTTAGTTTTTTTTTCCAAATCTGTGGGTCATGCTTGATTTTCAGACCTGAAAAATTTGTCATTTCATTTGTCATTCTTTAGTCCCTTTTATGTCTTGAAACATATTTTGTGTCTGATAATTCTAATATTTTCAGATTTTTGTACCTCTGATTCTTCAGTATGTTTTTTTTTTTTCTGTAGAGTTGTCATTCTTGATGATGCATTTCTTGGATGTACTGTGATTTTCATGTATTGTTATCCAATATCCTTAAAATTCCATCTGTGGGAATGCCTTGAGCCTAGTTTTATAGTACATTATGTCACAGGGCATTTGCTATAGAACATCATGCGTGCTGGTTAGGAATTTTAAAGATTTTCCCCTTACCCCTACCCAAACATTTCTTACTTTCAAAAGCTTCTTGTTTTTTGTTTTTGTTTTTATTTTTATTTTATTTTTTTAGGGGGGGTGTTCCACTTGGTGATGTCTCTCTTCTGGGGATTTTGCTTCATTGACCGTTTCTGCTCTGATTTCCCAAGATTGAGCACCAAGCCATTTCTCTTATTCTTGATAGGTATGAATGACTGGCCTATTAATACTCAAGTTCCCAAGTACTCAAGTTAGAAAATCCCCCAACCCTCTGAGAAAATGAAGACCATGTATTTAAGAATCATTCTCTTTTGACATTGTGGACCTCATATGGTTTCCCTTTATTTCCAAATTACTCACTGTTAAAAATGTAACTTTCGGGTGCCTGGGTGGCTCAGTCGGTTAAGCTTCCGCTCAGGTCATGATCTCATGGTTCTTGAGTTTGAGCCCCGTGTTGGGCTCTGTGCTGACAGCTCAGAGCCTGGATCCTGCTTTGGATTCTGTGTCTCCCTCTCTCTCTGCCCTTCCCCTGTTCACGCTGTCTCTCTATGTCTCTCAAAAATGAATAAACATTAAAAAAAAATGTAACTTAAATTTCAGTAATCATTGACTAAATTGTAACTTAATGTTTCTTGTTTTGAAAGGATTTGTGCTACACATCTGATCCACCATCTAATCTTCAATATTGCTAGAAGCAAAGTCTCTCCAACCTTGTGTTTTACTGAAATTCAGGTTTTATACTTAACTGCAAATATTGTCAGTTTTCTCATATGTTCAAAACATTTGATTTTTCCTGAATATCTTCCAGGTGAAGGACACATTCCTTATCAAGGAGCCTCGTTTGATTTCCTTCATAATTTGATCTTTGCTTGACCCTTGAGCTTGAACTTCTATATAAATGTTCTTTCCTATAAATTTTATTCTATTAAAATACTTGCATCTCTCTATAGAACATCTTTTATCGTAACTCTTTGCCTTTGCCTGTTTAACTCTAAGCCAGAGTTTAGTTTTAGTTTTTGTTTATTTGCCTAACCCATGTCTCAGGACTGAAGGAATGCTTTGACATAATATCTTATAGGAAGCATCCTTTGACCTGCCACTCGCTTCCCTCATATTTGTCATATTCCGGCTGTCCTCTGACTGTATCCTGTCTTTATTTAAGTTGTAGCACTTATCATACTGAGAACAAATTGAGGTCAAAGACTTACTTATTTCAACATCCCTAATGCCTATTATGTTACATAACAAGTCGATAAATGTTGAATGAGTGAAAACACTTGTTAAAAATCTCCTTACATGACACAGCACCTTTAATTCTTATTTTTTCATCACCAGTATGTAAAGAATGTTATTTTATACTTTTAGGATTTTTTGTCTTGTTTTGTTTTGAGTTTTTAGTATTTCACAAAATATTTTCTTACATACGATCACATTTCGTGCTTGAAGGAATTTGCTGAAAATTAAGTAAATTCTTCAAAGTTAAAAAAAACAAACGAAAAATAGTAGCATAGCCTGGATTTCAAAGAGGGATTTTTTTTTTTTAATTCTAGGGAGGGAATTTAGCCCTGTTCTACACCTGCCAGTCTATGAGAATCCTATAATTCTCATTGGCTGTTAATGTCAAGATGGCAACAGTGGTGTGGTACTGCTATTGGCTAACATGATGAATATTTCTAATTGTTCCAATTTTTCTCATTGTACCTTTTATCTTATTTTAAAGTCACAAGTCTTTTGGTCAAATCAAAATAGGTGTCCTTGGTTTTTCTCTGGTGTAGGAGTGCTAACAAAATCAATTTGATACTGGTATTTTTCTCTTGGAGAATGGTCATTTTTTCAGTACTCCCTTGAAATAAAAAAAAAAATTGTTTACCAAATCTTTTCTTGTGATATTTATGAAGAAAAGTTCATAATTAAAAAAATGTGTCAGATTAAAACGTGAGGATATAAGTACATTTTATTAAGATATAGGGACATTGTATTTATAAAGATGTGTATTTTGATTTTTTTTTCAACGTTTATTTATTTTTGGGACAGAGAGAGACAGAGCATGAACGGGGGAGGGGCAGAGAGAGAGGGAGACACAGATTCGGAAACAGGCTCCGGGCTCTGAGCCATCAGCCCAGAGCCTGACGCGGGGCTCGAACTCACGGACCGTGAGATCGTGACCTGGCTGAAGTCGGACGCTCAACTGACTGCGCCACCCAGGCGCCCCTAAAGATGTGTATTTTGATCATTAAACATGGAGGAGCTAACTGAAGTCGGGTATTGGATCTCCTTGAAATCTACCTATAGTGGTGAAGAAGACATACATGAAAGTAATCAATTCAGTTAGGGAATATGATAATAAACACAGTGATCATAGTCTAGTGTATCCCAAAAATAAAGTAGCTGAGATGTGTGCCGTCATGACTAACCTTGGAGTTGCTCACTTGCTTTTTATTGAGGTGAAATTTATACAACATACAATTAGCTTTTTTAAAAATATAATTTATTGTCAAGTTAGCTAGCATACAATGTATACAGTTGGTTTTGGGGGTAGATTCCCATGACTCATTGCTTACATACGACACGTAGTGCTAATCCCAAAAAGTTATCCTCCCATTACCCATTTTCCCCTCTCCCCCACCTGCCCCCCATCAACCTTCAGTTTGTTCTCTGTATTTAAGAGTCTCTTATGGTTTGCCTCCCTCTCTGTTTGAAACTATTTTTCCCCTTCCCTTCCCCCATGGTCTTAAGTTTCTCAAGTTCCACACATGAGTGAAAACATATGATATCTGTCTTTCTCTGACTGACTTATTTCACTTAGCATAATACCCTTTAGTTCCATCCACCTTGCTACAAATGGCAGGATTTCTTTCTTTCTCATTTGCCAAGTAGTATTCCATTGTATATATAAACCACATCCTCTCGGGGCACCTGGGTGGCGCAGTCGGTTAAGCGTCCGACTTCAGCCAGGTCACCATCTCGCGGTCCGTGAGTTCGAGCCCCACGTCAGTCTCTGGGCTGATGGCTCAGAGCCTGGAGCCTGTTTCCGATTCTGTGTCTCCCTCTCTCTCTGCCCCTCCCCCGTTCATACTCTGTCTCTCTCTGTCCCAAAAATAAATAAACGTTAAGCCACATCCTCTTTATCCATTCGTCAGTTGATGAACATTTAGGCTTTTTCCATAATTTGGCTGTTGTTGAAAGTGCTGCTATAAGCATTGGGGTACAAGTGCCCCTATGCCTCAGCACTCCTGTATCCTTTGGGTCAATTCCTAGCAGTGCTATTGCTGGGTCATAGGGTAGATCTATTTTTAATTTTTTGAGGAACCTCCACACTGTTTTCCAGAGTGGTTGCACCAGTTTGCATTCCCACCAACAGTGCAAGAGGGTTCCTGTTTCTCCACATCCTCACCAGCATCTGTTGTTTCCTGAGTTGTTAATTTTAGCCACTGACTGGTGTGAGGTGGTATCTCATTATGGTTTTGATTTGTATCTCCCTTATGATGAGTTATGTTCAACATCTTTTCATGTGTCTGTTGGCCATCTGGATGTCTTCTTTGGGAAAGTGTCTATTCATGTCTTCTGCCCATTTCTTCACTGGATAGTTTGTTTTTGGGGTGTTGAGTTTGGTAAGTTATTTATAGATTTTGGATACTAACCCTTTATCTGATATGTCATTTGCAAATATCTTCTCCCATTTCATCGGTTGTCCTTTAGTTTTGTTTTAGTTTTAGTTTTTTTAAGTGTGTATAGTTCAGTGTCATTTAGTGTGTTCACAGTACTGTGAAACTACCACTTCTATCTAGTTTCAAAACTTTTTCATCACATCACAACATTCCTACCATGTACTTAAGGTCATCACTCTCTATTTCTCCCTACCCCCACCTTTGGTACCACTAATTGCTTTCTGTCTTTATGGATTTGCTGTTCTTGATGGTTCACGTAAAAAAAAATCATACATATGACCTTTTGTTTCTTGCTGTTTTTACTCAGCATGTTCAAAGTTTATAGCATTTATCATATTATAGCATATATCAGTATTATATTCCTTTTTATATGGCAATAATATTGCATTATGTATACACACATGCCACACAGGTTGCTTATCCATTCATCTGTAGACAAACATTTAGTTTGTTTCTTCCTTTTGGCTACTGTAAATAGTGCTGCTTTGAACACTCAGGAATGCCGGAGTCCAGCTCCAACATGTCCAGGGGTTCCCGAAGGAAGAACAGCGTCAGTGAAAAAGTGAAAATAAAACAAAACTAAAATAAAAAACTAAAAATGAAAAACTAAAAAACTAAAACTAAAATAAAAATGGACACAGACAACAGCAGTGTGTTGAACTGGCCGATTTATTGTAGCAGACATGACGTTATATTTGCTAGTGATTGCCTCGTAGCATACGTCATCTATGTTTTTCTAACATTACCTAACTTTGAAAATGTTCCTATGTGTAATCAGCCTTTAAGAAATAACATGGCGATTTTCTTGTAGTGTTCCCCCATACCCTTTGATTATTGATTAATTTCTTACATTATTCCATTATGCATCTGCGTTTATCTATAATCTATAAAGCATTTGCTTTGCTGTTCTCATGAAAGGTCATCTATCTCTCAACATCTCAAGTGGAACAGTTACAGGGACATGACCTCTTAGTTGTTTCCCTGAACTATTTGTGGTTTGAGGAACAAAAGTGTTTGCCTTGGTCCGAGGTGCCAGGAAGGGGCTGAGAGGGCCTTAGAAACCCATGCCTCATACATTCTCAGAGAGACAGCGCACCTAGGAACCAATGAACCATTCTGTTTCTTGACCAACTAGGTTCAGTTATCATCTGGAATGCCTCCTGGGGGCCAAGTGAGCCTAGGGGTTAGAGTGACTTGTGCCTGTAGATACACTCCTTAGTTGCCTGAGTGAGGCTTTCAAATTCATATGTCTCTCCTTCGTTGGCCTCCTTTGCTGACAAATGTATGAGGCTATCCTTCCTGTAAGTAGAGGAGTCTCCATAGGGGATGGCAAGGGCCAAATGTAGGGCCGCACAATTTCTTGCGGAGCCTTTTTTTCTTTCCTAATGGTTCTTTTCCCAGGGGGGCCTGTCGAGGGCAATTCCTCAACAGACAATACTCCAGGTACTTTTATTAAGGCCAAATTACCTAAAAGCGGGAGTCCAAGAAGCTTCACTGTCGGTGGGCCGCCTTGCAGTCACCAATTCGTCCACAGCCCGGGCCCTGCCACTCAGGCTGGAATAGCTTGGCTTCCAGCACAGGAACAAGAATTTGAGTGCCTTTTTTTTTAAGTTTATTTA
Organism: Leopardus geoffroyi; assembly: GCF_018350155.1. Classification (NCBI taxonomy): domain Eukaryota; kingdom Metazoa; phylum Chordata; class Mammalia; order Carnivora; family Felidae; genus Leopardus; species Leopardus geoffroyi. Next base: position 56,878,745 of record NC_059328.1, read on the forward strand.
TTTTTTTCCTTTATTTCTTTTTTTTTCCTTTTTTTATTATAGCCATCCTAGTGGGTGTGAAGTAGTTTATCATTGTGGTTTTGATTTGAATTTGTTTAGTGGCCAATTTTATTGAACATCTTTTCATATACTTGTTAGCCATTTATATATCTTCTTTAGCAAAATGTCTATTCAAGTCATTTGCCTATTATTTAATTGGATTGTTTGCCTTTTTGTTCAGTTTGAGTTCTTTGTATATTCTGGGCACTAAACCCTTATCAGATATATGATTTGTACATATTTTCTCTCAGTCTGCATGAAAGAAATGTCTTAATGTCTATTGATTTACCTAAGTTTTTTTTATTTTTAAGAAGTTCAATTTATCTCTTTTTCCTTTTGTTGTGCTTGGGTGTCAAATACCATAATCCACTGCTACATCCAAGGTCGTGAGGATTAATCCCTGTGTTTTTTTGGTAATAATTTTATAGTTTTGGCTCTTACGTTTATGTCTTTGATCCATTTTGAATTAATTTTGTGTATGGTATGAAGTTGGGGCCTAAATTCATTATTTTGCATGTTGTTATCCAGCTGTATTGGCATAATTTGTTGAAGACTGTTCTTTCACTATTGGGTGGTCTTGACAACCTTGTCCAAATCAACTGACCTATGTATGTATGGATTTATTTCTAGACTCTCAATTCTATTCTGTTGGCCTAAAAGTCTATCCTTGTGACAGTACTACATTATACTGATGATGCTTTATTTACTGTTGGCACATGAGTGTCTCCCCAAAGCAAGAACACCTTTCCCTTCTTTTTACCACCAAATGACAGAAAAGGGGCACAACAGAGTATCCAATTTTTCTTAACTCTGATGCCTGCCAATATCTGTGATAAGAGATAGAAAAAGGTGGGTGATAACATCTGTAAAATCAAGTTGAGGTATGATGGTATAATAGAAGCAAAGTAGACTTTACAGTCCAACATACTTAAACTGAAGTCCCAGCTACCAGTTATAGTATCTTGAACATTTAATCTCTTTGAACCTTAGTCTATACTTCTGTTAAATTGGGTAAAAATGCCTACCCACTAGTATTTTTGCAACAAATAGGCATGGGATATGTAAATTTTCCCTAGTTCAGTGCCAGATACAAAATAGTGGTAGAAAAAAAGAACTATTAATAGTTTATTATTTTTAAAAACAGAACTTTATATGGAGAATAATCCTAAACTTTGAAAAATCTTCTCCTGCAGTCCATAAAAAAGCAGCCCATCCTAGCCATTTTATAAATTGCTTTCTAGGAAAATGGCATCTTACCTATTAATCATTACTTTTGGCTTTGAGCTTCAGGAGTTAGCTCCTTTTCATTCAGATGCCAGTAGGGTGTGTGTGTGTGTGTGTGTGTGTGTGTGTGTGTGCGTGTGTATGTAGATCTCTGTGAGTACATATCCACTGTTTCCTTTTATTTTACAAGCTGAGTCTGTAATCCTTGGTTCAGGCACTGTCTTTTATTAATATGCTGTGTAAATGTGCCCAAGGTCTGTAAAAGAGTATGTTGCATATAAAAAATAAAGAGAATTAATACCTTCACTGGCAGTTGAATGGGGGGGGGGGGGGAGGAGGACAGTCTTCTTACTCTCATCCCCAGACTATCCAATTCTCAGATTTATAATCAAGTCACTTTTTAAAATGTAACTAGATTATAGGAAAGAGAACTTCGCACCAATTTTGTTTCTTTGAAAGAATTATTTGATTTCTGTTGTTCCTCTGGTACCACGAACTTGTTACTAAGATATGGTGTTGTCAGAGAGTGAGAGATTTACACATCATGAGACCTGGGTCCAAACCCATATGCCACTACTCATTGGCTGTATAATCTTCTAGAGTCACGTTACGTTCAGACCTCATTTTTTCATTTGTAAAAGAGAAAGAGTAATTACTTCATAGGGCTGATTATAAGAATAAAATGAATCATTGAAGTCAAAGTGCTTTTTCAACCATAAAGCATCATACACATGTGACCTCTCAGTTTTTTTTAACATTTAGTACTGTTTATGAAATTGTGGAATCTTAAATTAGGAAGGCACCTAACCGGCCACTTTGCCAATTACCCACTACTCATTTGCTTTGCTAGCAAGTCTTGTAAACTGCTTTGTTTAGTAGTAATTCTTATTCCTTGCAATGGATGCTTGAACATGGTACCATTGTAGTGTGAAGTGCATATCCAATTAAAAATATGAACCATTGAAAACAGGCCACACTCTTCTCAGTGGTCTGTAAAATGACTTTTTTACTTGTAAAGGCAGTTAAAATGCCTTTGGTAAGGGGCGCCTGGGTGGCGCAGTCGGTTAAGCGTCCGACTTCAGCCAGGTCACGATCTCGCCGTCCGTGAGTTAGAGCCCCGCGTTGGGCTCTGGGCTGATGGCTCAGAGCCTGGAGCCTGTTTCCGATTCTGTGTCTCCCTCTCTCTCTGCCCCTCCCCCGTTCATGCTCTGTCTCTCTCTGTTCCAAAAATAAATAAACTTTGAAAAAAAAAAAGCCTTTGGTAAATCCAAGAAAGCTCTACTTCTTTGGGTTCTGCTTTTTCAGTAGTGCAGTACCAGGCTCTCTGTGAGCATACAAGGAATGCTGATTGATGCTAATGGTAACTTGGCCAATTTCCCATTCCCTGTGTTTCTGTTCTCATACTTAGCAGAGATAGACTTCTGCAGTTTAAACACAGGAAATTTAGAGACAGGGCACTTTAAAAAAGAATATTAAATACTATATTGATAACTAGTAACAGCTCATTAAGCTAGTTACTCTATAATGATGGTTTGGATTTATATATTTTGTGCAATTAATGTATAAAATATTAGAGTACAAGGGAAATATGTTTGTTTGTAAATTATTTATTTCATTCCCCCATCTAAGAAATGTTATTACCATCAATGTAGTAGTAGAATATTTGTGTATTTTTCCAAAGTACACTTAAGGACTATATCAGAAGTGAGTAGTTCCATGATTACCATTGGTAGAGGAAAGATAAATCATATATTTTTCCCAAGTCTTGATTATAAACATGTAAATATGAAGTCACAACATCAAATAACAGGAATGAATAAGGTTTGATGATGCTCCTCTGTGTTGGAGAGTTGTGTCTTGCATATAGCCTTTATTCTCCCATTTCTTTGGAGAATCATCCTTCTTTTACTCTTAGTCTGTATGATTTGGAGGTGTTGGCTCCTTTACATTATGTTAACAATAAGTTATTTGTTTTAAAATTTAAAATTTTGAGATAATGATGGATTTACATGCAGTTGTAAGAAATAATACAGAGAGATCCCATAATGCTTTATTCAGTTTTCCCCAATGATAAAGTTTTGCTAAACCATGGTGCAAAATTACAACATGGATCTTACCACTGATACAAAGTACAGAACATTTTTGTCACCACAATGGTTCTTCATGTTGCCCTTTCATAGTCACATCCATGTCTCTTTGGCCCCCATTCCCTCTTTAACTCCTGGCAACCACAGATACGTTCTCCACATCTGTACTTCTGTCATTTCAAAAACTCTATAAACCAGCTCATATAGTATATAATTTTTTGAAATTGTCCTTTTTCACTGAGCATAATTTTCCAGAGATTCATCCAGGTTGTTATGTGTATCAATAATTTGTTTCTTTTTATTTCTGACATGGATGTGCTCAGTTTAACCATTCACTTCCAGAGGTTTTTTCCAGTTTGGGACTATTATAAGTAAAGCTTTTACAAATGGTTGTGTACAAGTGTTTTTGTGAACATAATTTTTTGTTTCTTTGGGATATAAGCCTAAGAATCTAATTGCTGGTTAGTACTGTTGCATGTTGGTATATTGCATAGAATTCTTTAAATGTTTGGTAGAATTCTCCAATGAAAACATTTAGGCCTGATCATTTCTTTTGTTGGATTATTTATGTATTTATTATTTTTCTTTTTTTTTTTTAATTGTTTGAGAGAGAGAGACTGAGCATGAGCAGGGCAGGGGCAGAAAGAGAGGGAGACACAGAATTCGAAGCAGGCTCCAATCTCTGACCTGTCAGCATAGAGCCCGGTGTGGGGCTTGAACTCACAAACTGTGACATCATGACCTGAGCCAAAGTTGGATGCTCAACCCACCAAGCCACCCAGGTGCCCCAAATTTGTTGGAAATTTTAAATTACGACCTTATTTTCTATTAATAGTCATAGGGCTATTTGAATGTTCTTTTAAATGTTTAATAGTCATAGGGCTATTTGAATGTTCTTTTAAATGTTATGTAGGGGTGGGGCGGAGAGAGAGAGGGGAAGAGAGAATTCCGAGCAGGCTCCACAGTGTCAGCACAGAGCCTGATGTAGGGCTGGATCCCTTCCCATGAACTGGAGATAGTGACCTGAGCCGAAATCTGGAGTCGGACGCTTACTGACTGAGCCACCCTGGCACACCTTGAATGATCTATTTTCTATTGAATGAATTGTGGTAATCTGTGTTTTTTAGGAATTGATCCATTCATTTCATCTAAGTTCTAAGATTTATGGTTGTTTGTAGTATTCCATATTATCCTATTAGTATCTGCAGGATCATTAGTGATGTTCCCTGTTTCGTTCCTAATATTGGTATTTATATCTTCCTTTTGCTTTACCAGTTTTCCAAGAGGCTTGTCAATTTATTGATCTTTTCAAAGAGCCAGTTTTTTGTTTCATTGTTGATTTCTGCTTTTTATTATTTCTTTCCTTTTGCTTGCTTTGGGTTTATTTTGCTCTTTTTTCCCTAGGTTTTTGAGATGATAGCTTAGATTATTGATTTGATACTTTTCCTCTTTTCTAAAATAAGCATTTAGTGCTGTAAATTTCCAACTCCATTGTAGCATATATAACATTGCATTATAATTGACGCTAGTGTTTTAGTTGTGTCTCACAAATTTGTTATGATATATATCATATTAATTCCCTTAAATTCATGGATTATTTAGAATTATATTGTATGTGGAGATTTTTTGGTATATTTTTGTTATCGATTTTTCATTATATTTCATTGTGGTCAGAGAACACATTCTGTATGATTTCAGTTCTTTTAAATTCGTTGAGGTTTGTTTTATGATCTGGAATATAGCCTGTCATGGTATATGTTTTGTGGGTACATGAAAAGAATGTATTGTCTGCTGTTTTAATGGAATATTTTATAAATATCAATTAGATCAAGTGATGGGAGTGACAACTTCTAAACTTTATATGTCAGGGCTGAAATTGACTAGAATTTTAAGTTCATATTTTTTCAGTTTATATTTATTTTAAGGTGTACCTATTCAGAATTAACTGTAAGCCTGGGATGTTTACTGAGTTTCTTTACCCCAGTAGAACCTGAACTCCAGTGTTTGTCTTTTCAGTTGACTTCTGAAAGTTTACATTAATTTCTCATCCTCTTAGCTTCTACTTGTGAATCAGCAAATAAAATAAATGGTGCCAAGTATAGGTCTTACCTCTTTGCCCTTTTCTTCACTATGGGATCTTTGCTACTGGAGTTTCTTAGAAACTTAGAGAGAGAGAGAGAGAGAGAGAGAGGGAAAGAGAGAGAGAGAGAGAGAGAGAGAGAAAGAGTATGTGTGTGAAAATGTTTATATTTTTAATCAAATCTTCTCTAGTTTTTCTAGTTTTATTAGTAGTAAGATTGATTTTATACAAGATAATTTGCCATAGCCAGAACTGGAAACCTCAACAATTATTTACTGAGTACATATTACCTATCAGGTACTATTCTAGAATCTTTATTCTAGATTCTCTTCCCTAATGGAGTTTACATTCAAGTGGGTCAGTCAGTGCAATGGGGGCATATCATGAAAGCCCAGTCAGTCAGAATAGTGTCTCATTGGTAAGTGGTTGTTCCAGTGATAGGCTTTATGAAAACAACCAAGCCAGTTACACCTGATGAGACTCAGAGGGTATTTGAAGGGACTGTTGTTAAAAATAAATATTATTTTAACTTCTTTAGGACTTGAAGTTGAGAGATGTAAGCCTGAAGATGTTGGGATGCAAGAGAAGAGAGATTGTTGTTGTTTGTTTTGTTTTTCCTTATGGACAAAGGCATAAAATCAACATACAAAATGTAGGGCTGAGAGATGAATAGAGTCACTATCTTAATTGTTTAAATTTCTAGCACTATTTCTGGATACATGAGCCATGTGATTTCTACTGGTTTTTGGTTAAGCTCTTTTGCTTTGTGTTTTTGTCACACAAAACCTCATTAATACACATCTTAACCAGCAAATTCAATGGTTACTTTTTGGTGTTTGTTTTACTGGTGTCTTTTTGCATTTGACAGGTCTCTCCATTTGACTCTCTTTGCATAATACTCTCTCTTTTTTCTTGAATATTTTTTTTTCCTTTGGCTTCTATGATACACTATTTATTGATATTTCTTCTGAGGTTCACACTAGTTCTCCTCAGGCCCCTTCCAAGTTTTTTGCTTTTCCTCTCTTAAATCTTGAGTCCTTGATGAGGATATCCTTGGTCCCTGATTCTATCATATCTAAATGAGTATCTTTGCATGTCTTAACTAAAGAATATCAACTAGAATTTATCCAAAAAGCTGAGTTACTTTTGACTCATTGATTCTACCTCGTGAAGATTTATTTCCATCCCTTGATTACAGTTAGTTAACTGTATTAATTCAGGCCTTCACCAATTCTCACTGGTATAACTTACCAGTGGCCTCCTAACTTACTTAACTCTCTCTCATCTGATCATTTCCTAAATAGTTTAACCAGAGTAGTAGAGCTTCATTAAAAAACTGACCATGTAATTTCCTTATATTACACATATGATAAAATCAGTAGTGCCAGGATATGGCCCTAGCTGACTTCTCTGTTCTCAGCATTTATTGATCTTCCTGTTCATACTTCACTATTGTCAGAGAAAATTGCTTAGACTCCCATGAAAAAAAGTTATGGTTTTTTATGTTTTGGTTCCACTGCACCTGCTATCCCATATAAAATATATTTTTCTGTATGCCAGTCTTCTGAACACATGGTTGTATTTCAAATCAGAGCTCAAATCATTACCTCCTCTTTGAAACATTCCCCCAAATCAGGCAAATTCAGGGAGTTCACTCCACTTATGTTACGGACCTAGTATTACTACATTATAGTAAATTTTGTGCTGTAACAAACATAGAAGAGAGAGACATAAAAACAGACTCTTAACTATAGAGAACTAATGGTTACCAGAGAAGAGGTAGATGGGGGAGATGGGTGAAACAGGTGAAGGGGATTAAGAATACACTTTTGATGAGCACTGAGTAATTTATAGAATGGTTGTGTTGTGATATTGTACACCTGAAACTAATGTAATACTATATGTTGTTAATTCTACTGGAATTAAAATAAATGAAAGAAGACAAAGCAAAAACAAACAGAAACCTGCAGGTGTATGCCAAAGCCAAAAAAAAAAAAAAAAAAAAAAGATTCCTACTGCTTGATTGTTTAGTTGAGCAGAAACAAGAGATTCCTACAGAGTTCAGCCCAAAGTGTAGATTAATGAGTGAAATAAATATTGCTGTCATTTTAAACTACTGAATTTTCAAGTGGTTTGTATGCAGCCACAATAATGAAATAATTCCACACACTTCCGAATGGTATAACTTTAAAAGTAATTGCATTGAATCTGTAGCACCATTTGGGGAGAACTAGCACCTAATTAATACTGACAAGTACCTTCCAACACATGAACATGACATATATTTTTATTTATTGATACTCTTAAAAGTCTCACAATAAATTTCTTAATTTTCTCTATAGAGGGTTCACTTGTTTTAGTTTTTTTTCTAAGTACCATATATATGTGTGTGTGTGTGTGTGCATCCATTATGTGTGTGTATATATATATATATATATATATATGTGTGTGTGTGTATATATATACACACATATATATTAATTTTATTTATTTATTTATTTATTTATTTATTTATTTATTTATTTATTTATTTTACATCCAAGTTAGCTAGCATATAGTGCAATAATAATTTCAGAAGTAGATTCCAGTGATTAATCCCCAATGTATAACAGCCAGTGCTCATTCTGAGTCTCTTCCTTAATGCCCCTTACCCATTTAGCCCATCCCCCCACCCATAACCCCTCCAGAAACCCTCAGATTGTTCTCTGTATTTAAGAGTCTCTTATGTTTTGTCCCTTCTTTTTTTTATATTATTTTTTCTTCCCTTCCCTTATGTTCATCTGTTTTGTATCTTAAACTCCTCATATGAGTGAAGTCATATGATATTTGTCATTCTCTGACTGACTTCGCTTAGCATAATACCCTCTAGTTCCATCCACGTAGTTGCAAATGGCAAGATTTCATTCTTTTTGACTACCGAGTAGTATTCCATTGTGTGTGTGTGTGTGTGTGTGTGTGTGTGTGTGTGTGTGTATGTACACACCATATCTTCTTTATCCATTCATCTGTCAGTGGACATTTTGGCTCTTTCTATACTTTGGCTATTATCAATAGCACTGCTATAAACATTGGGGTGCATGTGCCCCTTCGAAACATCACACCTGTATCCCTTGAATAAATACCCAATAGTGCAATTGCTGGGTCCTAGAGTTGTTCTATTTTTAACTTTTTGAGGAACCTCCATACTGTTTTCCAGAGTGGCTGCACCAGTTTCCATTCCCACCAGCAGTGCCAAAGAGATCCTCTTTTCCCACATCCTCACCTACATCTGTTTATGCCTGAGTTGTTAGTGTTAGCCATTCTGACTGGTGTGAGGTGGTATCTCATTGTGGTTTTAATTTGTATTTCTCTGATGATGAGTGATGTTGACCATTTTTTCATGTGTCGGTTGGCCATCTGCATGTCTTCTTTCGAAAAGTATCTATTCATGTCTTTTGCCCATTTCTTCACTGGATTATTTGTTTTTTGAGTGTCGAGGTTAATAAGTTCTTTATAGATTTTGGACACTACCCCTTTATCTGATATGTCATTTGCAGATATCTTCTCCCATCCTGTTGGTTGCCTTTTAGTTTTGCTGGTTGTTTCCTTTGCTGTGCAGAAGCTTTTTATTTTGATGAGGTCCCAGTAGTTCATTTTTGCTTTTGTTTCCCATGTCTCTGGAGACATGTTGAATAAGAAGTTGCCGCGGCCAAGGTCAAAGAGGTTTTTGCCTGCTTTCTCCTGGAGGCTTTTGATGGCTTCCTATCTTAATGTTGAGGCCTTTCATCCATTTTGAGTTTATTTTTGTGTATGGTTTAAGAAAGTGTTCCAGGTTAATTTTTCTGCATGTTTCTGTCCAATTTTCCCAGCACCATTTGCTGAAGAGACTGTCTTTATTCCACTGGATATTCTTTCCTGCTGTGTCAAAGAGGTGTTGGCCATACGTTTGACTGTCTATTTCTGGGTTTTCTATTCTGTTCCATTGATCTGAGTGTCTGTTTTTGTGCCAGTAAGTACCTTATATTTTAATGCTATTTTTTATGGTACCTTTGTTTTTCGTTTTGTTTATTTGAAAAACAAGCATTTGTATTTATTAACCAAAGGGAGAGAAGTCAAAGCAGTATAGACTCCTACCAGTCCCTTCTGTAGTCTACCCACCTAGGCCAGGTTGCAAAGGCCCTACCCCTATCCAGAGCAAGTTCCCAGGGGAACCAGGGCCCACTGGGAAGGGAAGAAGAAGTCAGTAAAGCTCAGAGGCCCAAGGAAGAAGAAAACAGAACTGCTGGGTAGACACACCTAGTCATATCCTTTGGCTCCTAACTCTCAGTGGAGAAGGCTAAGTGCCCCAAATGCAAACCAAGCAGGACTCATCTCAAAACCCCTACATGTGAGTGGGGAGGGCAGCCTAAGGTTGAGGCAACTCTCTCCAGGATCAGTCCTTGCCAGATGGATGCTGGTCCAGCCTCTGATCCTCTTCCTTCATACTAAGTTCATACAAGGTAGCAGCCTCTGGGGGAATGGATGCAGAAGAGGCAAAGGGGACAGTTTTATGGTACCTTTTTTTGATTTTTTTCTACCTACTTATCACTGGTATATAAACATATAGTTGTCTTTTTGATACTGATTTTATACCTAGAAACTTGCTGAACTCCTATTAATGCTAAAAACTTACTACTAACTATTTGAGGTTTCTACATAGAAACTTTTTTTCTAATATTTCTGATTACTTATTTATTACTTTCTAATAACTACATATTTTAGAATCCTTCATTGGTTATAAGATACCATTGAGTATAAATTACACAAAATGCATTTCATATTTATGCAAAATGTAAAAAATATTTGCACCTTCTGTTTTAAAAAATTGTAATTTTTTCCCTTGCCTTATGGAACTGATTTGGACCTCTCCTATAATGTTGAGTAGAAGTGGTGAAAAAGGCACCCTTGTTTCAATCATATTTTTATAGGGAATGATTTAATTTCACTTTTTTTTTGCAGGTTTTGGAAATACACATATTACATTTTATCGAGTGCTCTTTCTGCTTCAATTGAGATAATCATGATTGTTTTTGCTGATGTGATGAATTATGTTAGCTTATTTTTTAATGATAAACCAGTGCATTCTGAATATAAGCCCAACTTAATAGATATCCTATTTTTCTTCATTACTGGATTCAGTTTGCTAGTATTCAGTTTAGGATTTGTATCTATTTTTTTGAGTGAGATTGTTCTTGACTTTTCTTTTTTTTTTTTTCAAAAAAAATTTTTTTTTTCAACGTTTATTTATTTTTGGGACAGAGAGAGACAGAGCATGAACGGGGAAGGGGCAGAGAGAGAGGGAGACACAGAATCGGAAACAGGCCCCAGGCTCCGAGCCATCAGCCCAGAGCCCGACGCGGGGCTCGAACTCACGGACCGCGAGATCGTGACCTGGCTGAAGTCAGACGCTTAACCGACTGCGCCACCCAGGCGCCCCTTGACTTTTCTTTTTATATACTGTGCTTTTAAGTTTTGATGCTAAATTTAATATTGGTTGTTTGCATTTATGTGCATTGAGTAAGATTGTTCTTTAATTTTCTTTTTCTGTCCTTCTATGGTTTTGGTATCAGAGGTAACCTAGACTTATAACATGGAATGCAACTGTTTCCTCTTTTACTTTGTAGCCTGGAATATTTTGTGTGTTATTAGATTTGTGTGTTGAATATTATATAAAGGTATTAAAATTTGGAAGCAAAATTAATTTTGTGAAAAAATGTTGACATTCCCAGTCAATTACTTAACAGTTGTCGTTAATCCTAGTTGGGCTTTCTACTTCTTTTCAATTAAGTTCTGTTGCATTTTTAAAAGAATGTATCTCCTTCATCTAAGATTTCAAACTTTTGGTGTAAAGTTGTTCAAAGTACATACTCATAAGTATCTGCTGAGAGAATAATTGTGTCTCTTTTTCATTTATAGTATTGCTTATTTCACTTTCTCTCTTTTGCTTTATGAATAGTAGCAGACAACTGTTGATTTTGACAGTTGTTAAAAGTGCATTTCTTGAGGTTCACTATTTTGCTATTTTTTAACACTATTTTGCTCTTTCTTTTAAAATAATTTTTTTCTTTTATCTTACAGTTTTTAAACTTTTAGCTTTGTAACTTTTTAAGAATTTTAAATTTTAAGCCGTTAACACATTTCATTCTGACAACAGTTTTGGCCATACTGTACAAGTTTTAAATTGTAGTATTTTTCAATATATGAAGTCCTAGATAAATATTATGACTCTTTCTTTAACTCATAAATTTAGAAGTGTGTTTAATAATTTCCAGACTTGTGTTTTTCTAGTTAACATTTTGTTATTGATTTTAAGTTAATTTTATTGTGGTCATGGATGATGACATATAGTACTAATTCTTTGAAATATACTTAGATTTGACTTTTTACATAGCATAGGATAAGTTCTCATCAATGTTTCTTATGCTTGTAAATAATATATATTTCTCTGATGTTGGTTGCAGTATTCTATATATTGACATTAGTTCAATTTTTAATTATTTCATTTGAATGAATTCTGTCTTATTTATTTTTGCTTAATCTGTCAATTACAGAGAATGCTATACTAATCCATGCTAATCTCCTACTATGATAGGTTGTCAATTTCTTTTTAGTATTCAAATTTGTACTTACATATTTAATATTATACATATATGATTTTTAGAATTATTTCTTCATAATGAATTAAAGCTTTTGTTAATATATAATGCACTCTATCTTTTGCCACACTTTTTCCCTTGAAGGAATTTGTTCCCATTGTGGTTATACCATTTTTTTTTTCTGGCTTGCTATTTGTATAACAGATTTTCCCATTCTTCTACTTTTACCTATTAATAGTCCAGTGTTTCAGGTGAATGCAGTATTTAGTTCAACTTTAAAAATTCAATATGAAAAGCTTTTTGTTGTAATTAAAGAATTTAGTCTAGGGTCGTCTGGGTGGCTCAGGCAGTTAAGTGTCCAACTTTGGCTCAGGTCATGATCTCATGGTTCCTGTGTTCAAGCCCTGCATCGGGCTCTGTGCTGACAGCGGAGCCTGGATGGGCCTGCTTCTGATTCTATGTCTTTCACTCTGTGCCTCTCCCCCTGCTTGTGTGTGTGTGTGTGTGTATGTGTGTGTGTGTGTCTCAAAAATAAATACACATTAAAAACATTTTTTTTAAAAAAGAATTTATATTTTTTTAATTGAGGTATACTTTATATACAGTAAATGAAGCAGATCTTAAGTATACCACATTTAACATAATTACAGATTTACTTGGGTTTAAATTCACCATCTTTCTTTGTGCTGTCTATTGTTTTTCCTTGTTCTACTTTTTTCTCTTTCTTTTATTGCCTTCTTTTTATTCATTCTTTGTTTTTTTTTTTTTTTTTTTTGTTTTTGGTCTGTTATTTCATTTCCCCCTTTAATAGTTTGAATTTATTTTGCTAATTCAGAAAAAAAACAATTTATTCTGCTATGCTTTTCATGTTTATCTAAGAAATTACAATGTGCATCCATATCTTATCAAAGTTAAAAACATTTACCCACAATTTCTATTCAAAATATTTAACACCAGTGCACTATGCGCTCTGATCATTACAAATGGATGTGATCTGAACTGATGCCAGCCAAAACATCTGACTATTTATCAGCCTACTAGAACATAGACCTTAGCACACTCTATTCCATTTATCCTCTTGACTTATATGTTATTATTACCATATGGTTTAATGCTATTATTTTAAAATATTGCAAGTTTTATTTACTCATTTTCGTATGTCAAAGTCTGTTTAAACTTATTAAGGTATTTACTGCTTCTTTTTGCTATTGGTTCCTTCTTGAAATTCAGACCTTCTGTCTGAAATATGTTCTTTAGAATTTCTTTTAGTGAAAGGTTTTTGGTGGAAAGCTTAAAACTTTTCATGTTTCTGGAATGTCCTTTTCTCCTCTCCATTTATGAAAGTTACTTTACTAGAGTAATCTGAGTTATTTCCTCTCTTTATAATGGAAATGTCTTCCACCTTCTTGCTTCCATTGTTGCTGAAGCAAAATTAGCCATCTAATTGATACTCCTTTGACTGCAATCTGTCTTTTTTTTTTTTTTTTTTGGCTTATTTTATTTGTTTATTTGTTTTATTTGGCTGACTTTTAGATTTTTTTTTAATATCCTATAGTTTCAACATTCCACTGGCTTGAGGTCTTTGGGGTCCTTGAATTTGTGAAATTACATTTGCTTAATTCTGGAAGGTTCCCAGCTCTTATCTTTTCAGGTATTGCCTTTGTTTTGTTCTCTATCATTTCTCCTGTTGGAACTCCATTAGGGTATGTTAGTTTTCTCACTTTATCATTCATGTCTCTTGACATCTGTATTCATTGATATTATTCAGTTTATTGATTATCTTTTTAGCTGTGTCTAATCTGCTTTTAAGTATGTCTACTTAGTTTTTATTTTTTATTTTAATGTCTAGAAGTTCTTTTTAGTCCCTTTTCAAATCACTTGGCCCTTTACTCATAATATCAAACCTCTATTTTATTTCTCTAAAATATTAAACATGGATGGTCAATATATTGTTTCTGCTAAATTTAGTATTTAAATTCCATGTGTATCTGATTCTGTTGTTTTTTTCTGCTTGGTTCTACTTCATGATACATTTTGTCTTTGACCTTTTACTAACTCTTGATGATAAGGTGTACTTCTTCTGTGGAAACTCTTTAAATCCTTGGATAAGAGAGGGTTGTTCTAGAGAATTAGCTAGCTTCTGCTACGTATCTGGAGTTCTTACCAGATTATTTGCAACAAATTGTTGGTTTGAGGCTTTTCCCACCACCAATGTAGTATGAACTCAATTTTCAAACAATATGAAATCTGGCTCTTTGTTATAATTTTCAAGGAAGATGGTTTTTCATTCACTAACAGAATGTTTTGAGATATTGATTGATTGTCCATCAGAGAGGGGGTGGTAGAGTGTTGCCCTTTGGTGATTATTTTTTTAAATGGGCTGATCATCTGTTAGAATCCCCACCTTGATTGGGCCCTAGAAGTTTCTTTCCTGGTTTTGTAAATACTCTTTCTTTTTTTTTTTTTTTTTTTTTAATTTTTTTAACGTTTATTTATTTTTGAGACAGAGACAGAGCATGAACAGGAGAGGGTCAGAGAGAGAGGGAGACACAGAATCTGAAACAGGCTCCAGGCTCTGAGCTGTCAGCACAGAGCCGGACGCGAGGCTCGAACTCACGGATGGTGAGATCATGACCTGAGCCGAAGTCGGACGCTCAACCGACCAAGCCACCCAGGCGCCCCTGTAAATACTGTTTCACAAAAAATATTTTAAATAGTCATCTTACCTTCCTAGATTTTAGGCCTCTTGTTTTTGCCTCAGATATTCCTTATGCTTTTGTTGGTCTATGGATAAATTTAAGATGAGTTAAAAAGACTTTCTATCTTTCATAGTAAATTGGCTTAAATAAAATAGTCTGTCCTGGTCCCTAGTTTACCATAGTCCTGAAAATGGGAGTCCAATGTTTTCTTTTCAATAATTTTATAAGCCTATATTGGCCACCTCTTATATGCCAGTCATCATGGAAAAAGCTTGAAATACAGAATTCAATAAGTTACAGGCTCTAATTTCAATTTAATTCAAGTTTGGAGGGGGGAGGAATTCACCTAAGCACAACATTATAACATATCAAAAACAGTGAGAGAATTTTACACAGAATATTATGATGTCAGAGAGCAGATACACCATTCTTGTTTTGTGCTAAAGCAGGTGGCGTTTGGGAATATGTTTTGAAGAGTTAATGTCTGAGGAATATAAGCAGGATATAAGCTTCATGACAGAAAGTACCTAATCTGGCTTGGTTAATATTGTATTCTTTACATCTAGGACAGGTCCTTAATAAGTATTAGTTAAATTAACAAATGTTTGAATAGGATATTATTCAAGTCTGGCCACTTTTATTGCTTTTGCCTGAATGAATCATGACTATTGGTGAATTATACCATGTCTTTATTCTTCCAAATATTCTCTAATCTTTACTTTCCCATGTTAAAAATCATGTGTCTACCTTCTGCATGTCTTTCTCAAATATATAAGAATAGAATAATAATGGGAAGTGGCTCTGGAATTCAGAGGGTCTCACAGAACAAGTTATTTGTCTAATCCATATTTTTCTTTGTTTAATATTTCCACTTAACCTTTGTTGCCTTTAAAGATACAAGGGAAGAGTTTACTCTGACCCTTGAAGTTACATTTAAATAATTATTTCATAATGGAAAGAACTTTGGGGATAGAACTTGATTTGAATTTCAGCTGTACAACTTGTTAGTTATATAAACCCTCTAAGTGTCATTTTACCTATTTATAAGAGTTAAAACTTTGCAGTATTGTAATTTTTAGAAATAATATATATGATATCAAAATATATAAATATAAATATCTAAATAAATGTAAAGAACATACATGAATAAATTACATATACTGATTATATAAACTTTCTTTTTAATTGGATGCCTACACTGTGTGTTTTTTTTTTTTTCTTGGAGTTCCAAAATCATGAGTATTGGAAGACTGGAGAACTATGGAGTTATAAACTCTGTATATATTTTGAGGTGCTTTTTGTTTGGCTATTTCAACACTGGTCCTCTTTGTTTTAAGTACCTTCTTCAGTTTGAGACATATTCTCAAGTTTTGAAATTAGCAGAGGCCTACTGAAAGGTTAACAAGTCAGCATGGCAGTGGTCAGGTTTATGTTCTCATTTCCTGTCTGTATGATTATCCAAGTAACTTTTGGCTGGCTTCACATAAAGTTTAATAATCTTTCTTTGTATTATGTTTTTTTTTTTCCCCAAGATTAGTAAGGTCAAACTTCAAGTAGTCAAACAGGGAAAATGATAAGAAAGAACACTAAGAGAATTTTTGTTTGTTTGTTTTTACCAAACATTATCTTAGGGGTACTGATTTCTACATGTGACCATTTAACTTCAGCTGTTCTGACATTTAGAATAGGTGTCTCAACTTATCCATTCTTTATTGTGGATGCTAACACCATTAAATGCCCCCTGTTATCAACGGCTAAAAATAATTTGAAAACCAAAACAGTAAAATGCAAATGAAACTTTTTTATTGGAGGTAGAACTTTAGCCTCTCTAGAGATGTGTTCTTTCTTGTCAGAGACTCTAAGTCTAAAGTTCTTGTTTAGCAAGAGAGCGGGACACATGATTAAATGCAAGAGATGGCTAATGTCCGGGAAAAGACAAGAGCCCCAAATAAGGGTCCTTGCCCCATTTTTATTAGGATCGGAAGGCTTACAAACATGGTGATGGATGTGCACAAAGAGACAATGAAACTGTGAACATTAACTCAGGGAACTGAGGGAAAGGGGGTCTTAAAGATATTTGGGGTTAGGGGTTTGGGTTAATACAAAACAAAAGGAAGGTTGTTTATAGTGGACGTGAGGCACAGCCTCTGTTTATCTTAGCTAGCCTAGGGGATAAAACAGATTGAGCAAATAACCTCAGGGTTAACAAGGCACCTTTTCTTTTGCTAATCAGCTCTGTTCTGGGCAGTTCATCCACAGTGCAGTGATCTATAGCTCTATTTACCTGCTTACCTAATATGGTCCTTTCTTCCTGTGAAAGCAGCTTTCTGCTATAGTACTAAATTGGGGGGCACTTTCACCCTGAATACCTAATCTTGCTCACCTCCTATAACTTTGCCCCTCCCTCTCTATTCTGGGGGGGGCCTAATCTTGTTTACCCAAACTTGGGTGTCAGCATCCTATGGCTTTGTAATTCTTTATTCCTTGTTAACCCATTGGTGCAAGTCCAGGGAATTTCTAAGCTTATTCCCCACAGTTTCTGACAAAAACTGAATCAATACATTATAATTTCAGTTAAAATATGATCCTTGGGCTTGTTCTTGAGAATTTGGCAATATTGTAGGCATTTTGCTGAGTAGCTTTTTATAAAGGTCCCACTCTGCAGACACTTGAGGGAAAAGTTATCATATTTAAGATAACATATTTAATGACTGTCCATTTTATGTTAAACATTTGTTACCTCTGCAGGAGATATAAAAATAAGAAAGATAATTTTTCTTGACTTTAAGTAGCTTCTAATATTTGGGTAATCAGACACATATGTAATATATCAAACAAGGTAGAAAACTAGGTCTGAGAGCATTCAGATGAGGGAAAGATCATATCTCCTAAAGCTAGAACAATAAAGAAAGAGGTCACAAACCTGTAGGCTCTAGAGTTAAGTTTTGAGGGCAAATAAAATTTTGGCAGCTGAAGATATGAGATGTTTCAGAAATGGCAGTCTATACTAACAGCATTAGATTACCAGAGACAAGAAATTCAGGGTATATTTAAAGAACAGTGTGTATCATAGGTTTACCATGTGGAGGATATTGAGAAACTGAAAGAATGGGCTTCATCTGGTAGATCAAGAAATTTAGGCTATACTATAGGGTATATAATAATACTGTATTGCATATTTGAGAGTTGCTAAGAGAGTAGTAGATCCTAAAAGCTATCATCACAAGAAAACACATTTGTAACTATGTAGATGTTAACTAGACTTATTGTGGTGATTTCACAGTATATACAAATATTAAATTCTATCATTCTATACCTGAAACTAATATGTCAGTTGTATCTCAATTTAAAAAAGAAGAAAAACAAAACAAAGCAAAACAAAACCTTAGGTTATACTAAATGTCCATGGGAAAAACTGCAGGATAGTGACATCATCCAAGCTATTCTATAGGAATAATTCCTTAGCAGCATATTCAGAGACCTAGAGAATGTAATGGCATGATGCATTCAGAACTGTAAAGGTTTTGACACAGTAGGAATGACAGTAGGAATGAAGGAGGCATTTGGGGGAGAGGAGGCAAGAACCTTAGGTTTTAGGGAGCATTAAATTGATCTTAATAATGAAAAAGAATCAAGGAAAAAATTTAAGGTATACCGATAAGTGCATTCTAGAAGTCTGGGAGTAGATGTACTGTATTAATCTCTCCCTCATCTTGTGCTTCTGCCCGGAGAGTAACTTTTTTTTTGTTTGTTTGTTTCAGGAAGATCTGTCATGGAATCTGTCCTTCCCCATTTTACTGTGCCAAACACATTTGAAACCCTCACATTTAAGGACAAGAAGTCACAATAAGGAATAGCCCCAGCTGGTTCTAACGTTCACAAATGAGATTTCATGACATAGAAGAGAGAATTTAAACTATTTCAGTGGGTGAGGCTGTCATGAGGAGAAAAGTCAAGGACAGAGCCTTGGGGAATGCTTATTTTTAGATGACAAGAGGAAGACAAAGAGCAAAAGTAGAAGAAAGAAGGACAGATTGGAAAAGTAGGAGCAGAACCAGAGGCAGAGTGTAATGTAATAGAAGAACCCGGAGACTTGCCAAAGGAGTGTAGTGAACAGAATTGATGGCATAGGCACAGTGATAAAGAGGACCACTTAGGTAAAGAAGGAGATTTAAGAGCAGATTAAGTAGGGCCATGAAGTTGCTAGATTACAACAAGTTAAGGCAGGGAGAGGATTGAGACTGAAGATGGAAAGGATCAAAGGTGAACAGACAGAGGAAACACAGAAATTAGACCTGTCATTAAGAACACAATGCGAGGAGAAAGCCTGGGGAGAGAGAATAGAGAGCAGAAAGAAATAAGAGAGGGACAACCAAGACAGATTTTAGGTGGAGAAGGGGAGGTGGAAGGCACTGAGCGACACAGTGTAGCATAGTGGTTTACAAGTGCTGGCCCTAGGAGCAGACTCTAGTTCTTCCACTAGCTTTGAACCTCTGTTTCTTTCTCTCCTCTCAAATGGGGATAACGACCATACTTGTAGGGTAGCAGTGACTAAATGAGTTAAAACTTAGAGCAGTACTTGGCCCATAATCATTACTTACTATCATGTTGGATAGCATAACTATTCTCTACAGAGTGTGTGGTAAGAATATCATGGAAGAGTGAATGTGTGGAAGTAGAACTAGGGAATTGAGGACCTTTTGAAGTGGTTGTTCATACACTCTAAGTGAGTAAAGGGGCCAGATGGAAACAGAGCATCACTAAGATAGACTCTGAGAATATTATAGAGATGGAAAGGGACTGGAGACCAAATGAGGGAAAAAAAAGAGCCTCAAACTTTATATATGTGAAAGAAATGTAAAATGGGGAACAAATCTCTGGGCTTTTATAAGTGAGGTAGGCACAATACTCCCGTCCAATTATAGGTGGTGCTAGAGATTTAAAAAAATTGACAGAGTCAAGTAACTGCTGGCCTAACATGCAGTATAAAACTAGAATTCTTCTTTTCTAAAGTATAGAAGAAAGGATCATAGAGTCTCAGGGTTGGAGAGTACCTGAAAAGATGTTCAATAGAATCAACTAGCAGATACTCAAATCCTTTATCACGGGAGCAGGTGATTGGTTATTTGGTTTTCAGTCTCTGCTTTAAACCATCAGCAATAGCAGACTAACTGCTCTGATCATTAGAAGGAAAGGCCTAAAAATTTCCTTTTTAAGTCAAATTATTTTTCTGTAACGTATACCCATGGTCATAGCTCTACCATTTGGCATTACAGAATATGTGTAATGTTTTTTCTATTGCCAATTTGTTTAATATATGAACATAGCTAGTCCCCTCCCCCCCCGCCCGTTTTTTCTTTCTTTTTGAGTTTATTTTGAGGGGAGGTGGAACATGCAAGTGGGGGAGGGGCAGAGAGAGAGGGAGAGAGAGAGAATTCCAAGCAGGCTCTGCACTGTCAGTGAGGGCTGGCTCCATGTGAGGGCTTGAACTTATGAGCTGCGAGATCATGACCTGAGCTGAACTCGGATGCCTAATCAACTGAGCCACCCAGGTGCCCCTATTTTGTTTTTTTCTGAACATTTATAAGGGAAGGGTGATGGTATGGTAAAACAGATTTAGCTTATTCCATCACTCTTTCTTTGAGCTGTTTTTGAGTTCCTGTGTTGCTTTGGTCACTTTGGACCTCAGTTTGTTTCAATGTCCTAAGAAGGCCATACCCAGGAAGAAGAGGATAAAGGCAATACACAGGTCAGGTTTGATCAGTGTGAAAGGAGGGGGCTAGAAGTTAAATTTTTATTACTTGATATAAAATTTGCCTGCTTACCAAGCAGAAATATAGGGTGAATAGAAAATTCATATGAGAGTGTGAGTTAATTTGCTTGTGAAATGGGGTGACAGTACTTACCTCTTCAGGTTATTGTAAGGATTAAATGAGCCAATAGCCAGAGACTGACATCTTAGAGCACTCATTAAAGAGCATCTATTGTGGCCATTGTCACTCTTATCGAGTGGTGTCACTAATAATAGTAATGATATCTATTCTTTTATGTGTGCATTGGGTAAATTTTAATTCTTTCCTAAGTTATCAGTATGAAGAACATGTGCATATAAATCTTTTATACCTTTTATGGAGCTACTTAATTGGAACTGTAATAGTTTTCATTTAAATGAAGATCATTTAAAAAGTGAATATGATGTATCATCAGGCTTTGTTGATCTTTGTGTTCAGAATTTAAATCCATGGATAGATCATGTCACAGTTTACATTGGTATGCAGAAGGAAATGATAATTCTGTATTCATGACAGCCTATTTAAAACAGCCACGAAAGAGTATCTCATAACAAGGTTATATTGTATTGATTTGCCTTTCAAGTATTTATTTATTTATTATATGTGCCATTTCTGAAAAATGAAAAGTGCAACAAAAATTCATGGCTATCTTCAGCTTCCAGGGACCGGGATAGATACAAGAGTATATTTATGGGGTATTTATTTCCTAATATATGCAATAGAGTTGATTCTAAATTATTTGACTTAGAAGCACAATATAAATCTCTATAGGCACAAGTAGAGTTAAGGTTTGCACTAAATCTTTGCCTAAAATGCCCCAAAGCAGGTTATGAAAAATTCCTTTCCATGTATTGAATTAGATCTTACCTTACTGGGAAGCCAGTGATGAAACAGGACCCCTGGACCACTTTGCTTTTATCACAGCATCCATCACTGACTCTGATTTGTGGAGGAAATATCTTATTTCTGCTACTGTAATATACATTCTTTGAAAACAATGTCTGGCCTTTAGCGCCTTGCATATAAGTGAAGCTATGGGGGAGGGAACTGCTATTTATACAGCTCCTCCTATGTGCCTAGCACTGTTCTGGGCATTTTGGTAATGTTTAATATTTATATAGTGCTTACTGTTGGCTAGGTTTTTTGTTCCAAATGCTTTGTATGAATTACATATTTAATTCTCACAATAACCATAGGACTACATATCATCTTCTCCATTTTCCAGGTGAGAAAATTCAGATTCTGAGAGATTAAGTAACTTGCCCAGAGTTAATTCATAATTAGTAAATCCAGGCCAAGAGCCCAAGTTTGATTAATTGAAGAACCCATCTTTTTTGCATCATTCCCCAAATAGTTTTTAATACCTTTCCATCTAGGAATGAATGCATAATTAAGAATTCTCTGAAAGTATCCTTTTTCTGGACCTAAGATCATTGGCTGAAAAAGAATAAAGATTCTCATTTACCTCAGAGAGACATCAAATAAAGAACATAATGCTCATTCACTCATTCAGTAAATACTTAATGCTAGTTTACTTTGTGCCAAGCATTTCACCAGGAACTGAAGATATGGAGGTAAAAGATTTGTCCCACTGACTCACAGTCTTTAGGGGATTCAGACAATAAAAAACTTCTAATATGTAGCTACTGTAGAAACTTACACAGCTTGAGGGTGCAGGAAAGTTATTAAAAACTTTCCAGAATGGCTGACAGCCAAGCTGAGTCTTACAAACCAGGAGTGCTGAACCAAGAGAAGAGAGAAAGTGGCAGAAAGGAATACAAATACAAAGCTTAAAAAAACCCACAAACAAACAACAACAACAAGAAAAACCCTTCTCATTTCAGTCAAAAACTGTTTTTCAACTCATTCAGTTGCAACCCATACCAGCAGCTTGATGTGAGAAAACTCTTGGCAGGAGAGAGGGAGAGACAGAGCAGGATGGAGAGAGAGGGATAGAGAGAGAGGGAGAGAGAAGGAAGGATAGATGGAGAGAAGGGGAGAAAGAGAGAGAGAGAGAGAACACATGCAAGAGTACACCTCCTGAGATTTCACTGCAGTTTGCTGTTTGGCATTGCCTTTTAATCTGGTTTGGGAAATTATAACCTTTCTCAGGAATTGATTGTCATTTTTGATTTTCTGTAAAGGAGGTTGACAGTTGAAAGACTGCTGAACTTTTCTGAGATCCTGCACTGTCACTTGCTTCCCTTCACAGCCTTTTCCTTTCCTAGACTGGCACCATTAGCCACTGCAAAAGGGTGATGCTGATTTCCTTAATAGCCATATTGGGGTTTGAACACAAAGGCTGCACTGGACCAAGGAGGGTGGGAAGAAACAGCAACCATAATTGCATTTATTCCTGGACTCTAGGTCAAACCAGACTAGTTAGGGAGTGAAATACAGGGGTTGCTGGAAGTGATCCGAGAGTGAATTACAAGTGGCAGGCTCTATCTGCTAACTTCGGGCAGACTTCAAAGCTGACAGTCTCCAGTCATTTCAATTCCAGTGCAGTCAGCAAGGGGGCCCTTTCTTTTGGAATGTTGTACTCTCCCTGCTTCTACACAGACACGATCACTAGTATGGAGTTTAATATACAACATAAGCTCAAGAAACGTATGCTCTAGTCAATTTTACACCTAAGGGAAGAATAGTAATGCTTCTGGAAAAAATGGGAGCATTATTCTTCACCTCCTTTCTCTGGTCCAGTCTCCTCTTAGTCCAGCACTGTCACAGATTTTCTTGTTTTTACTTTTTCTGTGCCTGCGCTTTTTTTTAGTACTCTCATGACAGACTAAGTATTGTTTTCTCTTGGTTCTATTCTTGTTGACTTGCATATTGTCTAATGCAAACCTTATTCTCTTGGGACACTGCAGCCTCTCTTCTTCTCACCCCGCAGCAGTCTTTTCTATATATAATACACCTTCAGTTTCAAGCAGTTTTCCTACCTTGTCACAGTCCCACATAGAGACGCAACTGCAGCATCTGTGTGGATTCCTTTCTCTATTGTGAGGTCTTGAATTGCTTACAATTCTCTCTCTGAGACCTAATGATTTCCTTGTTTAAGATTTTAGAACCAGCATTTTTCTTCCTCACTGTGATTTTATTTATTCCCATTCCCCTGCCTTGAATCGATCCTAATGGGTGTTTTCTTACAATTGATGCAATTGTAAGAGAATGAGAAAGTTGGTTAAATCATTCTTACCATTAGATCCTTCTGTCACCCAAATACTATCTTCCCAGAAAAAATATTTGGTTAAAAAAAGAGAAAGAAATACCACTGGAGAAATATCTTAGTCCTGGGATGTTGTTAATTTTGAAGGTACCTAATTTTAGGAAAATATGAAAATTTCTGTATTTTCCATACCTTGATCACAGCTCATATCAGCTTATATATCAATGATTAGTTTAAATTATCTTTCTTATTAAATTATGTGTACTTCAAGGACAGAGGTTTCATCTTATTAATCTTTGTGTATCTAGCACTTAGCATAATGCCTGACATATAGCAGGCCCTGAATAAACATTCTTGAATGTATCTTTTATCACTGTTATCTCGTGAGAGTACCAGAATTTTAGTTTTGCCAGTGAATATTATGTAAAATTCATACATTCAGATTCAAATCATACTGTGTTGATTTGCACTGTTGTGTCAGAATTTAAGCAACTGATCTACACATCCAAATGCTCTTTTAAATTGTGAATGTTTTGCACAAACACATATTAGAACATTAAATTATGCAGCAAACTTGAAAGAATGCTTTCAAAATATGAACATGTGTGATTTTAAAATTAGAAAGGTAAAAATTAACGTCTCAAAAGAAACAAAGAATTTAAGACATAGATTGTGTCTATATGATATCATACACAATGTTAAGAAGAAAGTCAATCTGTCATCCATGTGCTTAATTGTTAAGTCGGATGTTTAGATGGCATACTACCTTTACCCATATTCCTATTATTTAACAAAAGTCAGAGCCTTCTAAGCTGATACAGATGGATTGACTATCTATTCTGATTGTAATCAACCATAAAAGGAAACAAAATGCCCAAATGTATTTCTGCCCATTGATTCATCTGGGGCAGAGTGGGAGATTAAAAAATGTACAAAGTGCTGCATATCAAGCACAAATACAAAGCTACCATCATTGAAACAGAGAAGTAGGAAGCCTGAATAAGAAGCTCCAAATACCGTTTTCATGGAAGCAACAAAAATGCTGCAGTCTGAGGGGGAGGAATTCAAATTGAAATGAGCTAGCAGAGGAGCTGTGCCATGGAAACTCCTCAGCTGCTGCCTGTAAGAGATCTTCAAAACCCCTAAAAAGGAAGAAAAAGCACCTTCTATATGAATATGATGAAAAAAGGGAGAAAAATTTAGACGCTCGTTTGTAGATAGGCGTGCATGTTTCCAAGCGGACTCCAACTAGGGAAAGAAGGATTGAAAAAAATGAATTCTGGATGAAGTACTTTTTGGGAAAACTACAAGATCTAGATGTTCATGTATTCTTTTGTCTAGACTGGGGTTATATTGTGAGCTTCTTAATAATACTGTTTGGAATTGTTCTTTCTAGGGGTCTTTCATAGTCTTACATCTTATAGGAAAAGTTGGACACTATCTAGCCTCTTCATGTTTCCTTAGAGTTTTGTTTAAATGACGTAGAAAAAAATCAAATGAAAATTTGAAAGTAAACTTGAATGGTTTTCTACACCTTGCTGATAATAAAGATGCCCCAAGAATGTAACTGGATGGTTTATTTGGAATTCATGGTGGCAGGAATTAGGTTATGGAAAAAAAATGGAGTTAGAGGGGAAAAAGCATGGGTTATGGAGTCAGTCAGGATTTCTCTTCTTTTCTTTTTTCTTTTCTTTTCTTTTCTTTTCTTTTCTTTTCTTTTCTTTTCTTTTCTTTTCTTTTCTTTTTTTTCCTTTCCTTTCCTTTCCTTTCCTTTCCTTTCCTTTCCTTTCCTTTCCTTTCCTTTTTTTTTCGTTCATTCATTCATTCATTCATCCATTCAGTAAACATTTATTGAAAGCCTACTGTATAGAAATCAGCTATTGTTCTGGCTTCCAAGTAAATAGTAGAAAATAAAAGACAGAATGTCCCTGTTTCCATGGCACCCAGAGATCATTAGTAAGGGAGAAAACTCATTAAGTAAACAGTCATATTATGAATTTATGCATTTTGCCAACAAATACAGAAGAAAAAAATGAGGAGGTTAGGATGTTTGAGGAACTAAAAGTGTTCTAATTCTATTTTTGAAAATTCATTGTATTTCGACTATGGCAAAGCTACTTACATGAATTTCAGTTTTCTAATCTGTAAAACAGATTTTAAAATAGCTACTAAACACTGTAGTATGAATAAAATGACACGAGATGGGTAAAGTGTCCAATACAGGCCTACTTTTGGATCTTTTGTGTAACTTAAAATTAACTAGAAAACTCTTTTGTTCTAGTTATATCACCAATAACCTCATGTAGATTTAAAGGCCACAGAACCTCACTTCAGACCTAGGTCAATATAGATCACTGAAAGTTGACCTTCAAGGTCACATTCATTGCATTTCCTATGCTTTAGGCAAGAACCCTGTTCTGTAATGGCTAATTAGACACAGATACAACTTTTCAAAATGTATTCAAATCTCCTGCCTAATTACTCTGTTTTATTACCAGCAAATAATACATTCTTTAGTTTTTGAAGTGGTAAAAAGAACCTTAGCTCTTTATTTTTGGGCTAGTCTTCTGGTAAACTGCTGTTGGCCTATGCATTTCATCTTTTAAACACCCTTCAGGGAATTGGGTATAGGAGGCTTATTGTTGGTATTTGACATTCGGGAAGGTCTGAAGTCCAAGGTTGTTTGGCATAAAGAGGAATGTTAACATTTCAGGCTTATAGTTAGCACAGCGGAGTGAACATAACTGAACACTGCTTTGAAGATTCCGAGCCCAGCAATGACCTGGTGTGAACACATTAATGAATTGAGAATCCAGCATGCTAGGAGCTGAAAGTGAAGTGAATGAGATATAAAATCTGGACCACACCTCAGAAGTTGTTTTCTTTAAAATGGAATCTTTATATGTCCTTATGTTTAATGGTTTTGCCTCTTTTTATTAGAGGAATGAATTTTGGTTCATCAAGTGATCTGGAAAGCGTATTTCTGGTTATTTCAGATTTTAAAAATTGAATTTGGGATGATCTTAGCATTTAAAGTGCAAAATAGTGATGTGTAAATACATTTCCTCCATTCATGCTTCAGCCACATATTTTGATGGCCTATACCATGGATTCAGAGTGAATTTTTCCTTCCTGGAAATTATTCCTAGTTCAGGCAGTATAACACATAATTCGGTCAGGGAAGAAATAACTGTTAAATCTTATTACACATCATTCAAGAGAACTTTTAAAAATACTTCTTCCTGGGCTCTATATCAAATATATAGAATGAGAAATTCTAGAAGAGGAGCCTCCAAATCTGTAATTTAAAAAAAATCTCTCCAGGTGATTCTGGTGCACGAAGTCCATGGATGTGCTTTTGAGTACTAGCTGAGGCAAAGTGGCAAGTTGGATGTGTGTGTTTTGTGCTACTGTATATGACTTTTTGCCCACAGGCACATTTCTGACAGTCATTACAGGTGCAATCAGTGATTCTGCTGATTGCAGTTGTTCCACTCTCTCTCCAGTTATGACCCAGATGTGTTGTAATTCAAAATGAAACTCCACTTCAAGTATTGAGAGGGAAGGTAATGTGGCTCACAGAAAAGAATCCTTGCTCACTTACAAATATTCTCTCTCTTTTTTGGTAGTACTAAGAAAATATTGAAAATAAGGTGTATATGTGTGTGTGTGTGTGTGTGTGTGTGTGTGTGTGTGTATGTGTGTGTGTGTGTGTGTTTAGAATAATAACGGTCTTGATGAGAAGCCCTTTCATTAGTGTTATAGCATAAGGGACTATAAAAACATTCTTGGGTAAATTGCCATTTTGTAAGCTCCTCAGTTTGAATTATTCAGTTGTGGTTACTATGGAACCACAAGCCTTGTTCATTTTGCAGAGGAAAATTCTAATGGTCCCCCAGTGTCCCCAGACTGTGGAAGAGCTCATTAAAAGAAAAGTACTGCTCTCCCTGTTAAAGACACATAAACCAACCACAGAACATCCACATCAGGGTTTTAGGTGTACCTTTCACTTGGCAGAGCTTGCACTTTCAGATGGCGTTTGTTCTTTGAAGTGTTAAGAATGCCTCTTTGCTGGAAACAGTTTTTATGGATAGGTCAGCTTAATCCTAGGGATCTGACATTTTGAAATAATGAAACTAGCTTGGTCTTCTTTTGGGATATGATGAGTGAAGCAATAATTTATTCACCATTTATTTACTTAACACTTAATAAT
Source organism: Leopardus geoffroyi (assembly GCF_018350155.1). NCBI lineage: Eukaryota > Metazoa > Chordata > Mammalia > Carnivora > Felidae > Leopardus > Leopardus geoffroyi. Next base: position 56,906,662 of record NC_059328.1, read on the forward strand.
TTCTCCTTGTTCCACTAGTGGTTTATGTATATAATTTTATGTAATTCTCCTGATGCTTCTAAAGGAGGATTACTCCATGTTATAAAGGAGGAAACAGAGATTCAGAGTGGTTGGATAAATTACCAAAGTAAGTAAAAGAGCCTGGATTTGCACCAAGTTCTAACTCTAAATCCTGAACTTTTATCACTAAATTAGAATATACAGTTTAGACTCTGGTATAGAAGCCTTTGATTGCTACCCAACTATTCTCCAAGAACCAGAGGTACAGTAACTGCTCTCCCAGTTGAGGGGAGATTTTGAGCAGATTGTAGTCTGCAAAACCCACTCCCTCATCCCAGCACTGGAGTCAGGAATTTGTAACCCTACTAAGTAACCATAGCTCTGGCCTCCTTCATTTGGATTTATGAGGTCCTGTGACATTGCAAGAGAAATGCACTTGTGGTCCAGCATCTCCCACCCCTACGAGGCAAATTGTATAGTGACCAGGAAAAGCCTTGAGACAAGGATGGGCTAATGTTGACTTTGGAAACGGGCAATGGTCAGAACTTGGTTGGGTAAAGTTGGGGCAGTCTGCTGATATACTGTTAGTCCATTCTTACTGATAAGAAATTGAGGTAAAGTGAGTTGAATTTTTCAGATTTACAAAAGAAACAGGTGAAAAATTAATTCAGCAATAGATCCTAAACTTCTTTTTATTCATTTGCAAAATCAGAGTATTTTATTAGCTGAGAGGATTTTAGAGGTAATCTAGCTCAGGTTTATTTCACATTCAGGAAATTGAGGGCCAGAGAGATAACAGACTTGCCTGAGGAGTCCTAAGGCCTGGAGAGTGAAAGGGTGAATAGAATCCCAGTTGCCTGACAAGACCAGTCTTTCCACACTAGATTCTGCCCTCTCTCTTGTCAGGGCTCAGTCCATTTAAGGTTTCATGTAGTATCTGGCTGGGTTGAGGGAGAACTAGGTTTGGAGCAGTAAAATTTGGAAAAGAAGAGGAAATAGTTAGTTGATGGGTAGGTAAAGATGAATATAAAAGAGCAAGGCAAGGGGATCCAGATGACAGGCAAATTGTACTACTTACAATTGTGTCCAGAATTGCCTTAGTGTTCAGAGGGTGATACGCTTGATTTCAAGTCCGCAGGAGGAGGTGGGAAGCTTCAGTTAATGAAGCAAATTACATTCCTTAGAAGGGACCTAGAAGTATTATCACGTTTTTTTCCTTCTGGGTTTTATTGCATTACCTTTCACCTTTCACATGTAAAAGCAGCTGCCTAAAAGCCTGGGAGGTTCTTTCCAAATTACGTTTGTGTCTCTGAACTGCTTTTAACTTCTATTCTGAGTGTCAGTTCCTGAGGAGGTTTCCTCCCAAATATTAGAGTCAATGTCTCTCCATAAGTGGCAGTAGGTCCTCAGAGAACATTCCAGTTTTCAAGGGGAAAAATGACAAGGTGGCAGATGAGTGATTATCACATTTGTTTATGGTACTTGAAGATGATTTTGGGGAGGAAGTCTCAAATTTTGGTGTGCATAAAATTGCTTAGTGAGCTTGTTAAAAACGTATATCTCTGGGACCTACCTCCTGACATAAAGTTTTTAATTCAGAAATGTGCCTACCTAACAAGAGCCATAGGCCACTTGGTTGTAAGGAGTTCCTGGATTGCTCTTTGAGAAATACTCATTTAAATTCTTGCTTTTCAAAGTATGATCCTGATCATCAGCATGGGCATCACCTGGGAGCTGATACAAATACAGAATCCCAGGTCTCCCTCCCAACCTTCCAAATTAGAATCTCATTTTTAATGAGGTTCCTTGGTGGTTGCCGTCCACATTAGAGTTTGAGGATACTTTAGTTTGCTGTTCCACACTCATTCTGCTATAATCAAATATCACAGACTGGTTGGCTTAAACAATAGAAACATATTTTCTCACAGCTCTGACGCTCAAGATCAAGATGTCAACAGGTTTGGTGTCTTCTGAGGCCTCTCTTCTTGGCTTGCAGATGGCTACTACCTCCTTTCTGTGTGTTCACATGGACTTTCCTCTGTGTATGCACATCTTTGGTGTCTTTGTGTACCCAAATTTCCTCTTCTAATAAGGACAGTGATCAGATTAGATTAGAGCCCATCCTAAGGATTTCATTTTAACTTAATCACTTTTCAAAGCCTCTACCTCCAAATACAGTTCTGTCTGAGGTATTGGGGGTTAGAGCTTCAGCATAAGAATTTGGGGGGAACACAGGTTAGCTCATAACAGAGAATATGGTGATCATTAATAGACCTGCTTATATGTACCTCTGTCATTGAGAAGAACCCTGAGAAGTTTAGAAAGTCATATCTAATGGGGACTGCACTCCCAAACTCATTCCTTATCCTGTGTTCTCCATCTTGGTAAATGACCCTATCTTTGACTTAATTTGTCCAAGCCAGATAACTTGGAACCTGGAGCTCCCTCATTCTTGCTATCACATTTAATTAATCACCACATCCTACTATATTTACCTCTGTTATCTTTCCAGTCCAGTTTTTTCCCACTCCAGTTTCTACTACCCTGGTCCCTGCTTCCTCATCTCTCATTACACTAGGCATACCCTTCACCACATGCTGGAAATATTAGTTCACTTTTCACACTAATATCTTGACCTCTAATTTTCTGGGTTTAGTCTATCATTTATATTAGCCAGAATGTTTGTTATATAAAAAAAAATCTTATAATGTCATTCTCCTGCCTAAAGCCATTAATGCCTTACATGGCCCTAAGAAGAAAATGCAGTCTCCCTAGGATGGTCTGCAAAACTACTTATGATCTGGCAAATGCTTCCCTTCTCAGCCCCATCTCTCGCTTCTCCCCACTCTAATTCTTCACCATCATTCTGGTCTCTAGTCATACTAGATTATTTTTCCTTCTAACTTCTTTAACATGTCACATTGTGCCTCGTGTCTGAGCCTTTACAAAAGCTATACCGTCTACCTGGAACTTTGTTTTTCTTTTCTTCCTCCTTCCCCTCCCCTCGCCTTTACAATTAACTTTTTATTATCTTTCAAATCTCAGCTCATATGTCATTTTCTCCATAAAGTCTCATTTGCCTCAGTTGTAGAGCATAGGTGGCTTTCTTTAGTGCCCTTAACATATCGCTCATTGCACTATGTAGGGTATGCTTGTTTACCTGTTTCCTGCAATGGACTGAAAACTTCTTGAAGACATGGATTGTGTTTCATATACAACCTTATTTCTGAAACCTGTCCAGTGCATGACATACATATATGTTGTAAGTATTAGTGAAGGAATTATTTCTATGAAGTGTAAAAGCTTGGGGAATGGAATGAAACATCTGAATGCAAGTACAAATAATTACCAATAATGTAACTTTCTTAGGGAGTAACTTCTAAATGGAAACAGGTGTTAGAGATAAGCATTTGTTTTTTTCCCTGAAGAAGTTAAAGTTCTTTGGCTGTATAAGTATGTGGTTGAATGTATGTAAGGGACAGACCCTCTGAAACAGAGATGGACGTTGTGCCACCATGTACCACTATGCCTTCCCTCAGATAGCTCAGTCTTCAGTGAGTGTTGACAGTCACCTGTCCCCCAGAATCACTATCAGTCAAGTTTGGTTTTCCCTTCTGATGAGGTGACACAGAAAAAAATGAATCAGGCATCCTTTACTGGTCTTCTACAGTAACTCAGGGAAAAGAACGTTCTAGTAGGAATCTTTGTTCTTTCCTATACTCTCTTTTTATTTTAGATCTGTTGTTGTAACTGGGTCTCAGAGCATAGATACCAAGTCATATTTGTTATTTGATACTGTTTCAATGTCCCGTTTTTCCCTTTAGAGCTGTAAATTGTATAAAGTCAGTGATCATGTCTATCTTGTTCACCACGGATTACCATTACAGAGCTAGTTAAGCACATAGCAAGTATTTAATACTGACTAATTTTGAAGACTTTTGCTTAGACAGTTAGGGGATGATGATACCATTAACTAGGACCCAAAACAGAAGGAAGTGCACATATGACAAGGGAGCATAAAGCATGGAGGCAGTCAAATCACAATGCAGATCTTGAGCTTGAGAAATACACTGGCACTAGAGATATGGAAGTTTATTGTCATGGAATATTGCTGATATTTAAAGCTTTTGGAAAGCATGGCAGTATATAGGAAGAACATATTTCGCCTGTGTATACAATGATTATAATATTAACTAACACTTTTTAAACATCATATGCTATGTAATGTTTTAAGTTCTTTGCAAATATCAATCTATTTAATCCTTACAAAAACTCCATACTGTAGGTACTATTAGAGTCCCCTGTAACACATGAAGGAACTGAGCCAAAAAGAGATTAAAGAACTTGTCCAAGTTCACACAGCTTTTGAGTGGCAGAGGCAAGCTTCAGATCCAGCTAGCCTGGCTTGTGAGCCAAAAAGCCTAAAGAGAAAGAACAGGGAGGAGTCTGGCTCCTCCTTCTTCCCATCATATTTTTAGTAAGTGTTGATAAGAAAGGTCATTTTTCAGTGAGATAGGAAAATAAATTTCAAGGTTTGCTATCTTGTCCTGAGTGTTGTGCATTTATTCTTATTGAGTGCAAATTCATGAACTGGCAATGGCTTTGCCTAAGTTACTCCAGGTATTGAAATGGCCCATAGATAGAATGATAGCATAAGACTTTCTATTAAAGCACCTTGAATTGTTCTTGGCAGCTTATCCTTTAAAAGGAAGGAACACTAGAAAAATGAACTAGCTGCCTATCACAATCCAAAACAGCTGAGACTCTCCAGATACTGTAAAATTGTCTTAAAGGTCCAGTTACACTTTTAGCTTATCTGATTTTCTTAAAAAGAAAGTAGTTTAATTCATTCAATATTACCTTTTATAAAAAAAATCGGTACTATATTGTATACTGAATTGAGTTGGCACTAATGTAGGCCCAGGGGATTGCCTTCCACCAGATCAGATCATGGAACTGCTTAGGGGTACTCATTATTATATGCAAGTAACAATTGAAATGTGCTTTTATTTTATCCACTTCTGTATTTTCATGTTATATTTTGATACACTTCTTGATACCATATTAGATATTTCCTATTCCCAGAAGAGCAATAAATACACTGAATGGAACACTTTCCTATATGTATAGTTAAGAATACATATTTTTGATGGTAAATCTGCTTATCAAGTTTTTTTAAGGAAACACAGTTTTGCGAGTTGCAGCTTCAGATAGGTATCTGTGCTTCTCAATAACTGCTTTAAGGAAAAAAAAAAAAAACAAACAAACCTCCAAATCCCCAAACACTATGGGCATTTTAAAATAAGATTCACAGAATCTGACTTCTAAAGATGCCCCTGGTGAAACAGACCAGAATGATCACCAGCTTTGCACCTCATTAGGAGATTTTAGACAGAATCCTGCACCAAGGAGCTCCAGTCAGCTGACTTTCCAATGAAGACATGAATTTTAAAGCATCTTCATATATATGGTTCTATTAAATTTGGGTTTGATCTTTAGTTTGGCTTTTAGTTAGCAGTTTATATCCAGTAGTAAGTTTAATCTGCATTTAAAGGATTTACTGTTCATCTCCCTGTGTGTGTGTGTGTGTGTGTGTGAGAGAGAGAGAGAGAGAGAGAGAGAGAGCGCGAATGTGAGAGTATGTGTGAGAAAGGGTGTGTGTGAGAGAGAGAGGAGTGAGAGCATATGGATTCCACAGTGTGTGCGTTGTGTGTGTGTGTGAGTGTATATGAGTGTGTATGAGTGTGAATGAGATTGAGAGTGTGTGTGTGTGTGTGTGTGTGTGAGAGAGAGAGAGAGAGAGAGAGAGAAAGAGAGAGAGAAAGAGAGAGAGAGAGAATATGTGTGCAGAGAGAGTGTGTGAGAGAAAGGGAAAATGAAACAAAAGTCTTAACAACAACTGTTAAAATAGAAAGCAAAAGTCCATCTCTGCATTTTCTTACTCCTGCCTCATTTTGTGATTCTCTTTGCTAACCCTCCCTTAAGCCTGGTGATATGAATGTCCCTGCAATGGCTATGGCAAATACTGCAAGATTCCCACTGCTTTTACTAAGCTCAGCCTGCTCTTTCCTGAGGCCTTGGAGAGAAGCCCATTTATTCACTTGAGCATTCTGGATATCGTTGACATTTTCTTTGACTGTGCCTTAGGCTGTTGTAGTGGCTAGGGCTTTTAACAGGAGGGTTAAAACTGCCTGAATGTCAGAAAGTCTCAACATCTACATGCTTTACCAGCAAATGCATTCATGTATTTTTTTTTTTTTTTTTTACATTCAGGTGGGTCTGAGAGCAGGACACCTATTAATGGGTTGTGTGTGGGGACCGGGAAGGTGGGGTGGAGCTTTGAGGAAAATTTTTGACCCTTGCTGTTGTCCCTTATACTTCAGTATTGGCAATTATATCCTGCCTAGGGATTAGGTGATAGAGGTTTGACTAGAGGTCATAGAGCAACCTTGATAATTATATACTTACTCTGTCTTATATTCTGCATATTTCAAAGCCCAACTATAAATCCATCAAAAATAGGTCTCAGGATAGAAATTGCTGGATCCATCAGAACTTAATTATTCTGGTCTTTAGACTCCTTCTGGTGATTAGAAAAAAGGCCTAGCTGCCAAGTTCTCTTGTTGATTGCCTCAATGTCCTCAACCGAAAAATAGAGATAATAATAATACCTTCCTTAGAGAGTTATGGGGATACAGAAACTAACAATGCATGCACAAAGACTTAGATCAGTGTCTGACACAGAGTACATCTTGCTCAAAGTGTTCATTCTCATCACCACATTCATCAGTGAAGACTCTGTCTTATTGCTGTATACACTCATATAGGCCTATTGGCCCAGTTTGTATAGATAAAATGGGGTTGCTCCTACCTCTTACCCCATGGGTAGCATTATAGGTCTGGCTTCCTTTCTCTTGCAATTCACCTAAAATGCTGAATCTGATACACCGTGGGTTGTGGGTGAGGTGAAGGAGTTAAGGACAGTAGTCTGATGTAGTGGGAAAAAAATTGTTACAGGAATATGACATTGCTTAACCCTGCAATTTCCTTCCTTGTTTTCTTTTTTTTAGATGAATCACCACCTGACTTTATATTCTATATTAATTTAATTCTTTGTTTTGTATTTCTTTTTTTTGATGTTTATTTGAGAGAGAGAGAGAGAGAGAGAGAGAGAGAAAGAGCATGTGTGCATGCACGCGTGAGTGGGAGAGGAGCAGAGAGAGAGAGAGAGAGAGAGGGAATACCAAGCAGAGCAAGCTCCAAGATGTCAGAGCAGAGCCTGATGTAGGGCATGAACTCACAAACTGTGAGATCATGACTTGAGCCAAAATCAGGAGTCAGATGCTGAACTGACTGAGCCACCCAGGCACCCCTGTTTTCTATTTACCCTCACTAAATATGTACTTCAGGAGGAGAGGTTCAATATAGTGATTAAAAACATCAAATCCATAGCACATTGCACATTCAAACTTTGCTACTTCTTAACTATGAATCTGGCAAGTTACTAAACTGTGCCTATTTCCACATTTGTAAAATGAGGATAAAATTAAGAGTTCAGGTCAACATTACTTAATGAATGCCTCCTATGACCCAGGCTCTGTTGTAGGCATTTGAGATGTAAGACAGAAACCTGCAGAGAGAAATCCTTGCCTTCATGGAGTTCATATTCTATCAAAGAGAGACAAGACAGTAAGCAAGATGACTAAGTGAAGTATATAGTTGCTCAAGTAGTAGTAAGGCTATGGAAAAAGTAAAGAGGCAGGAAAGGGGATAGAGAATAAAATTAGTGCTCAGTTTAAATCAGGGTAGTCAGGAGAGGGATACCCATGAAGGGAGAACTTTGAGCAAGGGAATGAAGCAGGTGAGAGTTCTGACCATGTGGATATCTGGGAGAAAAATTCTCCGGGCTGCAGGACCCCTTTTTCTAGGTTCATCCATCACTTCTTTTCCTGCTCTCAAACTGCCCCCTTCCCACATTAAATTATACTTTGGTCATTCTGAACTATGAATGTGTCATATCTCTGTATCTTAGGTAGTTGTGCTTCTTCAGTTTGTAATCTCTACTTCCCTTGATTTTTTCTGGAAAATAACTATACATTTGTAAAATAGGGATGATGATAACTGTACCTATTTGAAAGGTGTTGTGAAGATTAAATTTGTCTTTCTTTGACTTATTTCACTTAGCATTATATTCTCTAGCTGCATCTATTTTGTTGCAAATGGCAAAATTTCATTTTTTATGGCAGAATAATATTCCATTGTGTGTGTGTGTGTGTGTGTATACATATACATATACATATATATATATATATATATATATATATATATATATATATATATATATATGCTACATCTTCTTTATCCATTCATCTATCAATGGACACTTGGGCTGCTTCCATAATTTGGCTGTTTTAAATAATGCTGCAATAAACATAGGGGTGCATATATCCCTTTGAATTAGTGTTTACATAATCTTTGAGTAGTACCCAGAAGTGTAATTACTGGATCATATGGTAATTCTATTTTTAATATTTGAGGAGCCTCCATACTCTTTTCTACAGTGGCTGTACCAGTTTACATTCCTACCAACAGTGCATGAGGGTTCCTTTCTTCCACATACTTGTTGTCAGTGCTTGTTGTTTCTTGAGTTTTTGATTTTAGCCATTTTGATGGATGTGAGGTGATCACACTTTTATCACTCTACCAAGTGGATTTTGATTTAGCTTAGTGGCTGGGGATCCAAATATAAACACTACGTCACTCAAGATATAGGATCTTTTACAAGGCCCTTTAAATAAATATAATTGTTTATAATTCTATATATGCATTTCAGTACATATTACTGTTCTATTTTAATTAGTTACGCTTTTTATCAAATTAAATCGGTAACATTAGGATACATTGTGCTTGAGGAGATAGATCATTGACACAGAATCTCTTGACCACAGATTCAAATTCAATAAAATTTTTATATAATATTTTCATCCTTCCCTTCCTGCCTTCAGCCTTTTAAGCTAAATGATGTGCCAAGTGATGGTTTTAAAGCACATTGGATAAACAGGAGGCATGGTGGTATGGGTGGAATGAATATAGGTTCTGCATTCATACAGACCTGAATTTGAGTCCTAGATCTGTTTTGCAGTTTTGAACACATGTAATTCTACTGTATCTCAATTGCTATTATATGTAAAATGGGACTAATACCTCTCAAAGTTGGTGTGAATATTAAATTATATAAATAGTACCTAGCAGTAACATCATTTGTATGTAGTAAGTGCTCAGTGAATATTAATTAGTTCCCTTTCGAAGTGACCATTCTCTTTTCTCCAAGTTCTGAAAAGAGAAAGAGGGCAGGGGGGGATAGACACTAGAGTTACTTAGAGGTCAGAACATCCACTTATTGCCAGTAAAAATGCAATGAAAAGCTTAGCTTGCATCTGAGGTTCAAATGAGCTCTCAATAATTTTTGTATGATTTTATGGTAGTTTAGTAACCTACATAGTTATGGGGTAGATATTATTACAGTCCTTCCCTTTCAAAAATAGATCCTCCCCACCCTAGATAACATTTCTACCAAAAGGAGATAAGAACGTGTGCATCCTGAGGTTAGGTTGAGTCCAAAGAAAGCTGATAAAGGAGCTGAGCTATGAATATCCAGACTTCTTTTTTTCTATTTCTTTGGTTAGAAAAGTCAGAATTTCTTCTTAGGAAAAAAGTGAGTGAGATAGGTACAGAGAATAGCAGATACTTTTCTTCTTAGTATTTCTTACCTTAATGAATGTACTAAATGTATAAGTAGAGCTCATACCCATCTGAGCAGAGGTGATGAAACTTCCTAATTCTTTGCCACTGAAGATTTGGGCTATGACTCAGGCCTGATGCATAGAAAGGTGGTTGAAACCATTGTGACTTATGTCCTTTGTTTGAAGCTGACATTTAGTTATCATATTTTTCCTGATATTTTTTGTCATCATGGTAATTACTTTTAGGAACATCATAGGCTTAGTCATGTGTAGCATCAAGGGGCAAGGCAGACAGGGGTGTCCGAAAGTTTTTGACTGCCAGGATGTGGCTAAGGTGAGGAGAGCATGGTTTCAGGTAGACCTAAGCAAGGTCAGTCTAGCAGGCAGAGTGCCATTCTGAAGGTACAGCAGTACTGAATAGTTCAGTACTTCTTTTCCGATGTATTACCATAACCTCCCATACTTCATTCATTCATTCATAGACCTAGTATGTGTCAGATTTTATTCTAGGTTCTGGAAAAATATCAATAAACTATTAAGTCAGAAGTCCCTGACATCTTGGTGCTGCTTCAGTCTTTGTCTTATTACCCTCTGCTAGCTGTTAAGCTCATTTAGAGTAGAAATCAGGTCTTATTCATTGGCAAATCCCTATCAATAGCATTGTGTCTGGGACTCAGTTTGGCCTATGTATGCTCAACAAGTGTTAATGGAATGAATATTGAACTTGCCAACACTGGCTAATAATATGTCCTGATAGATGGACAAAGCAAGTAGAAGAGATCCATGTAGTGTTCTGTTTTGTGCCACAATCTATAGCTTTTTATAGCATTTATTTGTTTCATGTTGCCAAAGTATGAATAACATTCAGATGTATAAGAAGGCAGGTAGGTATTGACATTAAAGTCTGTAAGCAGGAGTGTAATAAACAGAGGGTACAAAATGGGAAACAATCCATTCTTCTTCCAGTACAAAGGTTTGGAATAGCTTAATAGAGGAGTGGCACTTAAGTTTTGCAAGCTAAGAAAATATTTCCTAAATTAAATACAAAAAAAAAAAAAAAAGACAAATTTTTATGTTAGAACTAAATGGCAGGGGAAAATGAAGACCCATTACATGGCTTTCCCTAACTGGAGATCTTTGGGTAACTTATAGATACACAGACTACATGTCTATGTGTCTGGGATTCTTGGTGTGTTTGTTTACTCCTGTTTGGTTTAGTCTTCAGAAAAGGTCAATAAGAGTTTCTCTTCATGATTTATATTTGTTATCCTCCAATGGGCTTCCCTGAAGGTTCAGAAATATTCATGTTAAAGAGAAGGCATTTGACATGAGAGGGGAAAATGAGCTGACCTTGCTAACCAGATCTACCTTTTTCCCTGCACCCTAAGAATTGATGTTTTCTGGTAATGGAGAAACTGGGCATCATGCCACCACGTACGTGCCTGGACTGTGTTTAACAGGGAGCTTCATTAGATTGTCCTCTATTTCTTGAGAGGTAATTCCATTAAACAGTGTTTATCAGTCATTGTGTGCTCTGCTTGTCATTACTCCCTGTTCAGTAGCAGCAGCACCCCAAAAAAATGTGTGTGTACATGAGTGGTATGTGTTAAAAACAAAACTGCCTGAATTATATTACATTATAAAGAGATAGCTTCTTAATGTAGTGCAAATACAAAAGAGACTGAGCAGTCAGCACCTGAAATACAGATACCCACCAGAACTACAATACAATATTGTTTTCAGTTCAGGAGTCAGATCTGTGGCAATAACCGGAAAGCACTTGAAAACATCAAGTGTCAATTATTTAGACTATAGGACTTTTTAGACTTAAGCTACACACACTCTTAGAGCCTTCTGAGAGGGAATTTTTTTCATAACTGTTTGATTATTTTCTGAGGAATAACTTATTTCCTGGCACACTGGAATATTATTTCTCCTGCTTTCTTCCCCCCCCCCCCCCCCCGTGCCATACTCACTTCTTATAGATAGATACAATGTATATGTAAAACAATCCTGTCCTATGCGCCCCAGCTCTTTTGCTTCAGACTTAGTGGACAGTGTTTCTCTTTTATCTCATATTTCTGGTAAATATTCTGAGAGGGGTTCTTGCCTTCTAGTTCATACTTTCTATTTATTATCTTTCTTTCATTTTCCTCCTTATTTATGTAACTCTTCCTAACCAGACTATGCATTTCATATAGTCTCAGAACATGATTTTTTACTTTACATCCTTACTTAAATCATAGCTTCTTTATTGCCCTTTAGGAGATTTAGAGTTCCTTGAACAGAGTATTAAGATCTTCTAGCTGTTATTATATTATATTATATTATATTATATTATATTATATTATATTATATTATATTTTATTCTTTATCATTTGAGGTTTTCAAGAGATGGAGGCATCTTGGCCATTTTGTTGTTGTTGGCATTGGGAGCTCTTACTGACATGGCCTCAGACACCTTATCAAAATAATTTCCTGCTAGTAAGATCCATTTATCCTCAATTCTACCTATTCTATTGCATTCCTCACTCTTCCTGATCTCCTCATTGTTTTTTGCTTCTTCACTTTTGCCCATGTTTTTGCACTCCTCCTGGAGTGCCTTTTTTCTCTGTAAAATCTAAAGCTTCTCATTCTTTAGGACCCATCTCAAATATTCTTTTCTCCAAGGTTTGTTCCATCCCTTCTTCTGAAAGCTCATAGAATTTTTATCTGTATCTTATTGATAAGACTTATTAGTTACCTTTTAATTGTCCAGCCATAAATTGGTTGAGGGCAGAACCAGTGCCAGATTTAATTTAGCACCTTTTCACAATGCTTAATATATGCTGGTCCTCAATATTAATTCTTGAAAAAATCCTATTTTTGTATGATTATTTGTTCTACATATTTCCTTTAAAAATATCAAATGATTCTTCAATCTTTGGACACTCTGTATATTATGCTATAGGCATCACATTCCTGGTTCATAATGTTGGTAAGAGTGTGTTTTTGTTTTTGTTTATATATTCCCACGTAAGCTGATGGAACTGACTAGGGCCTTCCTAAAGCAAATGGAAAACTTAATGCATTTTCTGTCTTCCAACTATTGGTCACTTTCCTTTTCCCATCATCTGCCAAATTCTCTTCACTCTCTAATACCAGGTAAGTGTGTGTGTGTGTGTGTGTGTGTGTGTGTGTGTGTGTGTGTATTCCCACCCCCTGATCCCCTCCCTGGAAATTATAGTTGTCATTGGCAGGAAGATTGGTTTCTTAGAATCTATTTAGCTATTTACAGAAGCTGAAACTTACATCATTATTTTTAAAGCTGTCACTTTATTTCATTGTTCTTTTATATTTGGTATGACCAATAGTAACCTCTTTGTAGCAAACAATATTTATTCAAATAAGTAAGTTCTGATACTTTATAAAATCACCCGGTTCTTATTGGTCACATGCCTTTACCATTATGCATGCATCCCTTATTAGTTTCAATTGAAATTTGCCTGATTCTTGGCTTATTTTTTTTTAAGTGTGTCTATAACAAATGTCCTAAATGCCTTTTGCTCTATTCTTCTGTAATACAACCAGATAAAATTAATAGACTATAATATCATCCACTATTATTTTTCTGTTAAGTTTTGGCTTAAATTACCCTTTACCAATAGCCCAAGCACCCAAATGTATTTAGTCTTCCTGTTCTAATGTACATTCTAGTTTTTATTTATTTAATTTTTTTAAGTTTATTTATTTATTTTGAGAGAGAGAGCAAGTGGGGTAGGGGCAGAGAGAGAGGGGGGGAGAGAGAGAATCCCAAGCAGGCTCTGCACTGCCATTGCAGAGCCTGATGCAGGGCTTCAACAACCCTTGAACCATGAGATCATGACCTGAGCTGAAATCAAGAGTCAGACGCTTAACTGACTGAGCCACGCAGGTGCCCCCCTTCCACTTTTTAAATGTAAGCATTTAAGGCTACAAATTCCTAAGTTATGTGTTATTTGCATTTCATAAGTTTCAATGTGTCACATCTTCATTTTTGTTGAATTCGTATACATTTAAAATTTCTTTGTGATTTCTTCTTTCATTCTTCTTTCATTCAACTTCTTTGTAAGTTATTTAAAACTGCTTTTGAATTACAATATAAATGAACTTTTAATTTTTAAAAATTAACTTCTAATATATTTTTGCTATACAAGCAGGCAATTTCAATGATACTGATTCTTTGATACATGCTTTATACCCCTTATTAAGTGATCAATTTTTGTAGATATTCAGGTGCACTTAGAAATATACGTATTCTTTAATTGATGAGCACAGAAACAAGAACTTGTGTCCAGTAAATCAAACTTGCTAACAATGTTGCTTAAATATCCTCTATATTTACTTATTTTGGGATTATCTTTTCAACTGAGAGAGTTGTATTGACAATATCCCACTTTGTTGGTGGATTTGTCCACTTTTTCCTACAGTTCATCAGAATTCACATACAAAGTTTGAAGTTTTTTTGTATTATATTAGGTTCAATGTTATACCTTCCGAATGAATTAAATGTTACTGTACGTAGTGATTTGTTCAACCCATAAAAATACTTTTGTTAAGATCTATATTTTGGGGCACCTGGGTGGCTCAGTCAGTTAAGCATCCGACTTCAGCTCAGGTCATGATCTCACGATTCGTGAGTTCGAGCCCTGCGTCAGGCTCTGCTGACAGCTCAGAGCCTGGAGCTTGCTTCAGATTCTGTGTCTCCCACTCTGTCTTCCTCTTGCCCACTCACTCTCTGTCTCTCTGTCTCTCTCTCAAAAATAAATAAACATTAAATTTTTTTTTTGAAAAAAGATCTATTTTTTTCTGACAATATTATATTAATGTTTCTTTTGTTTAGAGTTGTCTGGTATCTTTTCCAGTTTTGAACTTCCAATTGTTTTTGTCTTTATATTTTTGGTAGTTCTCTTCAACAACATAAGTGGTTTTAAAAAATTAAATCTTATAGTCTGCTTTTTAAAAATGACTTTATCCCATTAGTATTTATTATATTCATTTATTTGAACTTGTTTCTAGCACCTTTCTTTTTGTTTTCATATATCCAGCTTTCCCTATGCTTGTGCCCCAAGCCCCCAACCGCCAGTCTTTTGTTTTTTGTCATTAACTTTTTTGGTCATTCTTGTTTGTTTTCCTATTGCATTTCTCCCTACTCTAAAGGTATGAAATTATATATCCTATTACTATTTTTTTGTGGTTAACATAAAAATGTTTTGGTGCATGCTTACTTTAAAACACTTTAATGACCCATTCCAACTATTTATTATTTTGTGTTTGAGATTTATATACATGTTTATACATGTCTTTGCTTACCATTTTTAATTTCTTAACATTTCTTCAAGTTTATTATTTTCTTTGCTTACTGTTTCTTCTCAGACCTTTATGGGATAATTTTTTAATGAAATATGTCCTTTAGAATTATTTAAGCACATGAGTATTGGTTAAATGTACTGTTTTCTTTTTTAATTGACTGCTGGATGTATTTTGCCCTCATTCTTGAAAAATAATGATTTTTTGGGTACAAAAGTAGGGTTTGGCAGCTCGGTTTTCCACAGCTATTTTAATATATTATTTTGCTATCTTTACTTTCTGTTGTTACTATTAAGAAGCATGGTAGGGGTGCTTGAGTGACTCAGTTGGTTTAGCGTCCAACTTTACTTCAGGTCATGATCTTGCCGTTCCTGAGTCCAAGCCCTGAGTTGGGCCTTGTGCTAACAGCTCAGAGCCTGGAACCTGTTTCAGATTCTCTCTCTCTCTTCTCCTCCCTTACTTATACTCTGTGTTTCTCTCTCAAAAATAAAAAAAAAAAAATTAAAAAAAAAGCATGGTATATAGCCTATCTTTCCTTTCTCATAAGCTGTCTTTTATTTTTCACCCCCTTTAATATTTTCTCTTTTTTGTTTCCTGCAGTTTCATAATGTGTCTAGGTGTAGACTTCTATTTATTTATTCTGCATGGTATAGATTGTGCTTCCTGTATCATGAATTCACATTTTTTTTTTCAGTTTTAGAAAATTCTAAGCCATTTTTTCCCCATATACTGTCTCTTGTTTATTTATTCTGTCCTTCTGGGACTTCAGTTAGCTTTATGTTAGACCTTTTTATTCTGTCTTCCATATCTCTTAATCTCTTTTAATTTTTTTCTATTTCCTCTATTGCTGTGTTGCATGCTGGGTGATTTCTTTAATTTTGTTGCTAATCTTCTTTTCAACTGTAGACAATATGTGCTCAACCCCATCCATTACATCTAAAAATCTTTTAACAATTGTTTATTTTCTTTTCTGAAAGTTCTAGTTATTATCTACCTAATTATTTGGAATAATCTCATATTGCTTACTCATTGTTTTTATTCCATTCTTTATTTCTAAACAACATATACACAGTTATTAAATATAATGTATCTAAAATTTAAAATTGGTGATTGTTATTTGGTTAGAACTCTCTTAATGTTGTTTTCATATCTGTTTGATGCTCTCTGATTTTGAGTCCATTCCTAGCTGGTCTTAATCTCTGATGAATATGGGAGCCAAAATTATTTCTTCATTAAGAGGTTTACTGTTTGCTTCATTTTGCAATAGGGACCTTCTGTCCTTGAACTTTTTTTGCTTCTTTCAATTGCCCATAGTCCCTATGACTCAGGTTTAGCTCCATCTACTTGCGACTATCTCAAAGTTTAGTGTTCCCATAAATGGCAGTTGTCCTTATGGTCACTCTATATTTTGCATATAGTTAGTGCATGTTACTATTGTTTTACCTCATATTTTTTGATAGTGTTTTTTCTTTGAAATTTCCCTTACTTCCCCTAAACAGAATGCATGAAAGTTGTATTTTTTGCAGAATACTGGTGTTTTGTAGTTGGTGGGTCCTTCAGAGTATTTAGTACACCATACTGATCTAGCCTCTTACTCTTTTTTTTTTTTTTTTTGGAATTTCTTAGATTATTTTTAAGACATATTGTATACACACACACACACACATATACTTTATAGTCTGTATTTGATAGTTCAAATGAAGAATTTTATTTAGATATAATTTTACTATTTCTCTGTTTCTACTGACTCTTCCTCATATGTCTTATTTCTTGTCAGTTTGATATTTCAGGCTATAATCATAGTGCTTAGAACTTTATTTCTGGTAATTCTTTGCGATCTTTGATGTAAGTGCATTCCTCTAAATAAGATTTGTGTTTCCTTATTTTAGGCACCTGGAGATACTGTAAATGTGGGACCATCTATTTAAAATTAGATTCTCAGGTTGAGGTTTTTGAGACCATCTATAATGTAATCTCAGCCAGTAAAGTAAAGAGTAGTTTGAGGTTTCAATTATCAAAGGAGATTTTAAACCTCTTTCCATCTAGTACCAAAATTCAAGAAAAGTAATGTTCCTTGCAAGACCCTGGGGGAAGGAGAAGGGTAATTTCTAGTTTTCCCTTCCCTGGAAGCCTCAGTTTACATGAGGACCCTTGGTTTACACAGGATGGTTGTCTATCAGCCTACGTTATGTATTGGCTTCAAGCTTTGTTTTCCCTTCTCTTTGTTTATGAAAAGCAAAGCTTAAGTTCACTAGCTCAGCTTAGCTGTTTTCACTTCTTTCTTGGTTATTTCTGAGTAATTTTTACTTGCTAGTTTATTGATACATCAAAAGTCTCAAAATATCTTTTATTCATCATTTAAAATTATTTACAGTGGAAGGGTCAGTCAGGGTATATAGGGGCCAAAGTGCCAGAAACAAAAGTCAGCCTATTCACTTGGAAAATTAGACTTTTACCCTAGATAGAGTGAGTCAATGTTTTTAATTTAAATTTATTTGCTTGGTTGGTCAAGGAATTTAAAAAGCTATCCAATCAATTTTTAAATGATAAGAGACCACACAAATACTAAATAAACAAACAAAAATCTTTGGATTTGATTTTGATTATCTTAGAAGAATACAGAAGTATCATATGTGATAAGGTTCTGAGTCTGCTTAGCAAAAAACTCATGTTATAAAGTAAAAGTGAATTGGTGTGAGAGGTGAGCTTAAGTGTCAAGTAGGTCATTAAATATGAATTCATACAGAGATTGATATACTACTTTCTTTACAGTTTTTGTTATACTTGAGCTTGATATTGAATGTTCATAGGGCAGTTCAGGACATTATTCTTTGCTGAACTTGTGGGAAGGATATGAATAACTATGCATGGATATAGTATGTGTGTTTGTATAGTATATATAAAGACTATACCTCTTTATTCTTCTTTAGGAGTAATTCATTGAGGTCTTATTATGTGGGGGATTTGACAATATGAGTGTTCAACCATAGTACTCCTGCTCTTGGGAAGCTGACGTGTTTTCTAGGAAACATAGGGATGCTCTTACCCAAGCTCCCACCTATCTGCAGTAGGCTCACCCATATGCTTGACCTTGTTTTCCTGTGGATGAATTGTCTGTGCTCCAACCAGAAGTTTACATCTCCACCTATTGCCTATCCTAACCTTCTACTTAAGGACATTATCCTATCAATTCTCACCTGTCTGTCTTGCACCATCAGTTTCTTTCCTTTAACTGGTTCATTCTGTTTGGTGATACTAATATTGTTATCTTTGTCCGTGATTTTCTCTTTAGCTATAGTCTCATTTTTCAGGTCTCCATTCACAGGAATGTTTCTTAAAGAGTTCTTGAAACTATCTACTATTCTCCTCTCACGTTCCTGGCAATTTACTTCATTCAGGTTTTTGCACCTACCATTAACAAAATTACTCTCTTAAGGTCAAACATCCTCTCCATGTTGTCAAATACAATTCCTGATTCTAAGTCTCATCTTACTTGACCAGTCTAAAGTAATTAGATAATTGTTCATTCCTTCTATCTTGAAACTTTTTTTCCACTTTGTTTCTGGTGTACCACACTTTGCATTTCTTCTACCTCAATAATTACTTTTGCTCCTTTTCTTCTACTGGTCTCTCCTTGGAGCATCCCAAGTTTCAGTCCTTCCTCTTTTTGTATATTCACTTGAGGATCTCACTGATTATCATTTATCTAAATGCCATCTATCTGATGATAACTTCCAGATTTAAAGCTCCAGAATACCTCTGAAGGATATTTACTAGTCATATCAAACTCAGCATGCCAAATACTGATCTTCTTCCTCAAACATCTTCCAACCAAGTCTTCTCCAGTTAAGTAAATTGTAATTCCTGTTCTTCAGATGGCAACTCTGTTCTTCCAGTTGCTTAGGGAAAAGAAATGATGCAACCTTGAAGTCAGTTTAATTTCTCCCTTTCCCTCATAGCTTACATCTAACCTGTTGGGAAATCATGTGTCAAAACCTGCTTAGTTTTACCATCCCTTTTGCTACCACTCAGACACAAGCTACCATTAATTTTTAACTGGCCTCCCTGATTCTACCTACAATCTATTCTCAACACAGAGCCAAATGATTGTTTTTAATATAAATCAGATCATGTCACTTCTCTGTTTCAGTGGCTTTCCGTTTCACTCAGAGAGAAGAAAAAGTCCTTAATGTGGCTGACAAGGCTTTATATTATCCAGCTCCCATTACTTCTTTAACTTCATCTCCTTCTCTTTTCCTTTGTCCATTGTTTCTAGCCATAACTACCAAACTGTTTGTTTCCTAGAACACAGAGGATCTTCTCTCAACTCAGTCTCTGCATTTGTTTCTCTTGCTTAGAACAGATTTACCCTGTTACTACCTCCCTCACCTCCTTTGGTCTTTGTTTAAAGTGCTCTTTCTCGATGAGGCATCCCTTAACCACCCTATTTAAAACTGCTACCTCTGTTCTCTTTTTCCTTTTTTTCTGATTCATTTCTCTCCTTGGCATTATATTCTATATAATTTACTAATTTGTTTTCTGTATTGACTGTCTATCATGACTAAAATATAAGCTCTGTGAGAGCAGGGATTTTTATCTGTTTTGTTCAGTGCTGAATCTTCAATACATAGAATAATGCATGGTGTATAGACATAGCTCAACAAGTATTTGTTGAGTGAGTAAATTCCCACTCACCTCCTAAATCACCTACCCCTCTCAATGATCACTCTCCAGTGTGCATCTAGCTTATATTGCAGGGCCTTTGTAAATGTTTTTTTACTTAGAATAATTTCTCCAAATCTTCTTGGTGTCTTTTCCATCTCAGGTCACTTCCCCTAAGAGATTTTTCCTGTCTTCTCAATCTAGGTTAGAGAATTACATTTTTCTAGAGAGGTTATTTTTTTTTCCACAGAATTTAGAAATAAGGCATAAGATATCTCCATTTCTTTATTTAAGCTTAAACTCTGGTTTTTGGTATAAACTACATACTCAAATACCCTAATTTGACCAGGCTATGGCTGGCTCTTCATATTTAAAGGAAACTTTTAGAATTCAAGAACATCTTTCTTTCTTAAGAGTCTGACTAGAAAAACTATCACTTTTAAAGATTTCTTTACTTCTGCAAATTTACAAAAATCCTTTCAGACATTTCAGTTGACTTTTTTATTTGCCCTGTATCTGTTTTCTCCTTATGGACACTATTTAGAAAACCACGAGTGGTAGGAAAATAATGGAAGTAAGGAAGATAATTACGTTGCTACACAAAGAATGTGGGAGAGTATGCTAGGGTGTAGTTAGGTGACAGCAACAACAAGGAGTGAGGGCAATCTGTTGGGACAGCAAGCATCAACTTAAAAGAAAACTGGATTTGGTGGGTTGCACCAAGGAGCTGCGAGAGTGCCCATGCTATGCAAAGAAGGGGAGCCAATCTTCACAGAAGAGAGGAGGCAAGAAAGTAGGTTAGGGGAGTGACCTGTTAAGAAGGATAGAAGGTAGAAGAGATTTGTTACTATTTTGGGGAGTCTAGTATAGAAAAATTGGGACATGTGACTAGCAGAGGAAACATGGACCAAGGGAGAAGAGGTGCAAATATCCTGGGGCAGAGTCCTGGGGAGGATTGAGCTGAGTACTTTGTGCTGTGATTGTAACTGGCATGGGTGTGAGGCAGGATGAGACTACATTAAGGGTCCACAAAGAATGCCAGGGTAAAGTCTCCCAACCTTTGTTGGGAAAGGTTAAGACAATTTTTTCAAGCATAACAAATATAATAAATATAAAGGAGAAATAAAAAAAATAATTTATAAAGAAATAATATATATTTCAATACATAAGCTTTTTGGAAAGACCATATGAGAAGACTAAAACTATTCTTTCAAATTTTCACATCACACCTCCTCCCTTGCAAATATTGGTCTACTGTATTCTCTTGGACTAATAATGGCATACAGACAACTTTTTAAAATATTGGACCAGATAGACTCTTTGAAATCAAAAAGATGGAAGGAGGCAGGATGGAGCTCAGAATAAGAATGGAATATTTATGCAAGTGTGAGAAATAAATCTTTGACTTGCTGACTGAGTGAATTCTACATAGTAGGTATGTTGTTATTCATATTTATGCTGTATTTTGGCCTTAAAAATTGTAATAATAGCCCCATAGAATATGTATTGTATTATCTTCATTTCATAACTGAGAAAATTTAAGATTAGAGGTGTAAAACAATTTGTCAAGGAAGTAGGGAGGTGGGATTCAAACCCAACGCTCTCTGCCTTTAGAGTCATTATTGTAGTGGCTGCAGTGTGTATTTCCATCATGGCAGGAGTTCTTGGCACAGGGAGATGATTTTATACACATTTGTTGAATGAGTAACTAAGTCAGTATGTAGAAGTTTAGGGGAAGTGCATAGTTGTTCATTCAGTAATTTTTTGAATGCTTAATCTAAATAAGCATGAGATGAAAAAACAGAGACAAGAGTGAAAGGCTCTGAGACATAAAACATCTTTGGCAATCATTCTGTAATACCTGTATCAAGTCCTAGCCCTGGCCTGCCATTAGACACTCCAAGTTGAAATCTCAAATTATTCATTTGGGGTTTTTTGACTTCTGCCCATAGGATGGCAATATTCTTTCTGACCCTAAAATTACCATAGCTAGCCCCTTGGGACAAGAGACTAAGGGAAAGCAACCACATATAATAATATGGGGGAAAAATGGCTGGATTATAACTCAAAGGGCACTGTTGGCATTTGGGTACTTCTCTCTATTCTCATCATTTTTTTTTTAGTTTATTTTTTTAGTTTATTTTTGAGAGGGTGGGAGGTAGAGAGAGAGACAGAGAGAGACAGAGAGAGGCGGGCAGAGAGAGAATCCCAAGCAGGCTCCACACTGTCAGCTCAGATCTGAGTTGGGGCTTGAACCCACAAACCATGAGGTCACAACCTGAACCAAATTCAAGAGTCAGACAACTGACTGAGCCACCCAGGGGCCCCTCTCTGCCCTCACCATTAATGGATGTGATCCACAGAGGAGCTGTTGCAGGCTGAAGGAGACCTATAAATTTAGCCTCAGGACTCAGATTGCTTAATCAACAATCTGGAGTTTACACAGACCGGCTTTCCCTTTTTTAATGATTTTTTACTTTGCTAGACCAATTAACTTGGTACTTTGAGAGAACTTAACCCAGAGATACTTGTGATTCAGCCCTTGGTGCTGAGCCTGAGAACAACCAGCCAGGAAGCTCCCATCTTCTTAGGGAGATTGCCAAGAAAGGAAGAGTTCTGAATGCAAACATTGGACTTGAGAAACAAACAAATAAAACACAGAACACAGTTTCTTTATCCTACATCAGTATGCCCTTTAAAGCTTAGTGCTTAAAAAAGCAGATTGCTGGGGCACCTGGGTGTGTCAGTCAGTTAAGTGTCTGACTCTTGATTTCTGCTCAGGTGATGATCTCACAGTTTCTGGGTTCAAGCCCCCAGGTCAGGCTCTGCAATGACAGTGTGGAGCCTGCTTGGGATCTTCTCTTCTCTCAGCCCCTCCCCTGCTTGTGCTCACACGTGTACACACACTCTCTCTCTTTCAAAAGTAAATAAATGGAAAATAAAAGCAGATTTCTGACACTACTTATATTATGCACAACTAATCCTTTCCCTTTCTTCACTTTAACCTTTGGAAAGCCTGCTAATATGCCATACTGACCACCTAGTAACCTGAGACTTTCTCCTATTCCTTTTGCAGTCACAGAGGACTATATCTTTGGAGGAACAGACTACTAGATAAGTAGCAGGGTGATTTAAATCTGCATGGTTTTCTATACCTCTGGGAATAGGCCCATCTCTGCTGTGAATCTGGCAGTCAGCCTTGATTTTTTTTTTTTTTAAACCAAACCATCTGGCAGCCTTAGTTCTCTGGTAATAATTGTGCTACTTACTCCATCTGTACTTATAAGATAACTAGTTGTCTTCACAAATTAAACCAGCCCCATCTGTTTCCCTACCTTATAAATGAGTATTAGGGCTTTACACCCGCCTGGAATGTGGACATCATGAAACACAGAGAGCCATGAAAGGGAAAGCAAGAGGGCCTTTTCTTCCTACTGCCAGAGAGGTGCTGGGTTCTGAAAGCCCAGCACTTTCTATCCTGGATTTGCAAAGGCACAAGGAGTCTATGGTGGGTACTCTGTCCTATTTGCATCCAGGTTGCTAGACTTCAGGAAAGGCATAGTTACTCCGAGGGAATTGCTACGAGTAGGCTCTGTTGGAATAGAGTGCAAGAATTCAATTAAGAGCCGAGGCAGAGAAGAATGCTGATGCAGTGACCATTCTGTGTTCTGTAAATGCTGGAATTGAGAAAAGGAAAGGGATTAAGAG
This sequence comes from Leopardus geoffroyi, assembly GCF_018350155.1. Lineage (NCBI taxonomy): Eukaryota > Metazoa > Chordata > Mammalia > Carnivora > Felidae > Leopardus > Leopardus geoffroyi. Next base: position 56,930,103 of record NC_059328.1, read on the forward strand.
AGAAGACCTATGGGACCTCTTCAAGCTGTTCTGATCCCCTTGACGTTTTTAATCTGGACCCACAGAACAAAACCATAAATTTGTTTCATAACATCCTAGTACCTGTAAGAGTTAATATATATTGTTTCCTAAAGTGACTAATGGCCGTTTACACATTTTGAGAATCAGGCTCAATATCTGATAATAGCACATCATCTTTCTGCCACCAAAATTCATGGACTGGGAGACTTCCCTTGTGTTTGTTTCTAGAGGAGGATATTAGAGATGGTTGAAATCTCCTGTGTGTGAAAGGCTAATTTCTAAACACACAGTAAAATCATGACTACCACAAATATAATGTGAACACATGTAAATGATTTTATTTAATATATTAATTAATGAAGAAACCAGTAAGATGTTACAGCTGGTTCAAAGGAGACTTCAAAGAGCTGAAATAGTTATTGGCAATTAGGATGGTTAAATGAATTTGTTTAACAGATGTACAACCGACTTCTGCAGAGGGGGAAGAAAATCAATGCACTTATATCATTCAAAATCATTTCATATACATGGACAAGAATCATTTGCATTATCAGGTATCTATAGTTTAAATAGCCCAAGGACAATGAAAGACACAGAGACCTTATAAAATCAGTTAATGAGAAAAGTCTTCCACTGAAGACACCCAGTAATTATTTTTGTTAATTTCAAAGATATTTATATCTGTTTTGAGAATAAGAATTATGAAATAATGGCTGGGGCCTGGTTTATAGAGCTGAAGACCTGGTTTTGGGTTCTGGCTCTGTTGGCTATCAGTGTTTTAATTTTTTTAAAATTAAATTTGTCAATTTATATACACTCTCTCCAAGCCTCTGATTCCTCATCTATGAAATGAGACTTGTCTATACAAGAATGTTGAAATTATCACTTATAGATATAGTTTTTTTCTATAAGGTTCAGTGTAGGAAGTCCTTTCCCATACAAATGTTGTTTTTAGTAACAGTAGGTAACATTTTTTATTTAATACTATTATATGCCAGACATTACATCAAGCACTGTTCATGGATTACCCCATTTAACTTTAACTTTAACTATATGCAATTCTTACTATTATCATATTATAGATGACAAAGTTAAGGTTAAAAAGGTGACTTACCACCAGTGTCACACAGATTGGCCAAATTGGAATTCAAAGACCAGAAGCCTGAGTCAGTCTATGTTCTTAACTCTGCTACTTATAGCAGGGCCACACGTATGTATGAAAAAACTCTGGATCTGTTCACAGCCTCTTGAAATGCAAATACTTCCCTAGGGGTTTGATATAACTGCTTACTCCGGGGAGTCTCCTTGGGGTGGGGTAGGATCATTGCTGAAGGAGTGGGTAGAGAAAGCTGATCTTTGGAAATTTCATTAGATGTATTAACTATATCTAGGAAGAAGATCTTTGCATTGTGGTATCCATAACTCAGTGCTGGCCTGCCTCCTCCTCTTCCCATTTTAGACAATGGACTCCGAGCAGAATAGAGAGGAGGCTGGCATACTTTGTTTGAGGCATGCCACAGATGAAAAATCTGGAATAAGTGTTTCCACTTTTCTCATTTTTTATCTTAGAGTTTCCTGCAAGTTGGAGACTGTTTTCTGCCCTTCTGCTTAAGAAACTCATAAAGAGTACATCATTTTAAGAGAACTATTTTATAGCATTGATGATGTCATTGGCATTTACACTGAAGGCATTCATTGGATTGTCCTAATATTAACAATCTGTTTCTATGTACTCTGTTAATAGCTTTCTTTTTCATTTTTTTTCTATTCACAGTTTGAATCATATAAAAATGCTGAGGAAAAATTTCTTTCACTGTTAATGTTTATTTCTGAAGGAACAAAAGGCAGATGTATATGGTTTATTTAGCAAAACTTAATGAGTTTAATATTCATTGACATTTATTTTTGGGTGAGCTGATTACGTATAAATACTTTTACATGTGGAAACCGTTTCTTGAAGAAAAAATAAGAATGATTAAATTTGGCTAAAGAAAAGGTAAAATATAATGTTTCTTTCTAGGGTTTGTGTGTTCCTCTCAATAACAGTTAATTTTATAGAGTTCCTTTTTTGTCTGTCAGTTGTTATTGAATGACGGACTTTTAGAATTGGAGGGCCAATCTGCTTTTATCCTCCATCACCTATGTTTTCTTTTGTTTTAATTTTTTTTTATTTGTACTTGACACACAACGTTACATTAGTTTCAGGTGTACAACATAGTGATCCATCACTATTTTACAAATAGGTAACTGAAGTCTGGGTTTTTATGAGTAACATTATTGAAAGGATAGATATGGGTTAATTGCTCAGGCTCTTTAAATTTTCCATTGTTGCCATGAAATCTCCATCAACAAAAATGATTTATCCATTTTTGAAGCTAGGCATTTCTCTTTCTTTACTACTCTGTAAAGGAGAATATAGACATTTACTAACTTCGAATGTATTTGATTTCATCCGATTTCTTTTTAATATTGGTTATTCAGGTTAGGCTTGTTAATTATGTAACTATCAGTCTCTTCTTATGTGGGAAACAAAGGCAAAAGAAGAAATTAAATTTCCTGCTACCTGTAACCCCTTGAGAAGTCCTTGAAACAGGCAGAATGACATTCCTCAGGGTTACCTCATTTGATGATGACACTTTGCTAAGGGCAAGGTGCGATCTTAGCTTAATATTATTCTGACACCCTCCCCCACCAAGATCCTGTAAATCTAGTTTAACATAAAAATCCCTTTGGAGGGCAACTGATGGCTCAGTCAATTGAGTCCAACTCTTGGATTTTGGCTCATGATCCCGGTAGTGGGATCGAACCTTGCTCTGGGCTCCACACTGAGCGTGGAGCCTGCATAAGATTATTTCTCTCTCCTTCCGCCCCTCTTTCTTGCTCGCACATGCTCTCTCTCTCTCTCTAAAATAATAAAATAAAAAATTCCTTTGGAAATTTCCTTTGTCTCTACCCCCCAAATATATGTTAGCAATCATCCTCCAAGCATATGCCCCACTGATATACATCTGAAGGGTCTCATGACTAAGGTTTTATTAGACAGTGATAAATTTTCCTAACGATAGCTAGTCCACTCAAGGTCCTGGAAATCTTGCTTCCAAAATTCCTTAAAGACTTATGCCATCCCTAACCCCCTCCCAACTTGAAGGTATATAATCAGTCACCCTTCACAACCCCAGTGCAGCTTTCTGCCTACAGGTCCTGTCTCTGTTCTTAAATAAAACCACCTTTTTGCACCAAAGACATCTTAAGAATTCTTTCTTGGCCATCGACTCTGAACCCCAACACTTCCACATCATCTTCTTTTTCTGTGGACGTGATTCTGGAAATTTGCAGAATAGCTCCATGATTGAAAACTTGAGCACTTTAGATTTCAAAGCATCATTCATTTCCACCTAAATAGTTCAAGCCTAAAGAAATGAATACTTCACTAACATTTGTGCATTCTAGTGTGTGTCTAGTTAACTAAAACTAGGGTAAGCAGCAAAGTAGTTTAGAATTGTATGTCTAAGGAGGAGCAACTGCCTTTCAGACTGAATGCTAATACAAAAATATTTCTTTCTAAATTAGAATTATGGGTTTTGAGGCATTTGCATGGATAGGTGTTGGGGAAAAACCTACTTTTGATATCCTGGGTTGGGTAGCAAAGCCTGATTCTTCCCTAAACCATAACAATACTGTTGTCTAAATTGAGAGATGAATTCCTGCAAGAAGAATAATTTGGTTACTTCTTATTTGTTGCTACATAGTTAAGGGTTCTGCAAAGTCCTTGAAATCAACTACAGTCCTTCCACAGAGAGAATAACCTCTGAACCTGAACATCACTGTATAGGCACACATGTAGAAACTCAGAGATAAATTAGGTGGTGGAAAACCATTCATTACAACAGAATTCACTATAAACCCTCATAAAGCCTCCTGGGTGGGCTTCTGTAAATCTGTTATTACTGCCATGAAATCTATATAAGCTCTAGATATTTCTCCCTTGCCCTTGTAACCACTCTCTCTTCACCTTTCTCTCTTTCTCTTTTTCCCTCTGAGAGATTGCTCATGTCTCTTTAGTGTTTTATGTATGTATATATATATATATATATTTACCTCAGTTTGTCCTTTACTGATGCTGTCTTTCAGGTTTTATAGCCAGTGGACTAGAAACTCTTTAGCATCATATTTTGTTGTTAAGAGAGCTAAGAACACTGGATTTGAGGCCAAGTGAGTGGAAGGTGATCTATTCTGCTCACCAGCTGTGTAACCTTAGGCAAGTTATTTGACATCTGGAGTCTCATTTTACTCATTTATAAAATGGAGCTAAGTGCATTTACCTCATGATCATGAGGACTGACTGGTGATAACCATGCTCCAGTGAATGCTTGCTTTTACTAGATACCATGCAAGGTGCTTTACATTTTCAGACCTTGAAATGACTCTCCAAAACAGGTTATTTTATCACCATTTTATGTCTGAAGAAATGGAGGCCCATGGAAGTTCCTCCGGTTACTGAGTGTCAGAACAGGATTCTGTTGCCACAAAGGGATTGATCTCTTATAATCTGCTAGTGCTACCCACTTGGTTTCAAGCATTGCCTATGATCTATCCCTCTAGTCCATGACAACCTGAACCATAAATTGACTTTCTTCACCTGTTGAATGTTGTCCTTTGGATTGTCTATTTCTACAACTCTAGCCTCTGTAGTCAAGTTATCATATCACTCGATTCGAGTTTTTTTAACTTTCTAGTTAATGATACTGTGCATAAACTTTAGAACTGAATAGCTCAGGTTCAAATCTGCTTTCCTAGTTGTGTGACCTTGAGCAAGTTATTTAACTTCTGTCCCTCTCTCTATTCTCATATGCACAATGAAGATAGTAGTACTTATGTCACAGTTGTTGGGAAGATTAAATGAGTTTTTTTTTATGCAAAGTACTTACAATACTAATACTGCCTGGAATGTGGTAGGCTCTGTTATCAGTGTTGTCTGTACAATAGTCCCAGCATGTCCTGCTTTTACTAAGCCCACTTGTAGTATGACACATAACTATAGTTTCCTTCCTTTACCTTCAGTTGTCAACTTTAAAAATTTTATTTATTGAGGTACCAGGTACAGTGTTAGTTACTTAGGCAGATACATTAAAAACTTGATAACCCCCTTCCTTTGATGTGCATGTAGCTCAGTACAATGTTCCTCAGATTGTGTTCCATGAAGATGTTAATAGCTTATATGAGAAAAAAAAAAAAGATTCTCTTGGTGTCATATGTTTGTGGCATTTATGTGTCAGATAAATATGAGAACTACTATGAATTACAATCTCTTCTTGGAGATTTATGGAACATATTGGCAAATTTAATTCTCTGAGAATTTCTGTAGAAAGGAGTCAACTTAATTTTGCTTGAACCAATGTTTGTTAAATTATTTTTCCACATCCCCTCCTTTTTTTTTTTTTTCTCTCTTTTTAGGGGAAATACCCACACAGTGATGGCAACACTAGTCTAGTGGATTCTGGCTTCTTTTATTAAGGGACCATCTGAAGAAAGTACTTAGGAAACTTGTTTTAAATGCCCTATATCTTCGTAGCAAACTAAATTATCAAAAGACTATTTGGTTAGCTTTTCTTAATTCGGACTATTGCAAAATCACCAATGCCACATTGCATTTTAATATTGTGAGCTTTATTTATGCTGAATGTAGAGATAAGAAATAGTTATTTGCTATTGCGCTCCACCAATGGGCTATTGTGCTCCACCAATGTTGAGAATATTATCTGCTATATATTAGGGTCTTCTATATACAGTCTCCTATGATGAATTTTACTTCAGAATTCCCTGCTTGGGAATAACTTTCTTTCCCTTGAAGAATCAAGGGAAACAATATTTTCTGCCATTCTGAAGAGAATCTTTTTACAAGCAGATTCCAAGAAGCTGAAAGAAATATTTGAAGCCTAGAGCACATAGGTGGCTCACTCAGTTAAGCATCCAACTCTTGATTTCAGCTCAGGTCATTGATCTCAAGGTTTGTGAGATTGAGCCCAGGCTCTGCCTACTTGTCATTCTGTCTCTCTCTCTCTCTGTGCCCCTCCCCTGCTTGCTTTCTATCTCTCTCTCAAAATAAATAAAAATAAACTTAAAAAAAAGAAAAATTTGAAGCTTAAATACCTTAATTTTGTTGTTCTTTATGTTTGGCATTTTCTATATTTTTTGTTTCCTCGGTTTTAGTTTTCTATTCCCATTTAAATATTTCATTGCAGTATTTTTTATTATAAACTACCTCAAGTTCTTTGTGGAAAGATGTAGGCATATAATAAATATAAATATATTAAATAAGAATCACTTTAAAAGGGAAATACTTGCTACCAAAGGAGGCAATTGCAATATATATTTCTGTGAGAGGCAAGTGCAAAGTGCTAAGCAGCTCAGAATTAAACTGTGGGAGTGTGGGGAGAACAGAAGCATCAGAGAGGATCTAATGTGAAGGGGGAGACAAAGGCACTGGTCTTTTTATTAAGAAAATGACATTTCTAAAGGCAAAGAAGCAAGAAAGCAGTATATTTAGAGATTGGTGGGTAGTACATTAGATCCTAGATATGGGATTGTTGGAAACAGTGAAACAGAAATGTTGAATAGGACCTTGTATCAACCATTTCCTTCTCATTTCCATGGTGATTAGTAATACGCCCTCAGTATCATGATGACTCCTGGGTTCTTGAAGCCCCCCTCCCCTAACCTTTGATGATGTTTTTGTGTCTGGTAAATTCTAGGTAAACTGTGATGCTAGCCATTTATAATCAAGAAACAACAGAGGGATTATAGCATATATTGGATGAGGATTTACACACAGAAAAATGAGAGTCATAAGTGACCTGTGGTTGCGTAAAGTGTTCTGGAAAGAAATTACATCATAATGGTATTTTTGTCTGCTTGTTTTCTTTCATCTGATTCTGTTTTATCTGATTCTATACACTTGTCTTACTACAACCAATCAGGGAGGTTTTGTTTATTAAGAGAAGGTATTTGTTCCATTTTGTACATGTATTATCTATTTAATAACAAAGAAAGATAGTCTTCTTTCTTCTTTATTAGTTGAATATATCTTCTTCAAGCTGCTGCTTCAACATGTTTCAGTATATCACTGTTGCTAGGATGATTCACAGAGAACTCTTAACTTTTCCATTGCATGTTGCAGTGAAAAGACATCTTTGTAACTCTGCCAAAAGATGACAGCTCCAGGGTGGAGCCACTCAGAAGCAATTCCCTCCAGATTTTTTTTTCTTTTTTCTTTTCTTTTTGTTATGGACTATGCTGTTTGGGGTCCCATGTCCCTACCACACCCATTTACCCATATCAATTGTAGGTTTTTTATAAAGATATTTGCTGAATTAGTGTATCTAAACTTCTCTAAATTGCCATTATTACCATATTATTACCATAAATTAATTTTTAATTTATTAATTTTTTTAATGTTTACTTGAGAGAGAGAGGAGAGAGGGAGTGCACACACAGGTGGGGGAAGGATAGAGAGAGAGAGAGAGAGAGAGAGAGAGAGAGAGAATCCTAAGCAGGCTCCATGGTGTCAGCACAGAGCCCAATGTGGAGCTTGAACCCACGAACCATCAAGAGTTGGACACATAAGAGTTGGACGCTTAACTGACTGAGCTACCCAGTTGCCCCCCATTATTACTTTTGTAAAATCATAGAATATATGGTAAATTTTTGGTTGTACAAAGTCAGTTCACTGCAGAAAAAATAATCCACATGGTTATTTGACAGGGTTTAAGAATTCTTTGATGTTTTTCTCTGGAATTTTCATCTTTTAACTTCACATTTAGTACTGAGAAGATACAAGATATATTGCAAACCTCCAATACATCCTGAGAAGAGTACTGGTATTATCTTTTCAAAATTCCTAGCCCCCTAGAATAAATTCTCTCAGGATATCCTCTTCTATCTGACTTAAGACCTTGTTACCAATGCTGTTAGCTTCTGGCAATTGGAATATCCCTCTTATTAATCATAGTGGAACGTCTGATGTATTTGAAAAACTTTGTAAAAATACTATTTTGTTCCTGCCTGTAGAAAGAAAAAACAGTATTTTTGGGGCTGTTTTAACTTTGTGCCTAATTATTTTTGTCTTACTGAATTTTATTCATTTGAGGGTAATAGTCTCCCAAGTTCTATTCTTCCTCCGTACATTTTATATGTGTGTTCATGTAAGGAAGTTTGATCAGAGACAAGGGAAGTGCATTTAAAGCTCTCAGAATATTATAGAAAAATTCTAAGTAACACAAATCTCGTGTTTCACAATATACTCCATGGATGAAATTTATTGGAACAGATTATGGATAGATAATAATGTCTGATAATGCACTGAAGTATGATTTGACTTCTGATTAATTATTTTTATTCCCATTTTTAAAAATTTTATTCTTGGATTGTTGAGTCTAAATGTAACTGAATTTCACTGAAGATTGGGATGAATAACACAAGCCTTTCCTATTTCAGTATGTCCTGATTTTACCAAGCTAGATCTTTTGCTAAGGAATAGTGATGTAGGAGGTTCTTATCACATGGTGAAGAGTTATAAAGGTTAATTTAAGTTAGATTTAAATCTAATCATAGCAATATTAACATTATATGTAAATGGTCTAATACCATAATTTAAAGATACAGGCAATCAGATGCAGTAAACTTCTATGCTGCCAGCAAAACACTCACTTTAAATAGAAAAACACAGATAGGTTAAAAGTGAAATGATAAGAAATATACCATGATAACACTAACAAAAATAAAAGTTTAGTGGCTATATTAATCTAGAAAAAAGATTTTATTTTATTTATATATATTTTCCAAAGTAGATTTTTAGAGCAAAGAATATTACCAGAGATAAAGAAGGTCACTTATTAATGATCAACAGGACACAAAAATCCTAAACATTCAAATAATAGAACAAAATCTGACAAAATTATGAAGAGACATAGACAAATCTACAGTTATTGTTAAATATTTTGATACCATTCTCTCAATAATCAGTTGAGCAAATAGACAAAATAAAATCAGTAAGGATACATAAGATCTATGCAAAATTATCAACCAATTAGACCTATTTGACATTTATAGAAAACTTCATCTAACAGCAGAGCAAAATATATATTCTTTTCAACTGCAAATGGAACATTTTCCAATACATATCATATTCTCTGCTTAAAACAAGTCTGTATAAATTTTAAAATTATCAAACCATACAAAGAATATTTTCTGATCATAGAAGAATTAAACTAGAAATCAATAATATAAAGATGTCCAGAAACTCTCCAAATACTTGGAAATTAAATAGTATACTTCTAAATGTCCCATGAGTTAAAGGAATAATCAAAAGGGAAATTAGAAATTATCTTGAGTGGAATTTAAAACACAATATATCAAAATCTGTGGATGCCACTAAAGTAAGATTTAAAAGGAAATTTATAGCACTAAATGTCTAAATTAGAAAAAAAAGAAAAGAAAAAACAACCCAGATCTCAAGTCAAATGGAAGAGCAGATGAAATCTAAATTAAGTAGATGAAAGCAGAACTAATAATTATCCGAGCAGAAATTGGTGAATTAGAAAAAAAAGTCAATAGAGGAAATCAATGAAACCAAAAGCTAGTTAGTTCTCTAAGAAGATCAAGAAAATTGACAACTCTCTAAACCAAGTTTATGAGGAGAAGAAGAAAAACACCGAAACCGTCAGTATCATGAATGAGAAAGGTGACAGCATTACATATTCTAGAGATATAAAAGGGTAATAAGAGGATGTTGTGAAATGCTTTATGCTAATAAATTTACCAATTTAGACGAAATGGATAAATTCCTCAAAAAATTATAATATGTCAAAACTCATTGAAGAAGAAATAGCTAGATTCCAAAATTTATTAAAGAAATTAAGTTTTTTGTTAAAAAAAATCCCTCATGAAGAAAACTGCAGACCCAGGTTGCTTTGCAGGTAAATTCTATCAAATATTTAGGGAAAAACAATACAAATTCAATTCAGACATTTCTGAAAAATAGAAAAGGAGGGAATAAATCTCACCTCATTCTTTGAGGCCACCACTATAACTGGGACTAAAACCAATGATATTATAATAACAACAACATAGAAACCTAATACACACAAATGCAAAACTCTTTAATAAAATTTTAGCAAATAAAATTCATCAACATACACAAAAGATTATACTTCCTGAGAAAATAAGATTTCTCCCCCAAATACATTGCTATTGTAGCATTCAAAAATCAATCATTGACAGTTGGTATATAAAAGGCAGAAAAATAAAATTCATAAGATCACCCCAAAAAATGCAAGAAAAATGTTTGACAAAATTAAAAAGCCATTAATTAAAACAAAGATCAGAAACTAGAAATAGAGAGGTACTTCTGTAATCTGTAAAATGGACATCTATGAAAACCCTATAGCCCAACATCATGTTTAAAGAATGAATTCTTCCTTCTATGAGGCAAGGGTATCACTCTTTTACCACTTGTATTTAACCTTACTGGTAGTGTTAGCCACTTCATTAAGGCAGTACAAGAAGGAAAAGGTATCTATATAATGGGGAAAAAGAAGTAAAACTGTTTTTATTTGCAGATGATACGATGATCTTTGCTGAAAATCTGAAAGAATCCATAAAAATGCTAGTAGAACTAATCATTGTATTTAGCACATTCACAGTATATGAGATCAATGTTCAAAGATCAATTTTATGTTTATATATTAACAGCAAACAATTGGAAATTAAAATAAAAATATAATGTACTGTAGCATTAAATCCTATGAAATACTTTGAAGTAAATTTAGTGACATCTGTGTAAGACTGCCACACTGAAAACCATGAAACATTGCTTGGAGAAATTCAAAATGACCTAAATAAATGGAGGGATATATAATTATTACTGGATTAGAAGACATGATATTTTCAAGATGTCAATTTTGTCTTAGTTTGACTGTAGATTCATTCAGTCCCAGTCAGAATGTTGGCAGGGTTTCTTTACAAAAATTAACAAACTGAGTCTACAATTCATATGAAAATGTAAATGGAAGGCTTAGAATTTCCAAAACAGATTTGACAAAGAAAAACAAGTTGATGTCATATACTTCCTAATTTCAAAACTTTAATTATAAAGCTACAGCAAATGAGGCAGTGTGGTGTTAACATATGGTTGACATATAGGTCAATGGAACAGAATGGAGTCCAGAAATAGACAAAACATGTAAGTTCAACTGATTTTTGACAAAAATCCTGAGGTAATTCATGGATATGTTGAAAAGATTAAACAAATGAGACCAAAACAATTTAATATCCATGTGCAAACAACTAAATATAGCCCTTTCTTTACTATATATATATAAATTAATTGAAATGGATTATAGATGTAAATATAAGAGCTAATATTAAAAAAAACTCTAGAAGAAACCATAGAATAAAATGGTTGTATCCTTGGGTTAGGCAAGGATTTCTTAGATAGGATACTAAAAGCATTACATTAACCATTTTTATTAGATTTTTTTTAAATTAAAAACCTTGCTTTTCAAAAGGCACTGTTAAGAATCTAAAAAAGTAAGCCAAATACTAAGAGAAAATATTTGCATAATATACATCTCATAAAGAAATTCTAATCATAATATATAAACAACTTGGGGGCACCTGGGTGGCTCAATTGGTTAAGCGTCTGACTTCAGCTCAGGTCATGATCTCACAGCTCGTGGGTTTGTGCCCTGCGTTGGGCTGTGTGCTGACAGCTTGGAGCCTGGAGCCTGCTTCGGATTCTTTGTCTCCCTCTGTCTCTTTCCCTCCCTTGCTCATTTTTTGTCTCTGTCTCTCTCTCAAAAATAAAGAAACATTTAAAAAAATTTAAAAAAAGAATATATAAACAACTCTTACAACTCAATAAAAATAATGAAACCTGATGATTTAGACATTTCACAAAGGGTGATATAGGAATGTCAAATAAACATGAAAAAACAATGCTCAACCTTATTAGTTGTTGGGTCAATACTTGTTAAAATCATGCCAACTACAACCTCAGAGTAGAATGGCTAAAATGAAAAAAGATTGACATAATTAAGAAGGCGCAAAAACATAGAGGACTGGAACTCTCATACAAAATTACAATTTTATGATGCAAAATTGTATAACCACGTTGGGAAAAAGTTTGGTAGTTTCTTATATAGTTAAACATACACTTACCATAGGGCCCATTAATTCCATTTCAAAGTATTTACCCAAGAGAAATGAAGACTTAAGTCTTCACACAGACTTGTTCATAGCACCTTTATCCATTATATCCATAACTTTGGAAACACTTGAAGGTCCATCAGCTGGTGAGTGGACCACACACAGATTGGGATCATATCTGTGAATGGTCATGATCATTCTTGACAAGGAATTTGGTAAGGAGAGGTCCCAGGGTTGGTCCATCAACTCAGTCATATCAGGATGATCATTTGGCTTGTATGTAATACTCTTGGCATTTCTTTATGGCTCTAAGATGCTTCAATAGCTAAGAGCATCACACAGGAAGATCTAAAACAAGCGAGAGAGAGATGCTATAGTAATGCAAAAAGGCTTTTCCTTTTGTAGCTTTTTATTTTATTCTGGACCAATATTGTTTCAAGAAGCTTTCAGCAGATCTTCTCTAGACCAAACTACAAGTGAAGAAAAGTACAATTTCCCTGACTGGCTTTTACCAATGATGATTCATTTCTTAGATCTGGGGCAAATTCCTTACTCTGTAGCACAGGGATGGATCCAGCTTTTGTAAAGGCTAATGGTTTTTTAAGTAAAGGAATATGAAATTCTAAATACCAACTTGCTAGCGCCCCTCTTAGGGCCTCAGAAGCAGCCATGCATGTGAGGGATCCCTGAGCTTCATCATAAACTCACCCTTGAGTACTTGTCACACACTCTGAACAAATGCAAGTCTTCATAGGTAAGGGTGAGATGGCTGTTACATGATTAATCAATGATTTTTGCCACAATTCCCTTCTTAATAAGAGTTTTAGCATCTTGGAAAGTTTTGTAAGGGTATGATGATGGAATTTATGGGAACTGTAAACTGATAGGTAACTGTTTAAATCTTATTTTTTTTTAATTTTTAATGTTTATTTATTTTTGAGAGACAGATAGAATATGAGTGGGGGAGGGGCAGAGAGAGAGGAAGACAGATTCTGAAGCAGGCTCCAGGCTCCGAGCTGTCAGCACAGACCCCTACACGGGGCTTGAACTCATGAATCACGAGATCATGAGCTGAGCTGAAGTCGGACGCTTAACCGACTGAGCCACCCAGGTGCCCCCAAATCTTCTTCAGCAGTTAGATGAGGAGTGATGCTAAATGCCAGCTCCTTTGTAGGCCTGACAAAAGCAGCAGCATATCATAGAGCATAGCTGAGGCTTCGTTTAGAGTTTCTTCTTCACTATTTTTAGTTGTGTGATATTAAGCAAGTTATTTAATATTTCTGGGCTTTAATTGCTTCCTCTATAATAAAGGTAATGGTGGATAGAAAAAAGCTTAGATTTGAAATAAATCTGCTCACTGTTCCCCTGGCAGGTAGTATTTTCTCCTGAAAAAGTTATCATGGGCATCTTGGAAGGAGTGTCCTGCTTGTATTGTGATGCCTGCTTTCAGTTCATTAAATGAGCCTTTTTCTTTTTTCTTTTCCATCTTCTTTAGGCTTTGCTACAAGATGTGTGTGTGTGTGTGTGTGTGTGTGTGTGTGTGTGTGTGTGTGTTTGTAAGTGACCATTTAATTCCAAAGAGCCAAGTTACAGATTGTTGGGTGGGTGGTGAGAAGCAGTATATTTTTCTTTCAAGCGCTTATTTAGAGTGATTGTTAACATGTATCCTTAGTGATTAAATCATTAAGCGAGAATACAATTTGTGAAATAATGTTTTCTCAAGCTACTCAATTTTTTTAAGCATGGCACAGCAAACATCAACTCATTGCTTTTATTCTGACTGATCTGAATTCCTATTACCAAACACTTCATAAATAATTCAAAAGGAAAACAATGGATAACTCATGTTATATTTTTCTTTCATAAATAATGCTTTCAAACCCATTAAGTTGTGTCTTCATAGCAGCTTATGAAATGGAGACTTTCCCACTCTTTGGTTAAATCTGATCAGTACAGTCTGAGAAGATACATAATTGTTATGTAGTAATTAGGACAAGATGCCTCCATTTATTGGGTACCTTCTGGGTCACAGGCACTATTCTAGGCACTCCCTTATTTCATTTTATTTTAACAATAGCCCTGAAAAGTATTTTTTTTCCATTTTACAAATGAAGAAACTAAAAGTAAATAAAAGATAAATAATCAGCCCTAGGTTATATAATTAAAAAAACCAAAAGAGACAGCTAGAGCTCAAAGTCATCTGCATCTGATGTGTCCATCACTACCATATGATGAATGTGCACTATCTGAAAGATAGAAATTTGGAGTTCTTGGTTCATCTGTCTGACACCAATTTTAATGAGTTCAGAGTGGAATTTTCAGATTTTACTCCCATCATTCACTCTTTCATCCATGGAAATTTTTACTGAGATCTCTTGACAATAGAAATAGTTGCCAGATTATGAACAAATATTTTCAATAGGTAACCAAGTCCTCAGGATCCTCAAGATTCAGGGTCTTTAGTCAAAAGGCTTACTCATGGGGACCCCAGTATAATCTCCTTTCTGTTCCCAACCCTGAACATGGACAGACTTTTTCACATGTGCTGAATGCCAAGTTCCAATAGAAATCATGAGATAATTCACCCAAATGACAGCATGGTTCAAGTGCCAGATCTTTGCTGTGTGCTTGTTGCACGAAAAATACAAGAGGATGTAGAAAAATGACCCAGTGAATGGCTGGTAGGAAGAACTAGGGGAAAGGATAAGGTATAAGCAGAATCCTGTAATATAGAATTGTTGCTTCTTTACTGGTCCATGTGACAGCAGGTAAAAGAGAAAGGATAGCATTTGCTTTAGTCTCCATGGCACAGTATTCCTGATGCCTAATTAAAAATAAGCCAAAAATATATTTGGCTTAGATAATTGCAGGAGGATGGTAGAATATCATTTATATTTAAGCCAAAAAACAGTATGGTAAGTGGAATAAATACTTGTTTTCATTCTAGGCCTTACTAGATATTTGCTCCATTGCTCGGGGCAAGTTATTTAGAATCTCTGAGTCTCATTATTCTCACATCTAAAATGATGCTAACGATATCTGTCTCTTAGAGATATTATAAAAATTGAAATATTTATGAAGTAAATGTTACCAGGCATATAGTAAACCCTCAATAAATATAACATTTATTGTTATTGATGATAATAATAATAATAGTACATGCCCATGAATCCATAGAGTAATACTTTTAGCCTTAGAAAACCACTGCCACAACTGGTATTTATTTTATTCATACTCAATTCCAGAAAGTTTAGGTGTAAACCATTGTTATACCCATTTTATACATAAGGAGCCTTACAGAGGATGTTAATTACCTGAGCTCACATAGCTAATAAATGGTAGAATAGTCAAGTTCTGTACCAGTTTCATGTGTTATTGATTATACTTGGATTATGTCAACATAAGAGAATCTTATTTTCAAAATTAATATAACCTCAGTATTTCTCCCTTAAAAATTTCCATTGTTTCTCCATTGCTTCTAGGATAGAATACAAACACTTTAGCATCGTATTGGGACATAGTATCAGTACAACCTTTGTCTCCAACCATGTCTCCTGACAGTTCCACCCTCCACCCCCTGCCTCATATCTAACACACTCCAGCCACACTAGTCTTCTCACTATTTCTTTAATATGCCTAGCCCCATGCAGGATTCCATACCTTGCTTATGGCTTACTCTGCCTGGAATATCCTTACAGCCCTCTATGCATCCTCAACCCACTATTGAACTCAAACTCGTTGAATTTGAACTGGTCAGATATCATCTCCCATGTAAAGCTTTGCTGAATCCTCTGTGCAGGGTTAAGGATGTTCTTTTCCGTGCCTAGATTTAACATTTTCCACATTGTATTGTAAATGTCTGTTTCGTGTCTTGCAAGAATATGAATCCCTCGAGAGAGACTTAACTTATTCTGCTCTGTAACCTCAGTACCTGCAGTTGTCTGTGAGTAGGTAACTAGTGAATGTTTGCTGATTAAATGAATGAAATAAACTGATATTCTCCTTAGACCTATGCTGATGAGTAGCACTGAGTCCAGTGAGTGGGCTGGTAGTGACAGAGTTCTTATGGGAATCCAAGGTGCCACTGAATCCAGCCTTGTGTCTTTTATGCTAGATACCACTTGTCTAGTTGTGACAAGGTAGCATTTTAACAATGCTTTTAAGAAGCAGTCAGCCTTGGAGAGCACATCTTTGTTCGGAGGATTCATCTTAATGGTTGACTTCTTGTTCTCAATGGGGTACTTTTGGCACTGGAAGTATAATGAAGCAGATTCACATAAAGGAAAATGTGATATCTGTGCTATCACTTATCTGCATTTCAGCAAGGAATTTGGCACACTCTCATGATAGCCTGATGGACCAGATGGAGAAACACTGTCTAGGTAAATGTAGCATTCAATGGATTAGTAGCTGGTTAAATAAAGTATTGTACCTAAGCATCTATGCAATGGAATTCTTGCTCCCAAAATGCGTTCATTTCTCTTCTCACTCTCTAGGTCTCCTGAGGCACAAGCCCATGTCCTTTCTTCTCCTAACAGCCAACCTTGACTACTTCAGTCTATAATCACAAAAGAATTAAAAAATAATTTTAAGCCTTTTTAATTTTTTTTTCACATGTGTTTGTTTTATGATCCCCAAAGCCCTTTAGAACAGGACTTGTGTCTTATTATTTTCTCTTCCATAACACATTTATAGGCCTGCCACAATAGTAAGGCCATAGGACCTAGAGTCAGACAGACTTGGGCCAAATCTCTGCTCTGGCACAAACTAGGCATCTAATGGTGAGCCTTTATTTTGCCCCTCATGTGTAAAATGGGGACAAGAACATCTTTGTCCTCATGAATGTAATCATTCTTCATGTCTTTGGTTGTGATTACTTCCTCAGGGTAGCCTTTCTTGAAGCTTCAGACTATGTTAGTTCCCCATTAAAATGCTCTCATAACATTATTATCTAATCTGATCTTTAAAATAAATTACAGTACTTAATTTTATAATTATTTAATAAAAGTTTTACTCATTAAATTTTAATTTCCATGAGGTCAGGGACCATGTTTGTGTTTTACACTCCTGTAGTTGTAGCACCCAACTGAAAACTTGGACCATGAAAGTCACTGAGTAAATGTTTCTTCTGTAAATGAATGAACTTTAGTGCTGCCTGCCTCAGCAGTCCCATTTTGAGCCATCCTCCTTATCTCTCTCCATATGCCAGCCACATTGGCCTCTTTTAGTTCCTCAAAGCTTTTATGCTTTTTCTTTTGTGGGTCTTTCTCACATCATTCCCTCTATTTGGAACAGAATTATTTTCCTGTGCTCCTTTCACTCTAGTCTTTCTCTAGACAATGCCTACTCTTCCTCCACATTTCTTCTTCAACATCTCTTCCTAAAGAAAGCCTTCTGTGTTGGGGTACCTGGTGGCACAGTCAGTTGAGCATTTGACTTCAGCTCAGGTCATGATCTCATGGTTCGTGGGTTCAAGCACCACATCAGGCTTTGCGCTGACAGCACGGAGCCTGCTTTGTATTCTTTCTCCCCCTCTCTCTGCCTTTTCCCCATTCACACACTTTCTCTTTCTCAAAACTAGATAAACATTTTTACAAATGTAAAAAAAATAAAACCTTCTGTGCACACCTTCACACCTATCCCCACCCTGGGAGAACTATGTTAGGACCCCATTACAACTTATTCTGTATCTTCATTGCTCTTATAATAATTGTAATTATTTAATGTAGACTCCTAGATACATGGTACAGTGCAGGAAATCAGACACTGTATTTATTGCCGTGGGAGTCCCTAGGGTCCAGCACAATATGTGGCACATATGTACTAATAAATATTGCCTAGGGAATTTAGGAGCTTTAACTGTAGGCAAGAAGACTAAGGAAAAGAAATAGAAAAATGAACAGGGTTGTGGTGGCAGAAACTGAAATCTTCTCACTAAAATCAGTTTTCTCTTCCTCTTAGGCACAAGCCTAGAGTACATGGTACACCTCTGGCACAGCTAGATGTGAATGTGTGACTGGGTAATAAAAGCAATGTGTCCCTTGTGCTCTTTCAGACTGACCCATATAGAATTCCTACTCAGTCTTCTCTATACTTTTTCTTCCTTGTAGAATGCTGCAGGGATTTTGGAAGCCACATGTTAAGTATTTCAGGGTCTTCTTTAGCCTAGGTCCCTGAGTGTCCTTTTGGGGGAGAGCTGTAGCTATCTTACTTCTAGGATCACCTGCCTCAGGCTGTCACATGTGTGGGAAATAAACCCCTTTTTGGATGTTTCTTTCATCTTGTGTTTAAGCCAGTCTGCATTTTGGAATGTATTTGTTATAACTTCATTTAGGCTAACTGATAAAATAGCTTCTATAAAATATTTGAAGGACTGTTTTATGACAGAGGGAACACACTTACTCTGTGAAGTAGGTTAAATGTTACTTAAGCAGTTGTCTTAAGTGTGAGTGGCAGCTTCACCATCCCCTGAGAATGTAAATTCTCAGGTCCCTACCAAGACCTGCAGGATCAGAAACCCTGAGGAGGAACCTGTGGTCTGTGTTTTAGCAGGCCCCTCAGGTGATTCTGATACATATTAACTTGTAGAACCACTGGACTTTGAATATAGAGGGGCTTAACCCTTGGAAGGTTTTTGACTTTGGATGACTTGGTTAATCTGAATTATAATTTTTTCAGTTAAATGTGAGAGATATTTAGAGTGCTTTTGTAAAGTACTTATCAAAGAGTAGATTCTCAAACCATGTCTGTTCTCTTCCTTCCATTTCTATGTGGCTCCATGTGAAAGTAGGCCACAGTGAGGGTTCTAGGAATTAATGGACCAGGGATGAATAGAAAATCACTAGTGTAGGGGCGCCTGAGTGGCGCAGTCGGTTAAGCGTCCGACTTCAGCCAGGTCACGATCTCGCGGTCCGTGAGTTCGAGCCCCGCGTCGGGCTCTGGGCTGATGGCTCAGAGCCTGGAGCCTGTTTCCGATTCTGTGTCTCCCTCTCTCTCTGCCCCTCCCCCGTTCATGCTCTGTCTCTCTCTGTCCCAAAAATAAATAAACGTTGAAAAAAAAAATTAAAAAAAAAAAAAAGAAAAGAAAATCACTAGTGTAGCATATGGAAGTTAA
The DNA here is from genome assembly GCF_018350155.1 of Leopardus geoffroyi. Lineage (NCBI taxonomy): Eukaryota > Metazoa > Chordata > Mammalia > Carnivora > Felidae > Leopardus > Leopardus geoffroyi. Next base: position 56,949,442 of record NC_059328.1, read on the forward strand.
GATGTCCTGGGCTACTATGCCAGACTTAAGAGTAGAGGAACAATGTGTGATAGATTAGAAGTGCTAGTCAGCTCTGCTTTTAAGGTTAGGTTGACTTGTTCAGTGTTTAATATCATGCTTTGACCTGATGATTTATGAATATTTTTTTTTCCAGCAGCTAACCTCTTTTTCTTTTGTGAACATGTATAAAGGGTGTAGAAACAGTTCTTAACACTCAGTATGAGTGAGTTAGTCATTAGTAAACTAAATTTCATGAGGTCAGTGGTTTTTGCTGTATTTTCTACAGTCTTCTCAGCACATAAAACCTTGCCCTACATATAGCATGTGCTCAATAAATATATGTTGAGGGGCGCCTGGGTGGCGCAGTCGGTTAAGCGTCCAACTTCAGCCAGGTCACGATCTCGCGGTCCGTGAGTTCGAGCCCCGCGTCAGGCTCTGGGCTGATGGCTCAGAGCCTGGAGCCTGTTTCCGATTCTGTGTCTCCCTCTCTCTCTGCCCCTCCCCAGTTCATGCTCTGTCTCTCTCTGTCCCAAAAATAAATAAACGTTGAAAAAAAAAATTAAAAAAAAAATAATAAATATATGTTGAATGAATAAATGAAATAGTATTTGTTATATACATGACATAGTTTTATTCATAATGGCTTCTTTTCTCTACTTCTTCTACACACCCACTTTGACTTTAGTTTAGAGCTATGCTATGGAATACTCCCTGACACTAGCTCATTGAGTCCTGAAGTTTAATGTGCATATCTGTCACAGGGGAGGCTATCAAAATGCAGATTCTGATGCAATAAGTTTGGGGGGGAGCCCTGAGATTCAGCATTTCTGACAAGCTCCCAGGTGATGTTAGTGCTTCTCTTGCATATGCCCAATTCATTCCCACCTGTTCAGACCCCTGAAATTCCATTATCATCATTATTGTTGCAAAAGGCATAATAATCCTTTTTGGTTTGCACATATCTCCAGGAAATACATTGCTTTTGAGTAGTATTGGTCCAGTATATTTTGAGCAAATGAACTTCTAATTATTGTTTAAGGCTATTTTATATTTTGAAAGAATTGTAACTTTTAATTATAGAAAACTTCAGATGTAGAAAAAAGCAAAGAGGATAGAAAACTCCCATATATTCATCACAGCAGTCCAGTAATTATGAATTTATGGCCAATCTTATTAATCTATAACTCTTCCCACCACTAGATAGATATTTTGAAGAGGATCCATGTATCATTTGACTCATAAGTAATTCAGTAAGTATCTCTAAAATATAAATCTTAAAAATATAGCAACAATCTCATTCTCACACCCTTTCAATTGATAATTTCTTAAAACAATTTTTTTTAACATTTATTCACCTTTGAGAGACAGAGACAGAGCACAAGTGGGAGAAGGGTAGAGAGAAAGGGAGACACAGAATCCGAAGCAGGCTACAGGCTCTGAGCTGTCAGCAGGAAGCCCAATATGGAGCTCGAACCCATGAACTATGAGATCATGACCTGAGTTGAAATTGGCCACTTAACAGACTGAGCCACACAGGCACCCCAATAATTTCTTAATATCCTCAGTTGAGTATTCAGTGTTCACATTTTCTAATTACCTTTTTATTGTCCTTTTTTCAGTGGTTGTTTGGTTTGTTCAAATCAGGGTTCAAACAAAGGCTGCACATTGAATTGGTTGGTGTGTCTGTTAAAATTATTTAATTTTAAGATTATTTGAATAAACATGTCTCTTCTCTCTCTTTTTTCCTTAAAAAATTTATTTGGTGAAGAAATGGGATCATTAGTTCTATAGACTTTCCCATATTCTAGATTTGGGTGATTGGATTGTCATGATGTCCTAACAAATATTACTTTGTCCTTTGTATTTCCTGTAAACATATAGTTAGATCTAGAAGCTTAGTATGTTTTAGATTCTAGTTTTTTGTTAGGAATGACTCATAGAGGCTGTTGGAGGGCATTTCTTAAATTAAAAGGCAGTTGAAGACTGCTGGATACCTAAGGATAAGAGGAGGAGATAGCTCACTACAGTGTCCAAGACTGGGAAGCTTTTGGCTACACAAGCTTTGGAAACCCTGGTTTTTCCTAATGTGGCTAAAGGTGGTACTTTGTCAGAGGTAACTGATTCAGACAACGTTCCTGGGAAATGCTTGTACGGTTATGTCTATTGGCTTCTTAAGAAGCCTGGTGTGAGTCACGGCACAAAACTATCTTGGATTCAAAAGAAGAATGGAACCAAGTTTTCAAATGTCATTAAATTCATGGAATTTATGCGAGGATTAGAATTTAAGAAGTAAGAGAGGAATTAAGCCTGTTGATTTTGACCCAGATAATAACAGAATGTCCTACTCAGTGCTTACTGAGTACCAGAGGTTAAATAACTTAGAAGTCAGACTCCAGGGTTTGTGGGCACAACCTCTGTACTATACCACTTTTCGAGGAAGTATGTCACTCCTCTGCTAAAATCCTTTAGTGTCTCCCATGGAAAATACACAAATTTATTAATCTAGTGTACAAGGCTCTTCCTTGGTAGACCTTGCTTATCTTGACAACTTCATCTCTGAAAACTACCTTCTTTCTCTCCTGCCCATCTGTAGAAACAAAGAAGATAATACCTGACCCAATTGCATTGAAATTATTTTACTTCTTTGAATGCACCATACTTTCCTACTTCCTCGCTTTTTCACATGCAGTATTTCACATAGTCTTTCCTCCTATGTCCTTCCTTTGACCACTCTTTCATCATACCAATGCTTACTTAGCCTTCTGCTTCTAGGTTCAACTTTCTTTTTTCAGAAGTCTTCTGATGATCCTCACCTGGAGGTTAACAGCTCCTCTGAGCTCTCATAAAATTTGTGTTTCTGCTCTGTGGGGATTTAGTGTACCATATTTCCATTCCTTCTCTGAAAATATGACCAGAAGATCTGCAATGCAAGAGACCACTTCCATCTCATTCATTGCTTTTATCCTAGAAACCCTGTTGGTTTCCTGCCCTGTATTAAGTGCTTGAAAATATGGTTTGAATTAAGGACAACCAGGCTAGCATCTTCAGATAGAAATAGGATAGACTTAGCCAGAAAGATCTGCAACCCATAGACATTCAAACCACACTTCTCAGATGAGGCCAAGCTTCTTTAAACTAACATCATAAAATGAGGTCCTCAGATCCTTGCCCATTACTTTGATCTTCCCTGATACACATAAACCTTTTGGTGAGCTAATCTATTTTGCTTTAAGCCCCGTCTAACAGATAGGTGAGATAGAGGAGCCATATAGAATATGCATTCCATGAGTACTAAAACCTGCCTATGGCTGAGAATTTTTTAAATAAGGCATGTTTGTACATGGAGCTGCATTTTATAAAGCTCCATTAAGAGGTGTGGGGGCAGCAATCTGTGGTGATCATTCATCACCCTGCCCACACAGCAATTTTAAGTTACTTGAGGCAGTGTTTTCTTTCATCTACAAACTGATAGTTCACTAGGGGGCTGGCATGCTGACTAATATATGTAGCGTTATTGGTGGCTGCTTAGAAACCCCCTGTTTCCCCGAATCATGTAAATTGTATTATTTTCACTCCCACTGACGAAGTGTGACTTCTGTTAACTCTTCTTGCCAAACTCCCTTCTTTTCGCTTTGTCAAGTTCTCAAAGCACTTGCTTCTCAGTAGGACTTAGAAAATTACTGAGGATGTTAGAGTGTATGTATTTTTATGTATGATACAACTCATAAAATAGCATGCATATTGCAAGGAAAAACCTAGCCTCTCTTTTCCTTTTCTGTTTGAAATTATATATGAAATATTTAAATATAAGAGGGTGTTTTTCCTTGTTGGTGTTATAATTTAGCTACGAGGAACTTCCTGACACAACATCCACTAACCATCCACTAACTGGGATACTTGCTAGACGTCATCACTCTAAAATGATTGGATTACCAGAAATCAGGTCCTTCCTCTGAGGGTGGAGATATAAGGAATGCTGTGCTTTCATGATCAATAAATCTCTTAAATAATTCCAAAATGACAGTTGATTGGATTGATTTACTTGTTTCCAAATTTCAGCTCTTTAGCTGGAAAGTTAGCTTCTCAAGGACCGAAACAATGTTTTATTCATGTTTGTATCCCTTTCAGTACATAGCACTATTTCATGTATAAAACAAGTTATTCAGTATATGTTGAATTTAATTGAATATTCATTGCCATGAATTGTGAATCCTTATTAGAAAGGATAGATATATCCTTATTTCTATTTCTTATCTTTCTAAGAAATATCCTCATTTCTATGTGTTCATCCTTATTAGAAAACATTAAAACATAAGTACTTTTTAACATAGCACATGCCATTCAATAGATATGATCCAAGCTTTAAAAATATTAAAATATTTAGCTTCAATACCTCAATAAAAAAGTTCTATTAAGTATTTGGGGCACACAAAGATGACTGTGATATGATATCTGGATGTAGATACATTATTATCAAACATGGAGGTGGATATGCAAACAAGGATTCAGTTACTATGAAGGCCTTCTGGATATTTCTAAAATTATCAAAAGTGAGGATTGGCCAGTCTTGAGGATGCTCATAAGTTTGTGGTACAGATTCTTATTTTCAAGGCAGCTCTCCCAAAAATCCAGAGTAATCTAGCCTGGTTGATCTAGTCAGTCATTCTAAGAAAACTACAATCATACCTCATACCCAGGACTAATTCCCAATGACTTTTTGGACTCATTTTCAAACCCTCCCCATCTCCTTAAACTTCTCTGATCCTTAAGCTCTCCCTGTGTTTTCTAGAACTCAGCACTGATCTTCAGCAAATCTTGAAGTGCAACCCGTTTTCTTAGCCTCCGCTTTACATTATTTTTCTTAACAGAAACCTGACTCTCCTCACGTGTTTTCCCCAGATTCCTCTCCATCGCAGGCTGTTTTGTCTCTCAAACCTTTCCTATATAGACCCCGAAAGTGGGATAGATGGTATCATTATTTCTCTGTGCCACTTTCACACCATTTTCCCTTTGTCCTCCATAAAAGCACCCAACTTTGAGTCTTACATCATCAGGTTTTACCACCCACCATTATACTTTGCTGTAGTCCTCCATTACCCCCTGGGTCACTTCCCCTTATTTCTCAAAGATTTAGCTCCTGGCTTATTTTTACTCTCTAAAACTAACCATGTCTTAATTCTTAATGATTTCAATATATGTAATGATGATTATTCCAACACTATTGCTTTTCAGTCCCTTTAAATCTTCTGCAATGGTTTTATTCTACCTTACCGTACAAACTACCTTGGTCATATCCTGTAGCTGTCATTACCAATAACTACAACTGTTGTATAACTATACATTTAAATACTATCTAAGTACCACTACCTTCTATCTTAATGACTTCCTGCCTTTTGTAAACCTCAACTATAATCTTCATACTCACTGGAACTTTCAGTTCTTTAAACCTATATCCTTGTTTCTCAGTACTTTTAGAGCTTCTCCACTACGTCCTACTCTTGGCTCTGTTATTGACTTTCTGGAACACCTGCGTGAATCACTTTATTTATGCATCAGATTTCCTCATCTGTAAATTGGAGAAATTGCTAAAAGTAATAATAATGCTAATAATAATAATAGTAATAATAATATGGTCAACTTTTACTCAGCACTTACTATGTGTTAAACAATATTATAAATACTTTTTATTTATTATTTCATTCAATTTTTACAACAACGCTGTTATTCTGTTAGGTAGGTGAGAAAATTGAGGCAGAGAGAAGATAAATAGCTTATCTAATGTAGGTAAGCTGTCATCTCACTTATGAACTAACTACTCATAAGTATGTGGACTTCTTTAGGAAAACCTTCATTTGAAAGCAGTTTTAAAAATAATTTGTTTTGGGGTGCCTGGGTGGCTCAGTTGGTTAAGTGTTTAACTCTTTATTTTGGCTCAGGTCATGATCTCACAGTCGTGAGATTGAGCCCCTCCTTGGGATTCTGTCTCTCCCTCTCTCTCTGCCCCTCCCCTGCTTGCGCACATACACACTCTCTCAGAAAATAGATAAATAAACTTAAAAACATTATTTCATGCTGTTGTTTGTACCTTCCAGTAATTATAAAAAAAAAGTAGACAAAACTTGTCTTCCATTCTAGACTTTGACTACTCTCAGAGCTTGTGAGATGTAATGGATATGCGTTATATCCCTGGTAAAGAGGAAGCTGTTAAATTTAATGTAATGTTGGTAGTCTGGTAGATGGGAGAGGGTGAGGACTGGAAAGATTTTTTTCTGTCTTAAAAGAAATGATAATAAATGTATAACACCTATTCATTTTTAGTTTGGAGTCCTGCAAGAGCCTGTGGTATAGTTTGGGTAAGCATGATTTTCTCTCTGGTTGTAAATTAAGCAAAACAAAACAAAAGCAGAGGTAAGGGACATAAAAGAAATAACTACAACTGAACTTTGGAGTAAACAGGATTTAGAATCCTCTTTATCATCCTCAAGATAGCAAGCCAGCATATTTGCTCAGTGACCAAAACTGAAACCCTATTACCATCGGTTACTTGTGTTTCCTCACTCAGCTCTACTTCTAATCAATCCCCAAAGTGACTCCAGTTCTCAACATTTCTCTGAGCCAACACATTTAAAGGGTGCACTCATTTTCAGAAGTAGCAATGGTTTCTATCAAAAGCAATCCTCAGTTATAAGTGGAGCAAGGCTTCTTAAAAAATATATCTCACAGAGGACAAGCTAAGTCATGTATAATTTACTTTCTAAATGTGTTCGAGTTTATTCTGATTTGTCTTTCTGAAGTTATGAACCAGGTAGTCAGAAAGCATAGGTCTCACTGATTCATATATCTGTATATAATCTCAGTTCTTTTACTTTATTCCCACTGCAATTATCCCAAACTGGGCTTTCATCATTTCATACTGAGATGATTATAATTTCCTTCTACCTGGTTTTCCTGCTTTCAGTTTCTCCCCTCTCCATTTCATTTACCACACGTAACTAGAATGATCCTTCTAATAGGTTGAACCAAAGAAAATTGCTGATATTTGACTATTTTTGACTAGTGCAAGAAGAAAAAAAAGACAATTTCATGTGACCTAATATAACATAGATACAACTATGTTATTCTTTGGCTTAAAATCTTTTTGTGGTTCTTTGCTGTCCTTATTAAAAACTCCACGTTCTCCAGAATGATATACGGGAGCATGCTCTGTAAACAACAGACACTAAACTTGACTGCCTGACCACAGTTCAAAAAGTCAAAGGCTTGCAGAGATCAGATGAATAGTGTAAATATTTGACGTGACTAGAACAAGACCTAAGAGTGGTGCATATGGGGAATGCTGATTATAATGCAGCGCAAGCACACCCTTTCTGAAGGAGCCTCTCCACTAGGTTGTTTCAATCATTTCAAACTTCTGATCCTCCAGAAAAGTTTCATCAGCAATAGTATTTTTTTAAACATTAGTAGCAGATATGTATATAGAGTGTAGTATAGGCTAGGCATTACTCTAAGCCCATTTCAATGTGGTTAGCTAATTCAAAATTTTAATCATTGTACAGTCAAGCGTAACACGTATATAAACAAAATGTGACCTGAAAAATTCCTTTTCCTGGCTTTGTCCAGACAGGTCTGACAAGATATCAAACTATTTTTAATCTTCATGCAAACCAGTCATTTATACACCTTGAAGTTTTCACTCCTGTGGTATTCTCTGTGTCGAGTTTTTTTCCTTCTTTCCCACCCCCTTTCAACACTTCGACTCCAATTGGCAACTTTTTATTCATTCTTTAAAGCTAAATTCATGTCCTCCTTTAAAATTTTCTAATATCCTTCTGACCCTTGTTTCCTCTCTTTCATAGCACTTCCCCCCGCCCATTTTTTCCCTCAGCACATAGCTCATACATAGTAAGCACTAAAAGTGATTTACTAAATAAGTGAATGACTATTCTAGAGGATTATTTAAAGCCCATTCATTTGTTTAACAAACATGTTTGATCATGTATTATGTCAGACAGTGTTTTATAAGAATCTAGAATGCTTTTGTGAAAACTAGAAATAATACACTATAAATTCTCTAGGTTTGTGCTTTCCTGAAGTATCAGTTGTCATAATTTTATCATTTGCCTAAACACTTTGCAACGAGTCAGTTCCTTAGAGCCTTTATCAGTACCCAACGGATAATGGATTTTGATATATCTTGAAAATGGGAGTTAGGTAGCAAGATGCAATTTCAGAAAGCTATTCCTTTTCAAAAGCTCAACTAGACTTGTTTGGCGGTTTCCACTAGCCCTATAGAAAATCAGGGAGAGGGAGAGGTGTAGTCAAGTTGCTTTTGAATGCTATGTGACATTTTACTGATGGAGGTTTTTTGTTTTTTTGGGGTATGTGTGTGATATTTTTGTTGTTGTTGTTGTTTGTGGTGGTGGGGAGTAAGGGGAGAGGAGAGGAGAGGAGAGGAGAGGAGAGGAGAGGAGAGGAGAGGAGAGAAAGAGAGAGAGAGAGAGAGAGAGAGAGAAAGAATCTTAAGCAGGCTTCACATCCATGCAGAGCTGACTCAAGGCTTGATTCCATGATCATGAGATCATGACCTGAGCTGAAATCAAGAGTCAGATGCTTAACTGACTGAGCCACAGAGGTGTCCCTAGTGATTTTTTTTTTAAAGATGAATTCTCTGCTTTGTTTAAAATACACACACACAAACACACATACACAGACACAAGATAAGATAAGGAGATATATACGAAGCAAAGAGAAAACAGTGTAGAGACATCACAGGAACTAGGAATGTTATTAATATATAGGCACACATACAAAGACACATATATACATACACACATTTTTCTTAACATTCTAAGATTGAGTGAATCAGTGTCTGAAATCACATTTCCAAGTTTTCATATTACTATATCTCAAATGGTAATGATCTCGTTATGGCTATGTATTAATTTCTATTGCTGAATAGCAAATTATTACAGATTTAGTGATAACATGTATTTATTTAACAATACGTTTATTATCTCATAGCTTCCATGGGTTAGGAGTCTGGATGCGGTTTCACTGGATCCTCTGCTCAGGATCTTACAAGGCTATAATAAAGGTGTGTCTGGGTTGCATTCATCTAGAGACAGGGCAGGAGTGGAATCCACCTTGAAACCTTTTCAGGTTGTGGACAGATTCATTTCCTTGCAGCTATATGACTGAGGGCCTTAGCATTTTGTGACAATTGACTGGAGGCTATGCTTGGCCTAGGGCCCACATACAATTCCTTGCCATATGTGCTTCTCTAATGTAACTGCTTACTTTGTGGAGCCCACAAGGGAAAGTTCTTTCCCTAGAAATGTCTCAGTCTGCCATTTAAGAGCTTGTTCCTAGTTAGCTCATCCCCATCCAAGGGAATTTCCCTTCTGATTAACTCAAAATGAACTGATTTGAGGCCTTAATTATATCTTTAAAAAATTCCTTCATTTCTGCCATATGCTATTGGCTAAAAGCAAGTCACAGGTTGTTATGGCCTGAATTGTATCCTCCCCTGACTGCCTCCCCGCCCCTGCCCCTACCCAAATTCATGTATTGAATTCTTAAACCCTCAGTACCTCAGAGTGTGACTGTATTTGGAAATAGGAGAAAGTTAAATAAAGTCATCAGGGTAGGTCCTAATCCAATATAACTGATGTCCTTATAAGAAGAGATTAGAACACAGACACACAGAGGAACGACTGTATTGTGTAAAGACAGAGAAGACAGCAATCTAGAGCCTAAGGAGAGAGACATCAGAAGAATTCAACCTTTGATCAATACTTTAATTTCAGACTTCTAGCCTTCAGAATTGTGAAAAAATTAATTTCTGTTGTTTAAGCCATCTAGTCTATGGTATTTTGTTATGGCATTCCTACGAAATAAATACACATGTCCCGCCCAACTTTAAGGAGCAGGAGTAGGAGTCGTTGGGAGTGGGGATGTATACAGGGCATAAAAATCAAGGCACAGGAATCCTGGAATCCATCCCAGAATCTTCCTTCCATAAGCTACAACCACAAATAGCTTGATCTGGGGAAGAAGAGATGGAGTAGCATCATGCATCGATTTTGGGATCTCCTTTATTTCCAGGAGGATTATACTTCTCTATCCTTCTGAAACCAATGAAATGTGAGCAAAGGGGTCCAGTATCACTTCTAAGTGACAAGATGAACCATTTAATGCTAGTGTTCACTTCTCTAGCCCTTCTGGGGCAAACCTGAAGATTTTCTGTGGTGGTGGTAGCCTCTTAATATGGTGAACCTCCATCAACCTGGGTCCCTGAATATTTACCATGAATAAAGCCCTACTTACCAAACCACACTAAACATGTACCATAAGCAAGAACTAAACTTGTGTTAATTTTAAGCCACTGACATTTTGGAGTTGTTTATTCTAATACTATAATCTAGCCTAACCTGGTAAGACCATTGAGACTGAGTAAGTTTTACATTGTAAATGAACTAAGGGAGTTAAACAGTAAAAAACAAAGTACTTGAACAAATCTGTGCAAAATTGTGAAGCAAGGTGGCCATTTTCTTTATATCCTATGAATTGCTGTCAGAAGTTTATATGATACCAATTGGGACTGATGAAATGATAACAAGAGTTCAGATGAAAAATAAGATGTCCCTCTTTAAAAGATTCCTCTGATCAACAGTTTATATAAAAAAATTAATCTCGTGAGTCATCAGCTCCTATGATAGAGCTGTATCTAACTCTAATACTGGGGTAGAAGAAAACTATATAAGATAATCTTAGAAAGTTCACCAGAGCTTTGAAGTGAATAACCTTCAAGGTGAATTAAAATTCTATACCATATTGCCTCAAGCCTGTTTTCCATTTCACTTTCTCTTTCCCTCTTTCTTGCTCTTTTATTCCCAATCATCTTGAATCTTCCTCTTTTCATTATTCTACAGTGGTTTCTGTCTAAATAGTACACTGAAAAAGATAATTGTTGATTTTTTTTTTCTGGTTTGAAATCAAGAAAAAATAGGGAGGACTTACAAGGCTATGTTTTGTATAACTGAAAAGGAGTTGCAGTGAGATAAAGCTGAAGCAACAAGAAAGAATTGAAGAGCTGGAAAAAAGCTCTTGTAATATGATTTATTTCTAATTCTTAACTAGCCTCCATAAATGGAGGCAGACAAATCTATGGAGTCATCTTTGTCTTTCACTATAGTGCTATCTTCAGATAAATGCTTTCAGGTAGCAATATTTTAGTTCAGATAAAAGGAAGGGTGGCTACCCTCTCTAATGGGAAGGAAGTCATGCAATTTATCCACTTTTGGCAAGTGACATAATAATATGTCAAAATCTCTGGTCTCACCCGCTTTGTGAGAAGCAGTTCACTTTCTCTTTCTAGTCCATCATCCCCACTGAAGTGTTACTTGGAACTGTCAAAGCCACCTGGAAAAGATCAATCTTTTTTGGTTAAGCAACTGTGAGAAAGAAGAGACATCAGGGGAAGCATGGAGAAGAAAGAATAGGTTAGATAGCATACTACTTAAAGACAGATCTGTTCTCACTGTATACACACACACACACACACACACACACACACACACACACACACAAATAAAATCAATTATCAGAGAGTCAGACCAATAAGTATTCTGGTTACTCTGGAGACCAAAGTAGACCCTGCAGAACATAAGAATTTTTATTTTATTTTTGAATGTTAACATTTTGCTACCATTCTTGAATTAAAAAAAATCTTAAATTACTTTAATTAGAAGCATTTAACACCTACTGTGAAATGGGTTTGATTATGTCTAGACAAGCATAGAATTTTTAATGTGTGTCTTTGTTACCCCACAGATGTGTCTATTTTCCCACTTTGAAAAGAAGTTTTGAAAGCATACAGTCCATTTCCTGAACATTGACAAGAAGCAGAGTATTATACTCCATTTGAGCACATTTATATTCTTAACATTTGGGTAAACAAATAAGAAGGTTAAATAAACCAGAGAGAAGACAAAAAAAAAGTTATGATAATTACCTCTGTATGTGATAAATCTACATTATTTGAGGGTTTCTATGTGTATGTATCTGGGGCTACTCTTGGTTTATATAATAGAATAGAAAAATGAAGTGAAATGGATATTATAATTTTACATCTTAAAAAATGACCTGGAAATTTAAAGCTGGCTTTTAAATGGTTGATTAACTGTAAGATGATTACTTTTACCTTCAGTAATTTTAAGCATTCTTCTAGATAAACTGCTTTTTGAACTTTGAACTATAATCCATTGTATTTAGGAAGTCATATGAAGCATAATTCATGATTTTCCCCAATCTTTTGAGGATTAATGCCATATGTATGAGAGAAAATAAAATGATTTTGATGATATTAGTCCTAAGTTTTATAGGAATGCCCAAACATGATTGTCAACCATTCTCCTTACTGAGTCCTTTGCCTTATCCTCACTCCCATTTGCAATCCATTTCTAGAAGTCCTTTTAATTTTTAACATTTGATTTTTTTCTCAAATTTATCTACATCTTTCTACCCCTAAAGCCTCCCCTTTTCTTTCTTCTCATCTCTACCCCACTGTGCTAGTCTATTAAGTCACCTCCACAGCTTTGCTCTTGCCCACCTCTAATTCATTTCCCACATTTTAGTAGAATACTGTTTGTAAGACAAATCCGACTGTGTCACTCTCCCAACTTGGAATATTTCAAAAGGATCTTGTCATCCTTAGCAGGAAAAGCAAGATGCATAACATAGCTTACAAATTCCTATAGGATCTGTTTCCTGCTCATAGCCCCCCTACCCCCAAATCCACAACCCAGTCTCAAAACCCTCCATGCTCTCTATCATGCAGCTGCCTTGGCTGACTTTCTCTTCTATGGATATATCATGGTCCCTCCTGTCTTTGGGGCCTTTGCACTTTCTATTCCATGTGTCCAAAGTGCTGTTCTCTTTTTCTGCTTACCTGTCTAGTGCCTACCTCCTTCAAGCTTTGTCTCAAATATCAGTTGCACAGGGAAACCTTTTTACAGACCCCAGACTAGACCTCTTGTATATTTGTGTGACACCCCATACTTTTTATTTATAATATATTTTGCAGGTTGTAAATATAAATTGTGCTGTCATGAACTTTCAAAGTTACAAAGTTCAAATGTGTGCAAAGATGTAATCTCCTTAATTTCTGTTCAGCAGGAATGAAGGAAATTTCATTTCTGTCTGTGTTACAGCTAAATGTTGCCACAAGTCACTTCCAGATTTTTTTTTTCAATTTCTTTCAGATAAATACAATTCTTTCGGTTCAAGAGCTTTCCCTCTCTCATCTCCTTTTCTTCTCTTAGGAAGATAGGAGTTCTTGGACCTCACAGGAGATGGGGTACCTTGTTCATAATGATTCTCTATTCTCTATAACCTGTGCTGATATCTACCTGTTCTTTGTTCCTCCCTGTGCTGGCATTTCCTGCTACTACAGCTGATCTTGCAGTGACCTCTGATTGCCATATCCAAGCTCTCTGTCTCATTCTCATCTCTACCCCAAAGGCCTACTGACCTGTTTTTAAGACTAGATTTTTTTCTTGATTGCAGGAAGTAGAGGTTGCTTTCAAACTCAGTTGATTTTCTATACCCTGCTGGGGTCTGCTGCATTCTGTGAGACTTCCTTCAGGTTCATCTACCTAAGGACACCTCACTCAACAATAGCCAGAGCAGAGATGTGGTACCATTTTGGAATTTGGCTTTCCTATGAGCCTTGACTTCTTCCCAGAAAGCAACAGGGGCAGCAAGGCCCTGCTGTAGCCCAACTTACCTATGGTTTCATCTCAGGAGAAGGCAGAGCTAAGGGTCCTTTCTCAGCAATGTGCAACAACCAGAGGCTTACTCTTTTTCTTTCACAGTTGTGAAGCTCCTACCCCAGATGAAAACTGGCTTTTCTTTGATCATCTTTCTAATATGAGACTGTGGATTAACTTTGTATCTATCTTCCTAAGATTTTGCCTCCTTTTATTATTCAGATGAAGCTTTTATTTTGAAACTCTTCTCATTGTCTTTCAGGACAATTGTCCCTGCAATGAGCTTTTAAAAAATGCATTCAGAAACTCAGTTGATTTCTGTTTTCTAAGCTGATTCACATTTTCCTAGGGCAACAAGGATGAATTTGAGAAAAACAAAAACAAAACAAAATTGGTTATTTTTCAAAATGTTACCTTTCTACATGTGGTTGATTTTTATATTGTCCACAGAACTGTAAACTCTCCAAAGTCAAGAGTCAGGTTTCCATATGTGATGGTATCTCATACCCCCATTAAAGCTATTAATAAATATTATCAAAGAAATGAATGTAAAAACAAGAACCTTAGCAAAGGGAAATAAACTTGTACTTCACTTTAGTAGGTTGGGCCAAATCTTCTAAAAAGATTATAAACTCTGCTAGAGTTGGTAGTCTGACCTGGGGTTTACCTATCTTGACCATCTAATATTAAGGTCTTATCTCACTCTGGGCTGGTCCTAAGGGGGAGGCCACGGTATTCTTTTGTCTCTGGCTACGGGGAATAATGAAAGAGATAAGAGCATTATTACAGCCAGAAAAAGCTTACAACCCACAGAAAGGGTGCAGAAGAGGGAGGAAAACATCAGAGACATAGCTGAGCTTTTCAGGTGAAACAAGTGTCATGGGTCACTTTGTTGCAATGGTCCTATGGATAAAAGGAAAGAAGAAAAGAGCCATACTCATTTTCATATAATGTATAATGACCTATTATTTGTGAATGCCTCACAACTAGTGATATGGAATCTGACTAGTATCTCTTTTCTTTGGGAAGAAGAGAAAAGAGAGGGTATAGGGAGCTCTCACTGCTGTCTGCCTGCTGTACTTATTTCATTAAACCTTCATAGCCTAACCTGGCCCAGAGAGCAACTAATCTTTTTTTGCTGTATGTGACAGCAAACAAATGTTGGGCTATGACCAGCTGATGGAAGCATATAGTTTTGGGAGTTGGAATACAAAAGTAAAATAAGATTCCATTTTCTTTTTCCCACCTACTTTTTATTATTGGCTTTTACAGTAAGAGGAATTTTCCAGTGAAGTTTCCATTTTAGGGGTCAGTCATTTCCTTCTTTGCTTTATTTTTACCACACGTCAGATTTCACAAAGAAAAACATTACAGAGGAATATAAAACTAAACTGTGATGAGCCTCACAATGCAGCACAGTTTAGAAATGGTTTGGGGAAAAAACACTCAGAACATTTAGGAGGTTTCTTAAGATCACCATGAAATGTACAAGGCCTAAAATTCTATTTAGATTATAATTTCAGAGTTAACAAACAATTACTGAAGTAATTTTGTCCATCATGCATAGTAATTACTTCATTTGGTGATTTGCTCAAGGTTAAACTGTAATTCAGCATAAACTCTTAGGCAGTGATTTTGACTTCAAGTAAGCTAGTCAGACTCTCTATTCAAGTAAAGTAAATATAAACACAAGAATGGAAAGGAGAAGAAAGCTGTAGTCAGGATATCTGATAGCTATGTCTTAAAAAAAAAGTCCATGAATTGCTGTAAAGATGACCAAATCTTTCTTGACTGGGCTTGTCCTCGTACAGGACTTCTTTATTCCCTGCTGCAATCCCAGTTTTCTATCCAGTATCTTTCTAATGAATTTCTTTGGTTAAGGGAACCAGAGGCCATATGTGTTGCTTATAATCAAAGAATCCAAAAAAGATTAGTTAAGTATCTTTTTTGTATGTTTTTCTACTGCTTAAGATTTCTCAAAGTCCTTTGTATGCTAGTGTGCTAAATATATATGTGGTGATTTCTATATTTATTTGACCTTTCTCATGGACCATCATTTGGACTTTTTTTTTCTTTTTTGGCAAAACACATTCTGGAAAATACAGCATTACACACCTGCTGCATTTCTGTCCCTTGAGGCACTGCCTTTGCCCTAGAGCTAACTCTCAACCTACTTAGCAGAGCTTCAAAAGTCTTTCCTATTTATAAATAAAGGTGCTGCATTGATGATATGTCATAGTAGGTATGTGATGAAGATAGTTTGGCCTCTGTGTTGCAGTGTTGCAACAGTTAGAATACTGGTAGCAATTTTACTTGAAGCATTCTGGTTGAACCGAGTATGGTTCTAGGGTTTCTATGATTTTTTGTTGTTGTATTACTGACTCAGGTACATTCCAAAAAGGTTTTATGCTTTAGTTTTCCAAGAGGTAAAACAGAAAGGAATATTTATTTGATATATCTCTGAGCGACGGCAGGTTGAATTAGGTAATATCTATAATATGGCCTGAATTCTACAGAGACAAGATTTGTAAAACATTAACAATAAATGTTTGTTAAAGAAAAGACTGCACAGTGCTTTTCATGTATTTTAATCTAATATGTAGGTAATTGCACAACCAGAGTATTTTATCCTTCTGAGTAGAGATAAAAATATAAGTTAGAGCAGTTCACATTGAGTTCTGCACATGTTTAAGAAAGTTAGACCTTGTGGTAGAGCTATTGCTTCTCACTAATCCTGGGAGTGGAAACATGGGTTGCTCCATAGTCAACATCAGTGGGGGAAATGCATTAAAAAAACACATTATGGGTCATATCAATGGCATGTCATATTTCTACTGCATGGCTGATTAGGAAATACATAAATTGTCCATTGTCTTTGCTCAATATGCTCTCCCTTCCTTTTGCCACAGTTATTCCAAAATGAGGCCAAGTAGTTGAAGAAAACTGATAAATTTGAGTAGAAGGCAATAATGCATTCTATTCATTAATCTCTAGAAAATCTCTCACATTTAGCCCTCTGTATTGAACAGATATGTTATTGAATATTTAAAGATAAATACCACTCCAAAATCATGGCCTCTTTCCCTGGTCTTCACAAAGAGGGTTTTTACAAATGGAGGCATGCTCTCAGGAAAGTGAGTCTTGCTTTCCCTCATATCTTGAGTATTTAGCATAGAGCCCCCAGTGGAGGCTTGATGAACTCTGAACCTAACAAAAGTAGAAGCAATGATAGACAAGCATGAGGAAAAGGGCACTGACAATGATACCCTTGAGCCTTGAAGGTTTGGAGGTTGCTGACAAAAGTGAGTATAAACTCCTGAGTTCTCTTCCTCCATGGGAATCTTGGCCACTCCTGGAAGGCACGGCAGAAGCAAATAATTTGGTCATACATTAGATGAGGTTTCAAACTCTATTAGCTGCTGCTTTCTGTGTGGGGACTTCTAAATGGAATCACACAGTTAATCAGAAACACTCCCAAATGGAAAAGAGTACTCTTAAGTTTAGTAAGAATGTATTAGTGACATTTACACAGAGCTTGCTTCTGTCTTCCTTACAAACTTATATCACCTAATGTACCTCTTTTCTGAAGTGAGGTGTTGTTTCATGATGTTGTTCATTAATTAATTAATCCAACAAGTATGTACTGAATACTATTGCATGCAACATTGTCCTATCTTCTGGTGATATAATGGTGTCTAGAACACATTCCTTGCCCTAGGGTATCTCATATACTAGTTCTGAATTTATTGTATAATAATAATAGTATAATTTATTGTTAATTTAACTTTGGTAAGAGAGTAGAATTAAATGTTCTTACCAAAAAAAAAAAAAAAAGAAAAAAGAAAAAAAAAAGTAAGTATGTGAAGTATGGATGTTTCAGTTCACTCAGTGGAGGAAATCCTTTTGATATATATGTGTGTACATATATATATGTATATATATAATTATATATATTTTATAATTATGTATATATTTATATATATAAATCCTTCTGATATATATGTGTATATGAGATCACTATGTTGTGAGATCACTATATCACTATGTCACTATATCAGATCACTATGTTGTCAGTTTGAATTGCTTATAGTTTTGTCAATTATACCATAATAAAGCTGAAAAATTAATGTAATTAACCAGGTGATTTTACTACGGTGGAGTATGCATTTGACAAATTTAAGGAACCTGAGTGGAAGAGAGGAGCACTTAAACTAGTCTAAAGCAGGGGTGCTTGTCAGTTGAGTGTCCAACACTTGGTTTCCACTCAGGTTATGATCTCACAATATGTGAGTTTGAGCCCCACAATGAACTCCACGCTGACAGCATGGGACCTGCTTAGGATGATTCTCTCTCTCCCTCTCTCTCTGCCTCTCCCCTGCTTGCATGCTCTCTCTCTCTCTCTCTCTCAAAATAAGTAAATAAACTTAAAAAAAAAAAAAAACTAGCTAAAGCATACTGGATCATGCATTCCAGAGGAGAACTGAGCTGACAACTAAAAGATGGATAGGAATTGGATAGCTGAAGAAAGAAAGATAAAGGGAGAAATATCTCTCTCACATAGAAAAGTATAACTTTTACTAGCCAATGGTTTTGAATGCTTAATAAGCACTCCGTGATTTAAATATATCTCTTTTATTTCTTATAATTGTCAGAAGAAAGTAGTAGTAGTATTCTCATTTTAAGGGTGAAGTAGTCTCTTAGAAGATAAGTTGTTCAATCAAGGTCACATAGTGAATAAGTAAATAAGTAGAGGAAGCTAGATTCAAACTCAGGTTAGTCTGACCACAGAACCTGAGTTTTTCCCCATGAAATGTACTGGCCTTCATCTCTTTCTAACTGGCCACTTTTAGTTGGACATGGGATAGAATTGTGATTTAAGGCCACCAATTGATTGATTGGTTAGGATACAGTCAGATTATCTATCTTGTGAATTCTATCAAAGAAATGATTAACACTGGAACTGCAAGCTGTGATATAGAAACCTGCGGTGGTCAGAATGGAACATGTATAAAATGCACAAATGAAGGGATCTGGATAATAGAGAGTGAAAAGAGGAAAGTTTGCAAAGACAGGAGCTGAGGGGAGTCTTCTGAGAGATGGAGAGAAGAGACTTGGTAGCTGCATCTCTAGTCCCAGTATCTATGAGGCCATTATGTTTGTCTTCTGCCCTACAGTGTCCACAAGAGTATTTGTGACATCTTTACAATCCATAAATATAAGTCAGTTTCTGTTTCTGTCAGCCAAAAAGTTCCAGCTAAAACACATTCTATGTGCCAGACCTTGTGCACAGAATATCTCTAGTCTTCATTCATAAACCACTCAGTTCAGTATGCATTTTGGTGAGTTGTCTTATTATTTCTAGTTAACAACAACCCATACAGAAAAGCCAAGAAACTTGCTCAAAATTAAACAACTGGTGGATATCAGAGCTAGAATTTGGGTCCAAGACATGACACTCTTACTCTAAAGATTATTCTGCACTGTGCACAAAAACACAAATCAGATTGTTGGTACTTAAAGAGGCCAGAGTATTTGTCATGCCCCTGCCAAATAAGTCACTGTATGATTTAGGATATTAGCCTAAAATTATTTGGCCTCATTTTTATCATGTGTAAATGATGGGGTTTGGTCAAAGCAATATAAATAAATATACATAAATTAAAAAAATCTATGAACATTTTTATAATAGTTGGTACTTCCTTTCTTTCTCTGTACTAAACATTGCTATTTCAGCAAGACATGATACCATCTGAAGTATGATTTCAAAACTGTGTAACTATATGCACATGTTTTAAACTTTCTGAGAATTGATTGTTACATTTTTGAAGGAAAATAGCAATACCTAAGTTACAAGATTAAATAAAATAGTATAAGTGAAAGTGTTGGTTGAAATGCCTGAAACATTGCATGTTCTTCCTTCTTCCCTTGGTCTCTCTTCTTATTACTTCCTTTTCTTCCTTCCCTCCTTTTCATACTCCTTCCTTCTAAGTGTTCTTTTAATTCAAGTGCAGGGCTTGTATTTCAGGAATCATTTTTAAAGGGAAATAAGAGACATGTTCCAAAGAGTTTAATGGTAAGAGCCACAGGGAGGAGTAGGAGGGCAGCAGTTCCTGTCCAGTGTCATTGTTTCTCCAGAGCAGTGCCAGGGGAATGGAGGAGATGAGCTAATGTGTCATTATCACCTCTGATCTCCATAATCATTGCTTCTGGAGCTGACACAAGCGCCAGATGTGTTTCAGAGAAAATATGTACATTTGGCTTTGGAATAAGGCTTCAAAGCTTTTAACAACCCCTTAAGAATGGCTGATTAACCTCAGGGAGGTACCCAGGGGACTCATTTTGCCCATGAAGAGTGTTTTGGAAGGGGAGAGATGAGATGGGAGGCAGTAGGAATACAAAAGTACAAATAAAGTGTCAGGGTGGTTCATATAAAAGGTATCAATGTCAGATCAGAACTAGAGGACTTCCTGATGTGATTTCCAAGTTGTCAAGTTGGCTGTGAAAGACTATGAGAGGATAATGAGAATGGCTGACAATTTTAGGTACAGTGATTGAAATCTTTTCCCATTGTCTATTTAGAATAGAGCCTATCTAGAGTCAGCCTATTTGGGCTGGGAGTTTCTTAAGCAGGGCTATTCCATTGTACAGCTCCAAGGGACATCATTTGCATTGTAATCAATGTGAATGTCACTCCTGAGGTTGTGCAGTTGTGAAATACAAAGCCTACTATAATCTTTGGTCCAATGCCTCATTTGTAGGTGAAAGAGCTATGAGACTCAGAGAGGGCAAGTCCCAGGCCAAGATCATATAGGCAGTAGCAGAGTTGAACCAGAAGCCAAATTTCTCTACTTTCAATTTGGTGATCTTTCAAATAACCTGTGACTCCTAGCCTATGGGTTGCAGTTTTCTAGGACAGTGGAATTGTTGCAAGGAGTGCAAGGAGTTTGTGTGTGTGTGTGTGTGTGTGTGTGTGTTTCCCAATCAGTGTACACCAAAGGTACAAATATTATCATGTATTAGACTTTTACAATTTCTTGTGTTAAAAAAGGTTGGCAACTACTGATTAAATCACTTTGCCCATCAATCAAACTGCTAATGTATATATTGTTCACTCTTTACTAAAAAGAGCATAAACAATACTTTGGAAGCATGCGACCCTGAGAGGTACCTACCAGACATCTTGCATGATGAGAGAATATCCAATGAGAGTCTGCTATTTTATCTTGGAAATACATTATAGTGCGATATGATGTATTCATGGAAAAAGCTTCAAATTCAAATCTAACTCTGTCACTAACTGCATGACCTTTGAGAAGTCACTTAGCCTCTCTCCTCTCTTATTTTACTTTATAGGCAATTATTGAGTCCTCACCAGGTTGTAGGAATTTTCTGTAAAGAAACAGATAAAATAATTCATCATAACCTTAAGGATCTCACAGTCTAATGAAAAATGAGAAAACAGTTGCTACAAAGTACAGTAAGTTCTGTGATTCTTTTGTTACTGTTGACAATAGGAGCCTATAGGAGTGAAATCTACCTGGAATCTGTGGAGATAAAGGGATGTGAGGATATTCTTCTCAGAAGAATAATTATATTTATAATTATAAACCAGAATTCATCCCAGGCAAGTGAAGATGGAGGAAAAGGAAAACTTTCCAGACAGAAGGATGTCGTGTTTAAAGGCAGACAGAGGAGGATGAAACACTATGTACTGTCTGGCTCTCAATTTCTTACTCTCAGCTCCTTGGAACCTGAAATTGCTAAGTAGGAAATTCGAAATCTATTAACTATTTTCCATATTTTAAGAAACCTAAAATCACAAAATTTCCCACTTAAGTGCTGCTGAGGCTAACTAAATTATCAAGTTACTTAGCCTTTGATTTAAATTATAGCAACCAAGTTGACCTCTCTGGGTATTCTTGCCAATCAGAAGTATCATTTGAGAATTACATGTGGTATTGATTTATAATTATTCAAAACATAAACATGTTACTTAATAAATACAATTTTATAGATAAAGTTCTTTCAACTTAGATGAATAGAAGAAGACGTAATTAAAATACATGAGGTTCTAGAGTGCCATTATATGCTTTTGGGAAGTAGGACATTCATCAGTGTGCTTAGCTTATAAATATTACTCAAGAACAACATGTTGAATTAATACATAAACAAATGTCTAGGTTGTAGACAGTCTTCCTTGGGGATTCCCTTAATTCTTTTGTTGTTCATTGCTTTCAAACCCAAGTTTCATTTATTCTTTCCTCTCTTTGAGATTCATGAATCAAAAAACAGATACTAAACATATATATCAAAATGTCTAGATTGCCATCTCTCTCCTAAAGCAATTATATTTATAATAAAGTCAATAAGAATTCAAAATACCAAACTAAGATACTAGACTTCTACCTAGGATAAGGATACTAGAATATTCTTACAAGGATAAGGCTCCTATCTATTCTGAATTATAATTAAATGTAATGATGACCTGCTTAGATTATAAATGCCTAAGAAGTCTAAGTTTTGGGTATAACTTAAAGGAATTTTCAGTTAAATTAGGTAAAAATAAATACAGACAAAACGTTTTAAGAAGAGGAACTAGATAGTCATGGTGCCCATCCCCATGTCTCTCCAGTTTCCCAGTTCTCTTCAAACAGATTCAGTCTTTAGTTTTGGCCATAACTCCACCAAACACATCATTTTGACATCTACCTTCTAGCCTCTGTATTCAAGACTAGTTGGTCTTTTTAGCTGTAAAATAGAAATAGAAATGTAATACCAGGGCACCTGGGTCGCTCAGTCAGTTAAGCATCTGACTCTTTATCTGGACTCAGGTCATGATCTCATGGTTCGTGCAATCAAGCCCCATGTTGGGTTCTGTGCTAAAACATGGAGCCTGCTTGTGAATCTCTCTCTCCCTCTCTCTGCCCTCCCCCCCCCCCACACACTCTCTCCCTCTCTCTAGAAAAAAAAAAGTGTAATACTACCTTTGCAAGATTTCCCTGAGGATAAAATGAGGTCACACATGTAAAATATCTAGCACACAGAACATATATTAAATTGTTGTTACTATGGGGTAGGCAGCAAGGAGTAGTGTGGATGGCTTGAATTTGAAAGGAGAACAACTATGTGTATACTTTCTCTCTGCTTGTTACCAGTTTTGTGATCTTAGGCAAGTTAACCTCTCAAAACTGCTTTTCCCAATGTGTCAAGTGAAAAATAAAACCAGAAAACAAATTTTCTGGAATTTATGTGAAAATAAAATTAACTAATCTATGGTACATGCCTAGCACAGTGCCTGGAACATAAAAGATATTGCATTACAGAAATGTTCTCTCTCCCATGCTGAGCAATGAGAAACTTGGAAACAGAGGCTTTCATTGAACTATTCATCATTGTATCTCCAGTATCTAGGACACAGCTTGAAACCTAGGAAGTTCTTAATAACTATGTATTGAACTGAGCCGAATTTTTAAAACATCAATTTAGTTAGGCTTATTTAGCGCATAGGATATATATTCATTTGATTCAGGATTTCTCAAATAAAGGTACGCACACAGTTTAGGAACATGAGAAATCGGGAAAATCAAGATCCAGAATCTTAACGGTCAAGGAACTCAGTGTGTCGTTTTGTTTCTCAATCAGAGGTTGTCCTGTATATGTATCATGGGTCATCAGCAGAAGTTTGAGCATCTTTGTCCTAGAGCTCAGACATTATAGGACTCAGCTGTGTTCCAAATGTCTGCTGATTCCAAATGTTTGCTCCCATGTAGCAAATTCTTATTTTTCTAGTTTTCCGTCAATGGATAATGAAGTACTTCAACTCATCTTTGGGAACAGACTATGAAATGCTTTTCTACTCAGTCTCTGGAATATCTACCTCTTGGTCATATGGCTACTTTTGATGTACAGAGGCCATACCTACCTCCCAGAGCAGGAAGCCTGGGTACAGTTGCAGCTAGAAGAGGAAAACTGGGCATGGCAGTCAACTTAAGGGACTTGTTAATATACATCATCCTTTGACTTCTATCCTCTCATATCTTTCATTTCATAAAGTTTATTTGTGATTATCTAAACTTGGTCAGAGGCAGGAATAGTAAATGCAGTTATTAGTCTGTCTGATGGGGATCTATTCAAGGGATGCTTTTATGTTTTCCACCTACCCCTCCTTGAAGAAGAGATGTATGGACTATTGCAATGCTCTTGTTTAAAATAATACAGTGTTGGGGCGCCTGGGTGGCGCAGTCGGTTAAGCGTCCGACTTCAGCCAGGTCACGATCTCGCGGTCCGTGAGTTCGAGCCACGCGTCAGGCTATGGGCTGATGGCTCAGAGCCTGGAGCCTGTTTCCGATTCTGTGTCTCCCTCTCTCTCTGCCCCTCCCCCGTTCATGCTCTGTCTCTCTCTGTCCCAAAAATAAATAAATGTTGAAAAAAAAATTTTTTTTTAAATAATACAGTGCATAAAAGATGATTATGAACTGTTATGATCTGGTCAGAAAAATGTTTTGATTTTTAATGCTCCCATATTAGTCTGTGTAGGATAAAGTAGTTGAGCCAATTAAAAAAGAAGCCTCCCATCGTGGGAGAAAGAGACAAGCAAGGTGAAAATTCAGCTGTCCTTATGGTCCAGAATTAGGAAAGGAGAAAGGACACATTTAGGAAAGGCTGAATTTAAGCCAGGTGTCATTGCTACAAGGCACATCTTAAGAGGAGGCTTTAAGACCCAAATTGATCCCACTCCATTTCCTTCATAAGAACAAGGTAAGCAACCAGAAACAGGATCCAAGCAATAGTCATATATTGGTTCTAGAGGAGTCATTGCCATCAATTTGTTGCAGGCTGCATCCTGAGCAAGAATACTCAAGTCAGGAAAATCTATCAGGGAATCAAGGGTATGAGATTAAGAAAAGTACAACTGGTGCCTTTTCAATTTCTTATTCCATTTTGCTCACTATACTCAATAAATATTCTAATGCCTTCTTTTGTTTTTTAAAAATGTTTATTTCTTGAGAGAGAGAGAGAGAGAGAGAGAGAGAGAGAGAGAAAGAATCCTAAGCAGGCTCCACTCTGTCAGTGCAGAGCCTGAAACTGTGAGATCATGACCTGAGCCAAAATCAATAGTTGGGTGCTTAACCAACTGAGCCCTCTAATGCCTTCTTTTAAAAAGATGTTTCTTTTGGTTGGACCATGTAGGTTGTCTAGGGAGAACTGAGATAGACTGTGCATAAATTAAGGTGGCTAAAAATTATTCTGAATTGTTTTTCTTCCTAATAGTTTTACAGATGCTATCATCTCACACCATCCAGCGTCTCACATGATGCATACAGCTTTAATGCATTTACCTTGTCCACATAAGAAACTCAAAATCATACAAAACCACTTCATTCAGTGGTTATGATACCATGAAGTCCCTTGGAGGACCTTCATCCTCATCACCCACCAACTCCAGGTGATGCTAATTCTTCCTTTAGATCTATCATAACATCATTTGACTATTATTTCTCTCTGTTTCACAATCTATAAACTAAATGGTAGCTATCAACACCAGTAATACACCCAGTATATAATAGTAGAAAAAGAGAACAGTAAACTAGTAATGACTACTGTAATTAGTCTTGTGTTTAAAACAAAAAAGAGGGAACCAATACCTTTCATTGCCATGCATCCTTTAACTTTCAGACTTTAACTTTCCTTTAACTTTCAGACAACACCTCCGTTGGACAGGGATTTTATTTCAAGAGATGTGATCTTTATTCCCTTGGGGTCTGAGTCCTTGGTAGTCTTGCCAATATGTAATTGAGGTCATTTTCCATTAACCTACTCCCTTGGGTATGATGATACAAAGAGTTGTCCAGGAAGCCTCCCAGTTCCAGGGCTCTACCCATACTTCTTGCAAACACAAAATATACAAGAAGCCAATTGCCACTTTAGACTTAGTGTCAACAATTTGGCCAATACTGGGACTATTTCATTGGTTACATCAGTAGCCCAAGAAGCTAGAAATGTCCATGTGGCAGTCTCAACTGCAATTTAAGCATTTTGTACACCTATTGGATATGTCATTCTCTTGGGAACTAAAAACTACAGGCCAGCAGAGTTCATGTATTGGGATGGGAAACAAAATTTGAAAGTGATTGATTCTCAGACCTGTATAATTTGGCTTTATAAGAAACAGTATCATTTATGGGTTACCAGTTCGAGTCATGTGACATTAAAGTTACACAGTAATTCACAGGTTGATGTCTTATGGCTGTCACTGTAGGAGTTTTAAATAGGTCTTCCCACCATTCAGTAAAGCTAGCTGTTTTTGTTTGTTGGTTGGTTGGTTTTTGCATGATAGGCTACTCATAATTCTAGTTATCTCAAGGACATTAGCCATTGCCTCCCTACTTTCATTGTGAAATGATGTCCTTTGGTTAGATACAGTGCTATTGTGAAGGCACAATAAATGCTATGTCTTCAAAGCATTTAACAAATTCATGGATTATAGTGTTCTCTAATGTATGATAGGGAAAGCAAGTCCAGAATAAGAGTCTATTCCAGTGGCAAGAGAAGTAGAGGAGTTTGATGTAAATGTGGAAGCATAAGCTAGTTGCTGATCCTCTTGATTTGGGGTGCCAAATTGGGGTGGTGGCTAAGGGTTGCTCTCTACCAATGGAAGCTTGTATATTTAGCTGTGATGGTATCCAGGTTAGCCAAGGTGAGGTGCCCCTATAAATCTTTGGTCTCTTCTAATATAAATTTTTTACCGCTAAATTAAGTTCTAATTTTATTTATGACTTTCCACTGGTGTTTTTTCTCCTTTCTTCTTCTTTTTCTCTTTCTATTTTTTTTAATCTATAAGAAGTAGTCACTAAATGTAATAAAAATAGAAATTATCATCTCTGGGGAACCATGCATGTGTTTTGAGCAGGAAAAGAGACTAAATCCCATTTTTATGGATTCTAGTTCTGAATTCCAGTGATGATATATATTCCTTGAGTTGTCAAGAAGAAAGTATTTGGAGGCCTTCAGAAGCTAATTTTAGTAAGGGTAGGATATTATGGAAATCAGATTATAGGACTTAACAATGGAATGAAGAAATAAAGATGTGGATGTGCTTACCTTAGGGAAGCTTGGAAGTGGAAAAGAGCAAAATGAGCAAAAAAGATTCAGGCTCAGGTTAAGGCCTTTAAAATGAGAAACAAACAATAACATTTGTATTCAGGGGTGAGTAGCTAGAAAAGAAGGAATGGATCAGCGACCATGAAGCCTAGACTCAGTTCTGAGGTTACCTAAGTGACCTTGGGCAATTTGTTGGGTGTCCCTCTGACTCATATTGGTCATTTGATAATGACAAATTGACTCCTTTCCCCAAGGCTTATCAGAGTAATTGCATCTGGTTTGGTCCTACACAATTTATCTGTGTAATTTGGAAGGGAGTTGGATTATTACTTTTGTTGAAGATCCTATTGTTCTTGATAACCTTTGGAATTCTGGCCATTTAGGATTAAAGTATATAAATATCTATGAAAAATATCTCCTTTGCTCAGAAGGTAAATAATTGGTGGCCTTTTACAAACCTTAGCTATCATCCTACACAGAAAAAGTTCTGCTGCCAGCCTTGCAAAGACAGCACCATGTGGCCGAACAAAATGCATTCTGTTCTGCGTCATGCATCATCAACAAAATTGCCACTTAAGCCCTGATTTCAGAATCTTTATTGTTGGTTCTAATTTATGAAGCAAACATCAGAACACAGCTTGATTTTTCAGATGCCAAGATGAGTTGGCAGTTGCTAAAATCTTGTTTTGACTTGCAAAGTGATTGTATTTGAGCTTAAAGCTATAAGGGAGGCACAAATATGAGACACCAATGTCCTGTGAAAATTCCTAGATTTATTATTCTAGCTTTTAAACTTTTGGAAATGGGGTTCTTGTTAGGAAGGGGTAATTATTGGTAAGTAGTCTTGCAGAATTCTTCTTTTTTAAAAAATTAGTTTAACATTTGAAAGAATAAGTAATTAAGAAAGTAAGTAAATGAATAAATAATAGTGCTAGCACCTGAGTGTGCATTTAATTGATTCATTGTTCAGAACAGAAGGTTACTATGGGGCTAGAAGCTATTGGTAGTCTGGAAAACTAAGAACCTATGTAGGTCAAACTGACTGGGATTATCAAGAAGGAGAATATCAGGGCATCCTGTAGATTGTGTTGAGAGAAAACAGATACCTGTGAATTGTGATTTCAGAAGCTGATTGTGACAACTGCTGATCCTCCAACTGTTCATGAAAAACTGGTATAAAGTGAGTTTTAAGAAAAAGTTTGAGGTGAAGGAGAAGGACTCTTCAAGAGTAGGGCTCCCAAGATGTAGGGATGAGGGCTGTCTGAGGGAAGCCTTAAAGTTTGATTCTAGGTACCAGATTACCTCTTTATCTGGTCATACACAGCCTTCCATAACCTTGCCTCATTTCACTTTCCCACTTTAATGCCTCATGTTTTCTTCCATGTGTGTATTGTGCCTATCAATATAACAGTAATATATAGAATTTCTTCAGTCTCTCCTATATAGCCTACAAGGGACATTATAAGTATTACTTCAATTTCTACAGAAAATCTACAAGGTAGATATTATTATCTCTGTTTTACTGATGAGGAGAACTCAGGAAGGACAGGAAGGACAATTAATTTGACAAAAGTTACACAGCATGTTCATGGAATGGCCAGGATTAAAAACTAAGCCTGACTCCCTAGGTTACAGTGGAGGATAAATGTGTTATAATACTGGTATAGTAGTACTCCAAGGGACTGAGAGAATATGGCAGCCATGCTTAATAACCTAGTATGATAGTTTCAACACTGGTGGAGAGGCTTCCCTCCCCTCACTTCCTACATCATCTTGAGCAATTTACGTGGTAACCTAGAGCCAGGCCTTCTAGTGGGGATAGCAGTGGGTTAGCAGCAAGGCCAATGAGTTAGGGGGAAAAATTACAAAATGAAACAAAACAAAACCAACACACTAAGGACATGCCAAAACCAGTTCACCTCATTGCTCAATACAGTAAAGAGAAGAATACAGTAGTTTAAAGCCCTGTGTGGTATGAGGTAGAAAAAATGTCTGTAGTTGCTGCAGAGGAAGCCATTTATGGCTGTGGTAGCAGATCTATGGTTCCCCAAAGGTGTACATGTCCTAATCTCCTGAACATATGAATATATTAGGAAAAGTGACTTGGCAAATGTGATTAATTCAAGAGTCTCAAGACAGGGAGATCATTCTGAATTATCTGGGTGTGCTCGATGTAATTACAAGGGTCCTTAACAAGAGGGAGTGTGATGAGCCAGGAAATTCAGTTGGCCTCTGGAAGCCGGAAAAGACAAGGAAATGAATTCTCTAGGGCCTTCAGAAGGAACACAGCACTGCCAACACTTTGGTTTTAACCCAGTGAGACCCATTTCAGACTCTTGACCTCCATAAATATAAGAAAATAAATTTGTGTTGTTTTAAGCCACAAAGCTTATGGTAATTTGTCACTGTAGCAACACAGGAAACTAATACAATGGCCGACAAGAAGACTGTGAGACTCTGAGAAGAGAACATTTGTATGTGGGGTGTAGAGTTAAACAACTGATGAGTGTAGAAGGAAGGAAGAATGGGGGAAATAGATTAATAAAAAGAGAAATTTCTGTGCCTGTTTCCTCCAGAGTCACAGAAATGAGGTGCTGGTTCTTTGTTTGTTTTACATTCTCCTAATTCCTGAGAGAGCCGTTGTTTGCTGTAGAAATCACTCAAGTGTATACTACAATTAGAAGAATTTAAAGGAATGGCTTCCTGTGGGTGTATCTGATGTGTCAGAGGAAAGGTTTCCCTGTGTGGCTCAGGCCTGGAGCCTGAAATGATAGCTGCAATGCCTGTGGCTTCCCCATTTCAGCAAGGATGCATTTCAGAAGTAGCGTTGATCTTAGGAGACATTCAGAGAAGACTTTCCTGAGTTAGTGCTAAGAAGAAACTTGAAGGATTTATAGAAGAAACTAGGTCAAATGCAAGGGTATAGGTGAAAATGGTATTGCAAGAGAGAATGCAGAACATGCAAAGCTCAGAACAAAAAAGTGCACGTGTGGGGCTCTGCAAGTCAATACTCTTGTGTAGTTTGGCTTGAGGTGCTGAGCATTAAGAAGGTGATAGTGAGTGACCAGAGCTAAACCTGAGGGTAAAGCAGGTTCTTTGGATGTGAAGAACAGCAGGCTGTTGAAGTCTTTGTGATTTAGAAGGCTCAGTCCTGCTGGAAAGGAAGTTTCATAATGTCAGTGGCTGTGATGGTCTCATTTATCATTAGAGTCTTAGTGCATACTACAGTTCTTGAAACATAGTAGAGTTCAGAACATATTTGTTAAAGATGGAAATAAAGGATAGAGAATAGAAGGAGTGAGGAAGGAGACAAAGAGGAGAAAAGAAAGAGAGTCAGGGAAAGAGGGAGGGAGGGATACAAGGAAAGGGACAGGGCAAGGACAGATTCCAAGAAATGAAACCCTAAAAGAATGGTAGGTCTGTTAGTTACATCAGCAGGAAGCACTTGCTGCTTGTTTTTGTCTCTGCCCTATATTTCAAGGGCTCAGTTTTATTAGTCTACTTTGTACAAAGAGCAGTGAATATAGACAGACTCTCAAGTTACAGTCCTGGCAAATTCTGTGGCCTATAAAGGGAATACTGACCTTATTTCTCAATGTTCTAGTACAAAGGGCAATGCCTCTGAAAAGAGTGTTGATTTACTTCCTTACTCTTCCCCACCTTTTAAAGCTTCAGTGCTTTCACTGATGCTGATGGCATTTACCATGATGGACACAAAAGGACAAAACAATGAATAGGGTTAGATGGAGAAGGCTCTGGTAGATACACAATAGGGTCAGCTGGCATCTCATCTACTCCCTTTGCCCAGAAAAGTCTAGTTCTGCACTCCCATCAGGAAAGCTGCAGAATGTGTGATTATCGACAGCTTTGGAGCAGATGTGTGGCTAGTAATTTTCTGGATTTGGTGTCTTCTTTGGAGGACTTTGGTTGATACTGACACATAGTATATGGCTGGCTTTAAATGCATTTCTGAGATACTTGTCCTATCCTAATACCCGGATGAATGAATGAAATGGAATGAATCAGATTTCAGAAACTTGATACTTGAAATTAGACACTACGGTCACCATAGTACCTGTGTAGGAAAGTGTTAACAGGCCTGAGTTGCTCAAACTTTGCAAATTCCCCAAAAAAGGCCTTTTTCAGGATTGGGCCTTGGCTAGTCCATGGGAGCTGAGCTCTGAACCCTTGAAATGTCTGTCTGGTAAGTGTTTTTGTGTGCTCAAGGCTTTGGGACATGCTGTAGCAGTTTGACCGGAGACTTTATGTTAACAAAGTGATTAATGGTGAGCACCTGTTTTTGCTATGGGGTTCTGGATATGAGTAGCTGAGCTAGTCGTGCAGGTGGCTAACTATACCCCAGTAAAATTTCTGGATTCAAGGCTAGGGTGAGCTTCCCTGGTTGGCAGTGCTTTAAATGTATTGTTATGCATCATTGCCTGGAGAATTAAGTGCGTCCTGGTGTGACTACTAGGAGGCAGCCCTTAGAAGCTTGTGCCCAGACATCTCCCAGACTTTATCTTCCTTCTATGCCTTTTTCTTTTCCTGATTTTATCTATATCCTTTCACTGTAATAAACTCATAACCATGAATATACCAGCTTCTGATTCCTATGATTCCTAGTGAATTATCAAGTCTGAAGGTGGTCTCATAGACCCCTGCCACAGTACTTTTATCCAAAATATAACATAACTTTTTAGAGAACATGCCCTGGTTTTGTAGTGCCAAAAGTATAGAAATCAGAAAGACTGCTTCATTTCTCAATCAGAAATATTAAATAATAAACATATTAGTGTTTTCCCAGAATGAATTAATGCATCTCTATGTAGTGAAGATGGAAAATATATTATCTTCATGGCGGGCACTAGAATTCCTTTTAGGAGATAGCTCTCTTTATTTAGGAGAAAGTCTTGAAAACTGTTTGGAATACACAAGAAGCTGAGAATATGAGTATAAAGGCAACTGAGATCCTGACTGTCTGTACAAGAAAATGGAGGCGTGTACTCCTGAGAGAGGGGTGAAAGAGGAAAGAAGAGAAATGAGTGATAGAAACAAGAGGGGGAAGACAAATGCTAGCAAAGTGACATGAACCTGCCACACTCCCTGGAATGAAATGGCCATGGAAAAAATATTCTGATGAGAAGGCTAAAGGAAAATATAAGACCAGGAAAATCTAATACTCAATTGAAAATATTTGCTTTATTAAAATGTCAACCCTTTGTTATAGTCCTCAGATATTCAGCAAAGTCTACTCATCAATGAGTGCGGTTTTGGTAAAAATTGAGGAAAATTTTGCCTAGAGTGATATAGTTCAGAATAAAAACACTAGGCAGGACAAGAAAATATATAAACTAATCAAATGGACAATGAAAGCCTGAGAACATTACTATTCTATTCCTCAATAATTTATAAAAATATCAGATAGAGCTTTTGATTTTCAAGTGGGATGAAATAAGGAGGAGTTTAAATTGATCTTATCTTCTCTTCAAAGGTCAGGTGGAACCTAGGTTATATCTAGGTTACAGCTATATGTTACGAAAAAGGAAGGGGTATTGAAGATTATCTTCTTGACAGCCAACTTCCTTGCTTTAATTCACCATATAAGGTGGGTAGTCAGGTTTCCCAGGGAACAGAGTCTGAGACTGAGATTTGCTTGCAGAAGGTTTATTGGGGAGTGCTTTTTGCAACTGCACAGTGGGGGAGAAGACAGGGAAAGCAGGATTGGGCAGAAAGAGGATATGAACAGTGGCCTTAGCCATTTACACAGAATGCTGTAGAGCTAGAATATCCTTAGGACATGTCCTTATTGGAGGCAAGAAATCAGTCATTGG